>NC_071467.1:99936892-100247361 GCF_028500815.1 Rissa tridactyla
TTCCAGTTACTGGTAAGGGAAGGAATGCCTTTGAATAGCCAAAACCTCACATAAGGATTTTCTTATGCATGATATATATATATGTCGCGTGAGTGTGATAATTTTCCCTACCCCATGCAACTGGTATCTAGCACCATATAAGTCAGTAGCAGAAAAAAGATTCAGTTTGAAAGATGACCATCAAGTATCTTAATTGACAAGATGTGCATTGTTCAGATGATATATTGCTTTACAGAGGATATATAGTGAGTGAGGAGGGATTATTTTCACTTGAGCAGTTCGCATGATGGAGGAAAGATGAGGCAGCAGTAAAGTGGGTCAGGTTGAATCCCCCATTCTTTATACAGAATTAAAAGAAAAATATGGAGAAATAGTGAGAAATGGAGAAGTTTAGTCCCTTCTTTCCTTACTGTGTGCACATTCTGTCTTTTCTGTTTTTAATAAAACTGGTAATTCTGTTGGGTATATTTCTTAAATTCTTGGCAGTTAACATGTATTCAAGATGTTTCCTTTAGGAAAGTTTTCCTCTTTCCATATGCTTGCTAACTAGGGAGTTGTGAGCAGCACTGCCTTAAAGCAGGAGCAATGCCTGGTTCCATGAGAATGGTGCTGGTAGAGGGTGCGGGGGGAAAAAAGATGACAGTGGTGTTTTCCTGGTACTATGTATGCTCACCCAGTGGGGTACTTGCTGTATGTTACAATGGCTTGTGTTTGCAAAAAATATATATAGTCATTTTCCAAAAAAACCCTAAGCGTCATGGACTATAGCTCAAGATATTTTTATGCTTAAAATGTATAAAAGCCTTATTTATCTTTCTAATAATTCTTTGACTATTATTGTTAAACGTGTGAGTAAGTTCGATCAAATGGTCTGCAGCACTGAGTGACGGCAGCTGAAGATAGAAAATGTTGTACCAGTTTGCCTTGCAAACCTAGTTGCACACCACAGAGAACTGTTCCTCTAGATACCATTTGAGCTTAGCATGTACAAGTGGTCCTGGATTTATTTTGCAGAATCTGGATCCTGATATTGTTGGATACTTGAGTCAGGGCATTGCGGTATACTTCCTACATGCAATGTAGGCTCATTTTAACATCCAAATGGCTCATTTAACATCCAGAACCTTCTTACCTGAAATACCATTATTGTTATTCTCACACTTTAAAGACATAACGTAGGGTTGTTGCTATAGATCAAATATTCATTGCCCTGATTTGCAAAACATGTTATTTGACTACAGCATTCACTTCTGCTCAGCTGTTCCACATCTCTACTTTCTCCCACTTTTGATGTGACCTATATTATATGTGCATATCATATTGGTTCATTGCAGAAATGGTATATCTAACAGCCTATTTCTCCTCCTCTGTTCAAGAACCTTGGTTTTCTGTACCTCAAGGGACTATACGGACACTTAGGCGAGTCTTTTGGGCTATATGCTGCCACTATACCTTCTGACATGAGACATAGACCTGCTTTCACAGCAGAACTTTGCTGCTTTTAAAAATGGGAAAGACTCTGCTTGTGTAGATGAAGATCTAGTACCAAGGTTTGAGCAAAACAGAGCCAGCAACTGAGCTTCCTCAGCGGTACTGCTCAGCTTGTGACCTTTGTAGGACAGGATTAGTGTGTATCTCTGTAGTAGGTTTTTCTAAAAACACAAACAAAACCCCAGCCCTAGGATGCAGGTGCTGCAGTAAATAAATGGAGATCAAAAGATTTCATATTATGAAGAGATGCTATCAAATCTGAAGGCATAAGAAAAGGAGAATGTTTTTTGAAGGCCTTGATCTATGGTGTTTCCTCTCAGGACTTGTCCTTTAATTTTTCTGAAAAGTTTTAGATCACTTATACAATGCAATTTTTTCCTCGTCTTTCCTTTATCATATTGGCAGTTTGTGAGGTGAGGAGGAGTGCTATAGGTTGACCGCAGAGTTACATGAATCGCTCTATTTTTCTGCTGTCAAGTTGGTTTTTTTTTGAGGGTAATGGCAGAAACATGCTTTGCAACTTTCATATGCATGTAAAGAAAAGACAAAGCTGCCAATATAAGATTGATATGTATCCATATGTCTTGATCAGTGTTTCTTCCTGTTTCTTTTATGAGAATGTTTCAGCATGAGCATTATTACAGTATCTCGGTGTTTGCAGATGATTGCAATTAATATTAAGCTGCTGCTGTTATGATAGATCATACTAGTGTACTTCTGAGTGTTTTTTTAAAAGTCATCTTGAAATGCAGTTGTGGGGTGATAATTATAAATGTTGATGAACGACTGTAAGACAACTATATATGAGAGTTTGAAATACCGAGAGGTTATGGGTTGTTTTTAATACCAAAAATCATGAAAGTATAACTTTTTTGTTTGAAGGATTTCCTAGAGTTACATAACTTTGCAGTAAAAAGAGATTAAACTGGAATTACATCCGGGTTTTCTTTAGAAGTAACCTATACTGCACTTTCGGGTCTTCCAGAATGAAAGCTTCTTTGCAAACTAGAAATTAAAATGCTCACAGAAATGTGAATGGGGAGGAGAGAAAAAGGGGTTGTGAAGTTGTAGATCATGACCATGTGAGATAAATAGGAGCTCATCATGGTATTGGGCCATGATAAGGGGGCAGCTGGTATCATTTTAGCTGTACTGCTAAATCCATGCCTGACTTAAAGTGAAGATATTTAAAGTTGTGGGGAGGCATACCCTATTACAGGATGGAAGCATCCTTCTGGTACTGAATTGTCACCTGTGCAGTGGCACTTGCTATACTGTTCCACTTGCACCAGAAATGGTGGCCGGGGTGAGAGGAGCTTCCCAAAACATGTTTCTGGGATTCCAGGAACTTTAGGCAGCTGGTCTGTGGTGCTTGGTCCTGCTTCTCTGGGGTTTTAACACCCTGGCCCTGTATGTAGCCTGCTCTGGCTAACATGATTAGATTGTTCTTAGGAACAGCTGTGTTGGTCACGGGTTGGTGTGTCTCCAGGGAATGCCCTTTTAGGAGAGGTGTTGAAATTAGGATAGTACCGCTGGTTTATCTGAGTGATGTGTCATTTTTAGAATTCTTGTCTAAACACTGCAAAAAGATGTTCTGCTTGTTCTGGTTTCACTCTGCTAAATTGATGAATATTGCCCGTTCTTCAAAGTTGATTAATAAAGCTCTTAACATATTGTTTAGATTGAAGCAGCTTTATATTTCATTAGAAAAATATTATGTAATGATTATATTTGGACCTCATCTTCTCCCCCCACCCCCCCGCTAGTATTATTCTGTGGTGGCCTTCAAACAAGGGATCCTGTTAGATTCTCACTGGGTGGCCAAAAAGCAGAAGATTGTTAAGAGTTATAAAGATTCATGTTTGTTTTGGGTGGAGGCTTCAAAGGCTCACAGACTTCCTTACACAAGGATGCAGTGAGGAAATGGGAAGGCAGGAAAAAAAAAATATTCTGAATCTGTTTTGTATAAAAAGGGGATCATAGAGCCACCATCCTTGCTTTGCTTCAGTGGAAAGGCAGTATAGTCATGGATTTCTTTGCACTACGTCTTTGATGTTTGTGTTAGATGCCATCGATAAAGCTTCCTTTTTTTCCTTATGTGTACACTTAAAATACAGTGATACGTTCATAAGGCAAATTGTAAATAGCGTGCTAAAGCTCAGCATCTTAATGTGTATAGCTTGAGGTGCTGGATGATGGGATGTATTCTAGTCCATATGTTCTGCAGATTCCAATTAGTAAGACCCTCCTGCTGCTATGTGGAATAAAGTGTGAGTTAGGATTTAAAGCTGTATATTTTTTTGATAAGTTATTGAAGGAATTACCTCATCAGTTCCTTCCAGTACTAAAGCTAACTCACTCCTGTGGCTTGCCCAGGCTGGTCTGTATCTGGAGGGCTTGTGATTTTGTTGTATATCACCCGTGTTAGTTATTTTATTAGATGATGTTGAGATATGGCTGTAAATCAGAATTCTAACACGATATTATGGAGGTCTGCAGGAACACTGGTCTTTATATACCATGTCAGACTATTGGCACTTAAAGAATTGTGCACTGGTACATACTAAGGATGGAAGAAAATAAAAGGAAGAAATTATTTCTAGTTCCATTCAATCAATTGACTCCTTTCATGAAGAAAGGAAGGAAAAGTTTAGTATTAATATGCAGCAGCTTACATACGCTGTTAGTGGTGTTATCCATTGTGTTTGAAATATCTGGTGGTCTTGGTCAGGAATAAATCATATCTGTGTGCTTTTTAGCTGTAACTTTTTTTTTTCATTCCCATCCTTCCCCTCCCTGCACCCCCTGCTTTTCTTTTAGGAGGTTTCTAGTTAATGAAATTGCATGCAGGAAGTGATTAAGCTCGTAGAATGGACACGGGCAGCATACATATGCATAAAGAGATGCTGTGGGATAGTCAAGACTTTCTTTCAGCGTAACTATGGAGCTGAAATCCCACAGAAGAATGACTCAGGAGGACTCAGTGTACCTGAGTCACTTCTTTGAAATTGTCACCCTTTGTCAATATTTGCCCACATAGGCATTATTGTTTGTGTTCTTTATGTTCATTAATAGGTTGAACTTTACATCGCTTTGGGGTTGGAGCTTTTTGTTTAAGTGGGGAACTGAATTATGGAATTGCCTAGGTTGGAAGGGACCTTTCAGATCATCTAGTCCAACCATCAACCTAACTCTGGCAAAAGCCATCACTAAACCATATCTCTAAGCACTATGTCTACCTGTCTTTTAAATACCTCCAGAGATGGTGACTCAACCACTTCCCTGGGCAGCCTGTTCCAATGCTTGATAGCCCTTTCAGTGTAAAAAAAATTTCCAAATATCCAGTCTAAACCTCCCCTGGTGCAACTTGAGGCTGTTTCCTCTTGTCTTATCGCCTGTTACTTGAGAGAAGAGACCGACCACCCACCTCTCTACAACCGCCTTTCAGGAAGTTGTAGAGAGCGATGAGGTCTCCCCTGAGCCTCCTTTTCTCCAGGCTGAACAACCCCAGCTCCCTCAGCCGCTCCTCATAAGATTTGTTCTCCAGAACACTCACCAGCTTTGTTGCCCTTCTCTGGACACACTCCAGCACCTCCATGTCTTTGTTGTAGTGAGGGACCCAAAACTGGACACAGTACTTGAGGTGGGGCCTCACTGGTGCCAAGTACAGGGGTGCAGTCACTTCCCTAGTCCTACTCACTACACTGTTCCTGATACAGGCCAGGATGCTGTTGGTCTTTTTGGACACCTGGGCACGCTGCTGGCTCATATTCAGCTGGCAGCTGACCAACACCCCCAGGTCCTTTTCTGCCAGGCAGCTCTGCAGCCATTCTTCCCCAAGCTTCTAACGCTGCATGGGGTTGTTGTGACCCAAGCGCAGGACCTGGCACTTGGCTGCTTAGAACCATTGGCCTTGGCCCAAAGTTATAGGACATCCAAGCAATGTCTGTTTGCCATCGGGGTATGCTGCAGAACACCCCAGTGCCCTAACCCTGTTAGGTGTGTTTCTGAGCTCTATCTGGGTATTTGGAAACCAGGATGCATGGAAAAGACAGGGGTCTTGTCCTGTTCTGGTGTCAGGATGTAGCTAGGGGCTCCACTAGGTGAGGAGGTGAGGTGCAGTTGAGCTCGGTAATAGGACATATGCTAAAGCTGACTTGGGCCAGGCTGCCTGGGCAGACAGGGCAGGCAGCTGAGATCTCACCCATGCTGCTGCTGGTTGACCAAATGTCTACGTGACAGAAGCTGACCAATCTAGGACACTTCATTTTAAATCATAACTTGAGTCACTCACCCACTGATTTAATGAAACTGAAACTGAGGAGTGGCAGCACACACTGCAGTGTTACAAACCGGTCAGAACCCAAGCTGGTTAACTGAGCATTAAACAGCACTACGTGGGAAAAATCAAGCAAACTTAGTTTTCTTGGCAATACTTACCCTTGTTTTCCATTTCAGGAGGATGTAGGGCTCTGTGAAATATAACTAGAGATTGTCGTTACAAGTCCTACTCAAGTCAGCTTCCCAAGACCTCTTATGCTTAGCACTGACTCTTAAGTCAGCTCCGAAAACTCTGTAGATTACTAAAAATAGATAGTACAGTCTTTGATTGTTGAAGATTTAGGTTATGGATGTAAATTTACAGTTCCATTTGTGAAGGTTTGCTTGTCTAAATCCTACATAAATACCTCTAAGCAAATATTAAAGGAGATGCAGGGCGGGATTTTTTATTTGTTTTGGGTTTCTATTAGAGTATTTGTTCCAAGAACTGACTTCAGTTGGACTATAGTGTCAGAAAATGAAATCTGACATCATTTCCACTAAGGGGTGAGAAGATCAAAATGGTTTTGGAAAAGAAAACCAAACCTCAGGACTTTGCCAAGTTCGTCAGCCTAAAGGTGTTGCATTAATTCAGTGACCATCCTTGCCACAATACATTCAGAAATGAGAAGCCTTACAAATGGAAGCTGTGATGGCCATTACACTAGATGGCAGATGTTCAGTCAGCCTTTTTCTCCTGCTGCCCTGTCTGAGAGTCACTGCTGTAAAACTTGAGAAAGCTCTGATTATTATTTACGCTTAGGCATCCTTATGTTGCTGTGATGGTACCGAGGGACTCTTATCTGACCAGGCTTGCTATAGCATAAACTATGGTAATACGATAACGTCGATGTTTCTAGTTCTTCACTGGAGTAACTGATTTTTATCAGGGATTAGAATACTATATTTTAAAAAAAGGCAACAATTCTCCCTTCTGAATTTACTACCAGCATAATTTAATTAAGTACATACTTAGTGTTAATATGACTAAAAGTTGGGGTTTTGATTATAAAGGTATTTTCTTTGTTCTAGAAATACATCCTAAATCTTTAGAGAAGGTGATTAAAAGTGAATAACTGTCTAAAGAAACACAGACAAAAAAGAATAAAAATTACTGCTTGTCACCTTATTTGCCATTTCTTGCAGTACCCTTTTAGGAGCTTGAATATAATATTTTCTTCCCTGTCTGTGTGCTTTTCCATTTGTTTCTGTATCAACACAATAGACTCAGTTTTGTTTGCTTGGGTTTTTTTGGTGTGTTGTGTTTTTTGTTTTTAAAGTAGAAATGAAGTTAACTCCTTCTGTGTTGTCATGGGAATTTTCTCAAGTCTGGGTTCTTCAATTATTTTGTAGTGATTGTTGCAACATCACTGAATGGTTACGGTTATTCACAGGAATTGTAACCCATAGGAAAAAAAACAAGTCAATGTTTGCATTGCTGCTATTTCTTGGAAAAAAAGATTTTTGGCAGTGTAGAATATGTATATGTAATAAACTCTGGAATTTATAGTGAGAAGGATGTAAGAGGAAAATGCCTGCTTTTTTTTATGAGCATGAATTTTAAGGGATACATTTGCTATGGTTGATATCCAGTGTTTTTTGCCTGCCTGAAATATAATGTCCTATGTCTGTGCACAAAACTCCTTCACTTGACTTATCTTTGACCTTGACTTGGTTTTGGTCAATCTCCACCATCTTTGGTCAGAAGTATCTGTGTTTCCCTAGCGTATACCAGGGGTAAATTCTGCCTCAGAGCACTCGGGCCAGATTCCCTCGCTGTTTTATGTCTGCGGTGCACCATGCCACGTGGAAATGGGTACTCTCAAACCCCATCTAAACTCAAGGTTCTGGAACTTGCTGAAATCTTAGTGCCTTGGTACATACATGCCTCAGCGAGTACACACAAGCTGTGCTTGCTAATTGCACCGTCAATGATGACAGTCTTGCAGTACCATCCCCTGAGGCGTGAGTGTTTGTGTAGTCCCATGAGGCACCCTGCTCAGATGCTTCCCGAGCGCTCTGCACCAAGATGTGCAGGACCATGGGCATCCTTCCTGCTGTCTTGGATGGGTAGGTAGATGCACCCAAAACTGGGGTCTCGGAAGGAGGAGGAATGTGAAAGTCTAAAAGGGGCTGGCTGGTACAACATAGGGGAGCTCCCTCGTGCTTTCCTTGAAATGGATGTTAGTGTTGTCTAAAGAAAAAAAAAACAAAACAAAAAATGCCCAAGCCCCCCGAAAAACAACAGAAAACCCCAAACACCCAATAGCAACAAAATCCTACACCCCCATACCCCAGGTTTCAGCTCTAGATCTGCAGCTTCAGAGAAGAAGGCGGTAAGAAGGTGGTGGCTTGTCAGCAAAAGGGAAGGCTGGCGCGCTTTTGAGGAGTCCCATAAGAAAAGAAAATGTGAAAGATGCCTGCCATCTTATGTGACTTTATTATTTTAGTGGAAGAATGCAGTAGATGCATATGCCTATATTCTGCCTGTATCTGAGGTACTGGTGTTGGTACTGGCATTATTTCTGTTCTGTGCCATCGCAGACATTTTCTAATACGCCAATGTCACTACTTACTGAAAACTAAAAGCAAGTTAAGTATAGAACTAAAGCCATATGGTAGTTCAGACAGAAAAGTTAGATAATTAGTTGTTCTTGTCAAGGGACTGTGATTAAAATAGGCCATCTTCATAATAGTGACTAGTTTGCAGGGACTTCCTGAAAGCCACCTGGGATAATGATAATGAAAAGAACAAAATTAAAAAGGAGGGGGAGGTGATGCCATTTTATCTCACAACGTCTTTTGTAAGTGAATTAAGTCAGTTTTTAATTTGAAGACTGTTATTTTAGTATTTTGGAAAGAAAAATAGATAGAGCTTTCTGGCTTTGTTTGGCAATGTGGCACAACTAGGTCAGCCAGGTAACTGCTTGGGATGCTTAATATTTGTGTGTAAAGTTCTGGTTTCATTGCTCACATCCTTGTTAACTCGTGAGCACTGTTGGCATAGCTCATCTTTAAGGACCACTCTCATCTGGGTAACTTGGTGGGTCCTGCTCAGGGAATTTGTTCCTTTTGGGGAATTAGCCCTATTAAGGAAAAACATCAGAACACCACTACTGCATTGTTCTTTATTGGGTGATGATCACAATATACACAGAAGTGTTAGTTTAATATGAATTTATATTGATAAATGTCTTTTAAGGAAAAAGCTGTTTAGCAAGTAGTACTTAAAAGTAACATAATTATATAGTGGAGTGGGAGGAAGGATCTGTGTGGCTTTAGCAGCTCCATCCCCCTCTCCAGTACTACTGTGGAGGGGGCTCTGTGCTCCCTTTAGCCTTCCCTACTGAAATCTTGTCCTCCTCATCCAAGAAAACAGCAGCAGCAGGGAAACCTCCAAAGGCTGAACAGCGCTTGCTCTTTCCTGAATATGGATTCCTCAGTGGATGCCCTATGCCAATGTGGTGGAGTAATTTTAATCAGTGAAGTCTGACCTGAATCTTCTAAGTTGTGTCTCTTTGGGAACACAGTGTTAAAGGCAGCTGTGCTAAATGGACTAGTAGAATAAAAGAAATGGATAGTGAAATGGCAAAGGGAGAATGCTCCATCATTAGTATGTTTTAATTAAATCTATTTTCACTTCAGATGGATAAAAATCCTAGATATAAATGAAATAAAATGAAATTTATTAGGCTTTTTTTGGGTAGTCGCTACTTATGTAACAATTTTAGTAAAATGCTGCTCATGCTGTTTCAGATAGAGGTTTGTAAGAGTTCTGGGATGGCTGTAATATTTTCTCATACAGAACATTCTGCAAATCCCTTTTGAAAATATAAGCAAGTTGAATACTTAAATTAAAATGTGGCCAAGAATTAAAAGCACTCTGGCTTTTCTGTGCCTACATTCTCCTTACAAAAAAAAAAAAAAAATCCACTTCTAAATTATTTTCATTAAATGAAGCTTTTATGTCCCTTTATGCCTTGATTAGGAAAGCAATGATTTGAAAAATTCAAGATATTGAGGTCTCAAAAGTGTCAGAGATGCTCAGCTTTTAGAAAACATAAGTAAACATTTCAGTGCAATATGCTCAAAATAAATTGCTGTGAATGTCTGTGGATATACAAACATTTCTGATCAGTTTAATGGCTCAAACTTTCGTATCATTAAAAAAGCAATAAATGTATGCACGTATGATTAAGTTAATATAAGTCTAAATGCATTCTGTGTAAAACAGCAACGTGATGCATCTAGTAAGTACATATCTAAGGCTTGTTGTAGGAAGTGTTCAATCTGAATGCTGCCTTAGGAATTTTCTTTTATTAAGAAAATTAAACTATTAAAATTGCTTTTGAAGTATTTTTTCATTGAAAACCATTAAAAGTGGAAGATCCAGATTTTTAGCTTCCAAGGGTAGACTGTCACTCATGCTTTTAAGTTCTGCCTGCTCATGAGTTGTTTCCTTCTATATTCGGTGACCTGATAGCCACAGTTCTGCTTTGCATTATTTTTTTGTTTGTGGCAAACTTTTGCACTATGCCCAGGCAATCTGACTTTCCAGCATTCTTCCCATTTTTACTGTTATTTACTTAAATGGGAGAAAATGGTCTGAGAAGCTGACAACCAAGCTGAAGCTAGAACAGGCTTTTCACTTGGTACTGTTAAACCTGGCTTTAGAGAAATCTTTAGATTTATCTTTAGATATATCTTTAGAGCAAGTGACTGTCAAAGGTATGAGATAATAGAAAGGCTGGGGTTGAGCAATGTTAAGTCTGAGTAGTGTATCTTTATGGCAGTTCACTGGAGTTGAATTTAATCTGGTTTTAAAATTCAGGGTTTTTTTTTTTTTTTTAAGAACTAAAGCTTGTTTTGTAGTATGACAGACCTTTAATTTTTTTTTTCCTAAATTGTATTTCTCTGTGCTAGAGTTTTTTCACATCTGTTTTCTGATGAGGTGTCTGATTATATGTTTTGGTTTTGTCCAATTCTTTGTACGAGTTGGTGAAATTCAGATTTTCTTTTAGATAAGGCTGTGGCCTTTCAGTTGCTTCTGCCTTGCAAAGGAATTAATTCTTTCAAGCCAGCGAGTCTGCAGCTCCAGCTGTGACTGCAGATGAATGTTCTTGCAGGGTCATGTACTGTAGCTCTGAACCTAAATAAAAGGATTAACAAGAGTTCACTTAGAGGAAAAATGCTTAATTTCACCGTAATAACTATGAGAATCCATAGGGAAAACCAGTAAAGCTTTACTATTAAAATTGTTAACAAATGATTATTCCACCCTGACCCCCCTTCCTGCTGTTACTGCACTTTTGGAACAGTAACAAAGGATGAGATTGACCTAGTTCATGGTAGTACTTTAGTCCCTGGCCTACAAATGACTGTTTTCTTGAAAAATAATTCCTAGTCTACTGCTTCTAGGAGGCAATGATGATATTTATGAAGGGAACAATGTTTTCTGATGCATTTCATGCAGTCTTCTGCCCCAAAACTTTATTTGGTGTAAAGGAAGAAGGGGCGTCGTGTAGATAGTTATGCTGGGATCCAGCCTGACAGCCAGCCATGCCTAGGTGATACATCTTGTTGCTCCAGAAGAGCGTGTACGTTTTCCACAACTAGCAGACTGCTTTTAATGATGCCTTGCAGAAAGGGAGGATTTCCAGTGTGACTGTCTTCATCTGTCTCATCTCCAAGCGGCACCTCTGCCAGGAGTTGGGGAGAGCAGAGGGGGCTGCTGGCAGAAGGCTTCCTCACTCAGTAGTATCTCTTTTGGCTGTTGATGGCTGGGGTGCAGTCCCTTTTCACTCGAGCAAGCGATGTGAAGGGCAACAGTCTGATCCTTGAGGGCTCTACTGTCTCTAATGGAGATGTGAGGAGAGGATGGTGGGAGTTTGATGGTGATCTTGACTTTTTCCCCAGCATTTTAGGACCGCCAGCCTCAGGCAGCACTGTTATCTGAGTAGTCAAAGCAATACTTGTATCCATTTTCTTAGGATGGAAAACAAGTAATTAAAATTGACTAATGCAACTGCCCTTCTTGGTTTAAGAAATCAAACAGACAAAAGACATCTAATGTTAAAGGTTAAAGCTTGATATTAGGTTTGTCTTTTGCTTCACTTGGGCTTTGGAGGTGGTCAGTGAATCCTGGTTGGTAGGATTCAACCCTCTTGAACCCCTGGCTAAAAAATGCCACAGCGCCCATCCGGGTTGCCTGCCAGGAGCTCCTGGTGTTGAAGCCAAGGTATGAAGGTTGGTGCGTGAACAGGTTTGCCGGATAATGGTCTGAGCTGCTGCTTGAGCACACACTTAGCACCAAGAACTGGGAAGCATTTTGAGTTCTGTCATGTGCTTTTCTGTTCCTTATTTTTACATCGAAGATTTTGCCCCTCTGAGACATGTTTATGTGTCTAGTATGTCTTTGCAAAGGTATATAGCCTGTAAAAGTATTCCTCAGTCTTTATTTCATCAAAAGACCACCTAGTACTTTTTTAGAGAAAAGAAAAATCTATGGACAACATTGTGCTGTGTTTCAACAATGACTTTCATTTGTGACCAGATGAGAATCATACTGAACTTTGAATGTTGAGCCACTCTTTTTACTTCTCTCCTGTTGTTTTCTTGGTGGCATTCTCAGGAATGTGGTTTCAATTTTTCCTCCTCATGACTATTTTGTGGACCACCTTCTGAAACTGTAGGGACCACCAGCAGTCCATAGGGATGGCTGAGGGGCCACAGTCTGCATAGAATTCCACACAAACTTTTGTTCTTTGCTACAGTCTTGCTCCAGCACTCTTTGAGCCAAATGCTTCTGGTGGTCTCTTTTTTTAATGCCCAATGTGGCTTTAATTAGTCACAAGTGGTATCTTCTAAAGGTAGGAAATAATTACAGTCAGATAAATTAGGCATGCTCTTTTATTAACTTAATTTTATCATTGGTTGGTTTGACTTTTGTGGCTGTACGCTCAGGTAAGCAGCCTGTGCTTTAGAGGCGTTCTCAGGTTTTCCTACATTCTTCAATGATCATAGTGAAAGAGGTCACCTTGCAGAAATTGCAGAGAAATTAGTTTTAATCTGACTGGATTTCCAGAAAGCTAGTGTTGTACAGTGAGTATTTTATACCAAAGCCACTACAGGTAGTGGTACCGCTGTCAGGTCTTTTCTATTTACGTATGTTAGGTCTTTCGTTGCTGTGTTGGTCAGTGCATACTAACAGGATTTAAATGTAGACAGGGAACTGCAGTTTAGGATTATTCCCGCCCCCCCTCCAGAAAAGCCACTTAAGCTTGGTGTGCATTCAAGCTATTATAAGGTGCATTCTGGATAAAGCCAACTTACATTAGCAATTAAAACGTTCTATATTCTGTAGCTGAAAAATGATGGTAAGTTGGTCTCCACTTGGAAAGGTGAGCTGGGTTCTTTCTGTTTCACATCTCTTCCAGAGACTGAACTCAGCCACATTGCGTACTCTAAACTACGCGTGGGTAACAACTCATTGCCCTGAAACCTTCCTTTCCATTATGTCTGGGCTGTCTCACTGAAGGCTGAGCAGGTTGTGTGGATGTAAAGGAAGGTATGCATTAGCCAAGGCTGCTACTGTAACGTGAGAATGGAGGGAGCGCAACTTGACCATTTTTTTTACAGGCTGGTTTGATCTGAGAGCTAATGAATTGATTTTCTTCTTAATTTAATTTGTAAACAGAGCAAATACGAGAGGAGTCACTGATAAGAATATCACCTGATCGTGCCATTTTCCAAGCTATTTCTTAACACAGAGCCACACTGAAAAGCATCTACTGTGTAGTAGATGGTGAGGTTCTGTAGACTTTTAAGATTGTTATGTAAAATTGGTGATATGAAAGGATGCAAATTAGAAAAATTATTGCAAATCTATTTTTAAAAAGTAGAGTAACTTCTCAATTAATATCAACAAGTGGATATGTGGATACAGCATAGTTGCCAAATCATTAAACCAACTAGTGATGACTGTGTCTCCTTTGATACTTCTGTTTTTACATATCGTGTTTATTTTCCATCTATAATTAGTCTTGTTATTAATTGTGTTTCTTGCAGTTCTAGCTGTGCCTCAGATGAACGTACCACAACTTTGTTTGAATGCATGGATAAAAGCTCTAAATAAAAAATTAGATTAAAAAAGAATCATCTGAACAAAAAAATTCTTGCAAGTGCAGCATAAGTCTGAAGTCAGAAGTATTATTGTTCTACTTGCTGTGGATTTTGTGACTTTTGTGTTGTGTAACATGCTTATATTTCTTTTTAAACATTTAGGAGTTCACCAGATCTTTTTGTTATGTGGTTGCTGAAACATTATCCTGGGACAGCAGCAATGATTGATGAGTACGCTTCAGGTAAGAAATCAGATGTATGCCATTTGGTAGGGTTGTTCGTTAACTTCTCTCACGTTGTTTTGGTTAGGCTTCAATAGTAGTAGTCTTTAACATTACGGCATCAAAATTCACTGAATATAGAATACAAATCTCTTGTCTACATGAATGTTTACATATGTGTCTCTAAGTCATTGCGAGCAGGTTTTTGGTTTTTCTCCTAGATTTGGTAACTCTGACAACAGATGACATTGCATGTTAAATTGGGTTTTAATGATCAAAAGATTATTACAAAATATGGTCTGTCACTTCTAATTCTTCCATCAACACACCTGTTCCTGCAGGAATTAGTTCCATCTACTTTAAGTTGTACCAGATTGGAGCATCTGTTCCGGAAGGCTTCACTTCTCTAAACCACACTTGGTCTGCTAGAAGCTTTTGAGGTTTGCCCCTTAGTAAACTTTTTAGCAGTTAGTCTGCTAATACTTTGGTAAAAATATGTTCATGAAGAGGAAAACAAAACAACTTTTTGTGTATTTGTAGTGAATTCCAGCCATATCCCATGGGGGAGATGCTGGGTCTCTGGCGAATTCTGTTCTTCTGCCCTCTGTGATCCAATTTCATTCACTCAGATTTTGCACTTGGATCTGCAGTGGTCATGACTAGTCTGGTGCAGGTTTCTACTGGTCTCCGTGTGTCTCAGTTTGTTAAATAGAGACTTCATAAGATTATTTTTTCTCAATAAATCCACTTTTATCAAAGATATGAATGTGATAGAAATACAATAATAAGAGAATGCATGCCAGCGCAAGTATGTTTCTTTGTGCAAAGCAGCAAACTCTTCTTCAGTCATCTTGTCTACAAGATTTATCTGATGTTGATAAACTGTAAGATTATTAGTAATAGATAATTATCCTGTGTAATTGATTAGAATGATGGGAACAAACAAGCTGCTGCTATTACAGTGTTTATCCTTACCGCTGTATAAAAGCATTTCCTTAGCTTACTTTTGAATTTTATTTCGCATTAGCAGTCACAACTGTAGGCCTGAATATAAGGACAATTTCAGCATTTCTTGAGTGGTTTAAGTAACTTAGCTTGTTCTTTGAGGCTGTGCCAATTCAGGATATAGTTGTCAAGTTGTTGATACCCTTGGAAGTTAACCCAAGCTTGTTAAAGCCTACACAAAGGCAAGCAAAGGTTGGTCTTGATTCGATTCTTGCTCTGTCACAAGATTCCTGGGAGAGCGTGGGCAAATTCTTTAGTCCTCATGTCAGTGGGAGGCAAGCGCCCACATACCTGTGTGCTTGCATTTCTGGTAGAGAAGACACTGTCTCCAGAGTACTCTTTTTTTTTTTTTTTTTTTTTTTTCTCACAACTCTGATATGGCATCTTTTTAAATAGTGAGACTAAAATCTCCCTGAAGCAAAATGAAACTTGGACTTCCGTGACTCTCCCGCTGCTGGTCCCTTTCCTAATGTATAGATTTGAGGCAGCTGCTCAGACCTGTCTTGCTTTTCTCTTTTTTAGCTCACTTCCTATGTTTTTTTTAAAAGCAATTTGGGTGTTTTGTGGCCTTTACGTTCTGTACCTCCTCGAGTTCCAGAAAACAACAGAGAAGATGCTCTGTGTCCTGAGCTGTGAGGCAGTTGTCCTAGTCATTTTTTTTTCCTGACACAATTCAAGATTGTGTGGAAGAAACCATCATAAGTTTAACATATCCTGGGGACATGCACTCAATAGGTTAAGCCTCCCAGCAACACATTAAAATATAGGACCATTAATCAGAATTGAACTATATTTTTTTCTTGTTGTTTTTCTTTTGTACGTTTAAAAAATTGCTTTTGGGTACATAGAAACTTTAGATGGGTTAAAAAGAAAAAAGGAATTACCAGATAGTGCCTTTGCTGCAAAATCATTGTACTGAGGACCTGACTGCACATATTCCAGCTAATACATCAAGGTTATGGAAGGTAGTGCGAATATTGCATAAATCTACCTGACTTACTTAAGTGGAGTCACAAAAATGCACTGTGCAGTATATATGGCATTAACTATTGTGGTAGGATTGCCAAACTGGAAAAGGCTATGGCTTTGCTGAAGATGAGCCTCTCTGAAAAGGTAAAATTTGGTACTGTGAACGTTCCAAGTACCGAATATAGAGTACTAGACTTTTAAGAGTAAAGGCTTTTAAAATTCTGTAAAAGCAAGCAGAACCAAAACAAGCTCTTAGCTAAAATCTTAGACCCATTTGAAGGAGAGTAATTTAATTATACTGATTCTCCTTGTTGGCAGAGAATATTTAGGAGACAGAATTTATGCAGCTGGGTAAAAGTTGAGTTTATTTTTGCTCTCCATTTTTGTTTTTCTTCAAAACACAGTGGAGATCTTGGACTTAATATCTGTTCCTGATTACAGAATCAACTTAAGGTTGTACATTTACTTCCATTCCATCTGCCTTCATTTTTCCTTCAGCGCCTATATTTGGGGCAGAAAGTGATAAAGCAGGTCTTATAAAGCATTGCCTTGGTGTGCAAGGCCTTCAGCTGAATCCTTATGAGAGATACAAGGCAAGTTGGATGTAGTATATCAGTTAGGCTTTTTCAGTTGAAGACGACTCCACTGCATTTGTTCTGATGGCTCACAAAAAAAAAAACTAGAAGACTGCCAAGGCAGCTTTCTCGCTCAGAAGAAACTGTTGGGTGCCTTGTTCCTCAGGTCCCCAGAAAATGGGCAAAGGTTTGCCCCTGAATCCCTTCTGGGAGGCTGATGGACACTGAACCCGCCTGTGGTACAAAATGGCCAGCTTTTTAATGGAGGAGGAACCTCAAATGAAAAAGCTTTGCAATACTAGAACTGTGGTTGGACTGTTTGCTCACTGTTTTAAGCCTTCAAAAAGGGGTGGTGGTGGAGAGAAGAGCAAATCCACTGCTGTGCAGGAAGGAGTGGCTGAGAAAAATGTGTTTTGAGTGTTTGGAAGGGGAGAAAGTGAGTTGGCCAATTTGATTAGACTAAAGAGAATAAGGTTTATCCACAGATCATCTGGATGCATGTGAATATATGGAGGTGGATTGTTTCTTGCCAGAGACTTGTATAAAATTGAAAAAACAGAGCATTTTTTTTTTCTGTAGCAGGATATAACTAGATTGTAAACTTTGGCAGGACTTTTAACATCTGAATGCTTCTTGAAACTCTGACAATGTTTTTGTAAAACTGATTCTGGAACTGGAATAAATGAGAAAGTTTTCTGTATTCTCCCTCATGTTAATTAGGTGAAACAGTAAGTTTTATACTTGTCCAGAAAGAGGTCAAAGCAAACAAGAAATTGAGAATGGAGGAGCCAAACAAGGATAAGGAATGAGCCAGTTTCTCAAACTGGCAATGACATACCAAGAGTTTGGAAAAAATACGCTTGCAAGCTTCCTTTTATTATTATAACCTCTTGAACAGAATAATCCAGTCCAAACAGCTATAAACGCTTTCCAATAGAGAAGTTTATGACCTAGTTTCTGACTGAAACACAGTACCACAGTGTGTGAAAAGAACTGAAATGAAGATACTGGTGGCAGTGCCTCTAGAGCAATGTATTAGAAACACGATGTATTTAGGCATTCCTGCCCTTTGCAAATACTTGCTAAGTGGAGTCAAGTGGAGTGAACTTGAAACATGGGGGTGTTTTTGCAGGAGACATTTAAATGCCTGGGTTGGCATGCAAAATTTTCATAAGATGTTTGATTTTTATTTTTTTATTTTTTTTATTTTTTTTTTAGCAGAGCACTGTTTGGAAAAATAACGATTCTAGAATTATTTCAACAGGAATTCAGCAATTACAGGATGCCTTTCTACTAGATCCTGTGTTCCTCTAGAGCAGTGAAAGGAAAAAAAAAAGGTGCATTTAGTCTGTGCACAATTATAAATCTGTTCTGGAGAGAGGAAGGGAAAACTTTGATTAGGCTTCCTTTGATTCATGGCCCTCTGTGAGGAGCAGGGCAAGGAGTTGAGGGAAATGTGCTGGGAGGGAGCGGGAACAAAAATGTCGAACTTGTGATTTGAACAGAAAATTCTCTTAAATTGGAGAAATTTTTCTCTTTGCTTCTGTATACCCTTGCAGGAGGCATCAGAACAGGCAGTGTTTTGATTAGCTAGCTGCCCAGGTGAGAGGCTGGCTGACATGGTACTTCTGTGATGGGGAGGGAGCAACACAGAATTAAACTAGATGACCTGTTACAAGTTGGGGGGTTTGGGGTTTTCTCCCTTTTCCTGCGACTCACTGATGCCACTGGAAGCAAGTGAGCTGTGCTGATCTCCATCAGCGGCGGCTGTGACCAAACACTATCTATCCCTTTCTTCTGCCTTTTCAAGGAGGTTGGGAGTGATCTTGAAAGCACAGACCATTTGTGTCTCAGTCAAGAAGAGTTTCTGAATGCTGTTGAAATACATTAAATAGTACTTGGTTAGCATAGCAAGAGCTGTAGTTAAAATTCTTGCAGTGTTTCAATTATAATTCCTTTATTATTCCAGTTGCTTATAAGTTCCTGAAATGCTCATGTCTCAAGTTGAAATTTTCCAGACTTAATCTTGGCCTGACAGTGACCTTTCTTCCCTTTTCTTCTTTGTTTCTCTTTTCTCTGTGGTATTAAGTGAATATTGCTTGGGCGTTTCATTTATAATGAGAAGAAAACAGTAGAAAAATACACTTCAGCTATTACTTTAATACTCTGAGACTGAATAGCTCGAGTGGTGCAGCTGCTAGAGAAATAGTGGTGAAAATCATCAGAAGTGCTTCTTGAATCTTACCAGAATCTGAGAGAGGGGACACTCAGAGGGCTATCAATTTTAGGTTTTAAATTTCAACTTTCTCTCCATCATGCACATGCATTACACTCCTTCATAATTATCACACGCAGTTATTTTGACCTCATCAGTGATCAGCTGAACGAAGCAGTAGTCCTTGGTGAAAGAGCAAATCTGTTTTTCGCTGTTTGCCATGACCCTGGCGAGACAGGGCTCGTAATTCAGGAACGGAGAAGCACAGCTGGGAAGTGCCATGCTGGGACGTGCAAGGGGAGCCCTCTGGGGCACTCCTCCTGTCCCACAGTTCAGGTTGAAAATGTTGAAGTCTCCAGAAACTCTTCTCCCAAGAAAGCTGTCAAATGAACCACAAATTTGAAATAAACTTTTTGACCAGCTCTATTCAAGCTGTAGGCTACGGGAGTTTAAACCAGAACCCAGTTATCTTAGGACATGTAATTTATACCAGGGATGGAAAAGGTAAGAAATAAATTGTCAACTGCTTTCCTTTAAGTTAATGCTGCTGTTATGACTATTTATTAGCCTATGTAAAGACTACTGATGATGGTGGTGGTACTGCTAAACAGCAAATTGTGGGGTTTTACTACTTGAGTCACAAGATGTGTTTCAAGAAAAAAGTCATGTGCCTGCCCGTTGGCTTGCACACAGGCACAATTTTCCTTAAGGACTGTGGTTTTTGCCAAGGACAATCAGTGTGAGTGTTTCTGTAAAACATTATAAGAAACTTTTCATTTCTAGAATTGGTCTCTCTTGGTCCCTTCTGTTTCATAGGAAATATAAATTCATGTGCATTCATGAATCATCTTTGTTTCTATTGTTAAATGGATGTGTCTTTCCAGTGATTAAGACAAGCATCTGACTCTGAAAGCTACAGGGCAGCAGCAGACAGAGGGTGAGAACAGAACTGCCAGCAGATGTGGCAGAGGTTCCCATTGTGCTCTCCTGCCCTTTAACATATGCTTTAAGTGAATTCCCTGACTTCCTGTGTAACATCACAGCTCCCTGATCTTGTAGAAGACTGTAGAAACTTTCTTCATTGACTGTCATAAACTTACTTTGGTCACCTGCAAGACCATCCCTCCCTTGGAGGAGCTCCTGAGTGCTGTTCAGACGCTGCTTCAGCAGCACTGCCAGCTGCTGGGTAAAAGTAAGATGCCTATGGCATAAGCCCAGCTTTTCATATTGCTGAAGAATGCTTATTTCTTGTTGGTGAATAGTACTATATATATGGTTTTCTTAAGATTTAAGGATCTCGGGATTTAAGATTTGGTCAGTAAGTACAGAAGTCCCATCACAACCACATTCTGATTAATTTTTAGAGGTGAAATATCTGTTGCACCACAGAGTGAAACAGCTATCTTAAAGTTGCATTGATTTTGTCATAAAAAGTAGAGTCTAATACCAAACTTTAAACACAATTCTTCTGTCATCAGTTTATGTCTTCAGAACAGGAGGGGCCGTTTTCTTTAAATCGGCCACCAGATTTCAGTTCAACTTGTTGTTCTGTCGATGGGAATTTTGTCAAGTGTGGCATCCTTCTGACCTGTCCCTGATGGAGACACAAACTTTATAATTGTGTCAAGGATATCTGTCAATGAAAAATTTTAGGGCTTGTTTTCCAGGGAAAACCCTGGATTCTGAATTCTTTCAGGCCTCCTGATACATGGCAAATGACTTAAATGGAATTTTTTGGAACAGCTACAGTAAACTTTTGATTCAGAAATAAAAATACAGCCTTATTTTTAAACCTAGCCTTGCTCATCCTCATGGGAAGGAGCAATGCACACTTTGGTATTGGCAGCAGGTAGTAAGAACCCCTGCAAATGTTGTGGGTACGTGAGAATCAAGGTGCAAGAAGTTTTAGGTGAATGAAGTAATATAAACTTGCTTGAAAATGACAAACTTCTGTTTCTGTGGTGCTTTCCTTGTCATTTCAGTCTATCATCAAAGCTACTGGTTTAGGTTTCCTCTCTTTCATGCTATCTCTGGCCTTATACTTTCAGTTAAATCTTTAAATGTCAAATTTTTGAAAGATAAGCATCTATTTCCATCACAGATATTTAAATGAAGACTAAATTATTGGAGCATCCAGGAATTTGTTGTTAGGCAGGTTGGGCCCAAAGCCTCAAAACTGCTGCACTTGGACGGATGTGTTTTTGCAGGGTTACAGCTAAATATGGGTTTTGTCAGCTGTAGGATATTTAGGGTGCATTGCTAATAGGAACAAGGAGCTAATTTTCTCATGTCGGTTTTATGTTCAGTGGTTTCTGTGTCGGTCTTTCCTTTGTAATCTTCACTTTAACTACAGGCATAACTATTCTGCCATCTGGTTTGGGCTCTGGCGTTAGAAACTTCGGTAACAAAAGTCTTTCTACTCTGGGGTATTTAAAAACTGACAAGTCATCCTTTAACCTGTTGAACCAAGTTTAATGGTGAGTGATAGTCTTAACTAATTCCCCCCCCTCCGCCCCCCAGTTATTTTATTATCGAATAGTCTATGTAAACGATGAGTGGTGAGTACTTTGGAAAAACTCAGTTTAACTCCTGAAATGCCGATTTGCTAATCACCCTTGCTTTGTCACTTCCCCGTCCCCCATGTGCCTCTTATATACATGCTCTATAAAAGGCACACCAGACACACAACCCAGTATAGACAGAAAAAGGTCCCCGAGAGAGCTGAATCAACTCCCACGCAGTAAATTCAGAGCTTGCTGAATGCTGCTGCTGTTCGGCTGAAGGAGGGATCAGAATAGCAGTTTTTTTTTTTTTTGTTGGTGCCTGGATAATTGTGCGAACGTGCCCCGGGTGCCTGACCTCCCTTCCCCCACCTTCCCAGGCCCCTTGGAAGTAACCATAATCCTCCTGGCTCCCGTTTCCTCCACCAGAAAAACACATCAGCTCTTAGCTTGGAAAACGTCCTGCTTTGCAGATGTGCTCTGTCCCAGGGAGGATGGCCCTCTCCCAGGCTGAACGTTCCTCGGGTCAGCTGCGTGACAGCCGGCCTCTCTTCTCGGCCCTCTCAGAAATGATTAATTCTGGTCACGTTGCTGCTCTGTATACAGGCGGGGAGGTCCCTCTTCTTGTTTCGGGGATCAGTGTAGGAGGGTCGTGTTGTAGATTGCATACCATTGTTTTTGGACATTGGGTACATATGGTGACTCATCGGTTTAGTTTATATGTCAACTGAAATTTCAACTTGAAAGTTTAAACTTGTTTAAGGATGCTTATAACTCAAAGTCTTTAAATCATTTTCTTTGGGTCACAATTTGCATGTAGACTCTTGCAGGGTAGAAATACTTGTATTTTGCAAGGAAGTGAAGAGGATGGTGGTTTATTGCTGTAGGGCAGAGACAACTGGGGCTCTGTTGGAGGAGAGGGAGGGGGATGCACCCTTGTGTATCACTGCCCCGAGTGGGTCGACTGGAAAAGCTGAGCCTCCTCTTTGTGCCCCAGCACTGATAAGCATTGTGTTTGGCTGATAGGGGGAGTGAATTAGAAAATACTCAGTGTTTCTGTAAATAGGAACAGTCTGTCTGTGACCATAAACTGGGAAAGGGCTGCCCAGTCAGGAAATCTTCAGGCACAGAGGCACCAGTGAGTTGGCAGACCTGGGGAAACCAGCAGTCTGGAAACCAAGAAGTGGGAATAATTTCGCTGTGATCAAAGCAGGACCAAGCAGGAATACTGTCTTTTCGGCAGGTTCATGTTGCCGTTGTCTGGTGGCGATGGTGCCTGCTCGGCTCCTGCCAGCACCCAGCCTAGCCAGCCATGCTGTGCTTTCCCAGGACAGGAATACCGGCAGGAGAGATTTCCCTGTGCAATTCAATCGCTCTGGTCAGACCACCCTTGGGTAGGCAGATTACAGTCGGTCGAAGCTACGTTGGTGGCAGGGCTGCATTTCTACTGCCTGTAGGTTCAGATATGCCGGAGATTAGGCCTGTTTCAAGCTGTCTCTTTCATGGCCATACCCTTCGTCTGATCCCAATCATTAAGAGATTAGGTTTCTCCAAATATCAGCATTTGTCGGCCCCCCTGGCTGGAGCAAACCACTTAGCCCACAGATGCGGGAAAGCTTGAATAGGTTTTCAGTGTGAAAGAAATTCTGAGTTCATAATATGTATAATTTATAGAGAAGAATAGTCTTTCACCTGCAGAGTGTTGGTAAATGGTGGTTTTCTTGTGCTGTGGTTGAGGGTGTGCAATGATAAGCTGGTGGAAAAAGGAATGCAGTGACGGTAGGTGTTTCTTCTGGGGAACGAATACAATAAAAATATGAATCTGCATCAGAGATAGAATGCTGACTTCTCAAAGCTTCTCGAATGCACACTGGTTTAAAACTATCTTCTTATTTTCTTTGGGGACTGTGTTGCAGATTTTGAGCCTTCTATTTTTCAAAATAGAGCCTTTGTCATAAGGAAAAGTTGAGCATTTACTATGCCAAGATCTATTAAAGCCCCGAATGGCAGGCAAAGTAGAGAGTTTTTGATTCACATACTGCGCTTTCTGGGGAAGAGTCTGTAAATAACAAAAAAATATTTTTCTTTTTTTTTACGCTTTGGCAATTGAGGATTTGTCCAAAGCTTTGGAAAAGGAGTACAAAGTATAGTAGTGTACGCACTTTTGTTTGTTCAGAGGGGACTGCCACCCAGCTTGATTGCTTTGTACTGGCAAATACTGAATTTTAGTACAGATAAACACTCTACCACTTTGCCACGATAAAGGAAAAAAAGCCACACTCCAGGTCCTGTATCGGAAATCAGTTCCTGGACTTATGGGCGCCGGTCCTTCCCACAGTGCTGTTCTCCTGGCATGGGGCTGGGAATTCCCTTGATTTTTATGCTCTGAGCAGGGATCTAGACCTAGATGTGTCTGAATCTCTGCATCAAAGCTGCAAGCATTCATGGTAAAGCTTAGTGTGGGCAGAGCATGTGTGACTTGTTGATTAGCAAAATGTCTGATAATTTCATACTTGCTTTGAATAGCTTTTGCATCCTGGTTAAGCCTTTGCTTTCCCTGTTTTGTCAGTTCTTACTGAAAAACACCCCCCAAATGGCATAAAATATTCTTGTCCTCTTTGGTGGACACTGCTCATAAGGAACACCATAATATGTACTCTGAGTACAAAGATGCATTCTTGTGTTTATTCATAGAATGGTTTGAGTTGGAAGGGATCTTTAAAGACCACCTAGTTCCAACCCCCCTCCCAAGCAGGAACACCTTCCACTAGACCAGGTTGCTCAAAGCCCCATCCAACCTGACTTTGAATACTTTCATAGGACAAAAGCTAGGTTGGATTAGTTCCTTTGGATATTCTCTGCATTAATGTAATAATAAAGTAATTCACATATCACATACAGCTCTTACTGACATGAAGAGAATATTTCGCATGTAAATGATGGTAGAATGGACATTAGCATTTTATATGTATGTAGGCTGTCTTATTTTCACCAGTTAACATGCAAAGGTATATTTCTGTCTTAGAAAAGAGTTTTTGGCCAAGTTCTACTTTTTCAAATCTACAGAGGTGTAAAAAACAGTTTTGCAGATTTCTCTGCAATGAGTTCAAATTTTCCCTAGTACAACTGAGACTCTGACCCATAGCTATGCAAAAGGGATACAGTTTATTCTTATTTAAAATATCTCAAACTTTCAATACCCCAAAAGTACTATTTTAAATGCACTTCACTTTTTTTATCTGCAAATCCTCCCACGTAATTTATTTTAAGTTTTAAGACTGCTGTGACTGCCTTCTCCTGCTTACAGCTGTTCCCTTTTTCTTGAAATTTAGACTGACTGAAGCAGTTGGTCTAGACACTGTTGGTTTAATTCAAGGGGAACTCTCTCCCTGATGCTTCAGTCTTAAACATAGACAACGTGTATGTACATACATACCTACAGTATGTGATACACATGTTTAGAAGTGACTTCATTGTGTGGTTTGGTCTACAAAGACAAGGAGGAGAACGAGGCTGTTTTTGCAGGAATATCTCACCAAATGCAATTATGTAAAACCCCAGTTCCACTAACCGTTTGCATCTGGCTGCCTGGGGAGGTAACTCACAGTGAAGCCAAGCAAAGCAAGGACTGGATTGCAGCAGTTTACATTTTTTTTGCACTTCAAATTCCCCCCTGTTTAACTTTACAAGTAGGCTGGAAACTTAAAACTTGTGCTTGAAGGGGTGATCTCCAAACCTTGTTGTATGACATGGATTCTTGAACTTAAAGAATAACTGTTATCGACTCTCTGAAATTCACCCCATAAATTAGGAGGCTGGGATTCTCCGGGGATGCTGGTACAGGGCTATGCTGCATGAACGGGGTCCTTGGCAGGATTGCTTTTTTTGCGTTTGCACAGGGGGGGATGGGGATGCAAGGAATCTAACCCCAAACAAATCAGCCTTTTTGCGAAGAAAATGTTTATTGAAGTTGGCGTTAACATAGGTGCCATTGCAGGAGAAGTGCAGTGGTATTTAAGGGTAACATTGGCTTGCACACGATGCCGATGCCGTGTAGCTTCTCTTACATCTGTAAGGTTGCTCTGGCTGTGCTGTGCGTAGCTGCAGCCAAGGTCAGATGCGGGTCATGGGGGGGTGTGTGTGTACAGACTACCTATGGCAGTATATAGCAGAAGCATCTGTGAGCTGGAGAGCTTTGCCAGTATCTCATAATGATTTGAAACACCACTACGCTTTAAAAAAAAAAAAGCGCACTTTCTCATAGCGTTGGCTGTTCGAGTGTGTAATGGATATTCTTAACTGCAACAGGAAAGCATGTACAGTAATTAAAACACAGAGCTGAAGAATTAGTCAAATTTGGCACAGATGTCTGAGAAAGTGTCTGCTTTAGCTGTAGATAAAAATGAAGCACTAGCCAAAGTTACTTTCAAAGGCTTTAATTACATCTGTTTTAATTTAGGATGTAAAATGCAGGATATTATTTTTTAATATAAATTTAATTCATGGTTAATCTGTGGATTGCAATATCCTTTCAGAAAGAATGATGTACTTGGAGTGGGATAATTGAAAACTTCCCTTTCGAGCTGTTTGTTAGTCTGTGGCAGGGTGTGCTGTCCAGAACCACGTGTTGTCCATATATGTGCAATTGGTGGTGGTGGATCATTTATTAAAAAAACCAGCATTTTTTAAATTTTAATGGAATTGCATACAATAAGCTGTTCATACTGCAGGTATGTAAACCAGTCAACAAAACCTATTATCTTTTCTGTAGTCTTTTTTTTCTTAAGTGCGCACAGTAGGACTGGAAAGTAGTACTTAAAATGTTCTAAAGCTGACTGCTTGTAAATGAGAAAAATAACGTGCTTGAGCTAGTCAATGTTTTGTTTTTTTTTTTTCCCTCTAATTAACCTTTTCCAAATAAGAAAGGGACCTTGTGTGTGCATGCATTTGTTCACGTATGCTGTACTGCTTGATGGCTGCGGGAGTCACGTGCCAGTAAAGAGTGAGTTCAGAATACTCCTGATGAGAGAGTGCAAGGTCCAGGTTAGGGAGGGTCCTGGCAGTCTTGCAAACCTGGCTGCTCATGGAAAGGGTTTTAAGAGTGCTATTTGAAAAACTAGAGCTGCTGTATAAGTCAGCATGTTCAAATGATCTAGATCTGAAGGATTTGGGAAGATTATTTGAATGGATTTCAAACACTGCTGGGCACTGTGTTGGATGAGTTGTGAAATAAATAGTGAGTTTGGCAAGAGAAGCAAGAAGAAAAGGTCATCTGTTGTCCTCCCACTGAAACAAGCAGTGGAAGGGCAACCAGGAGCTGCTGCTCAGTGAGCTTCGATTTTAGTCCTCGTGTAAACACATACACCAACGAATAAGGTAATAGTAATGAAAATAGAACCTGTGTGTATCTGAAAAACAGAAACATGAGTTAGAAACTATGTATCTGGGTAACCGAATCATGGGTCTTAAATAGTTTACTTATGGAAATTGGGCCAGAAAAACTGTAAAGCTTTTTTTGTCAAAATTATAGTATCAGTATTAGGTGAACTGCAGGAGACTGCAGTTCATATAATGTGACTTGATTTTGGGGGAGTGATGTATAATATTTTCTTGTGAAATTTTACTTAAAATACTGTCTTAATTGACTAGTCTGTGAAAGTTGGCACACTGACTGAAATTGAATACTAGCAAAAATAAGACCCAACACCCACCCACCCCCCACCCCCGAAACAGATGGCAGTAACAACATACAAGGTTAGGGAGTGTTATCAAGTGGGCATTATAATGCCTTTCCCACCTTATTTTAAGATATCTTAAAGTGGGGATGGGGCATGCTGAAGCTTAGCGACAAACTGAGCTCTGTTCTACTTCAAGGTATTTTCTCCTGTGCACAAGGATGATCAGCTCTTCACAAACGGCTTAGCTTCGCATCCTGCTCACAGCAGGGTGATGTCTTTTTCGTAAGAGGGTGGCTGCACCATTGGTTTCAGAATCACGTCTCTGAGAAGAGTTTGGTCCATTTTGTATGTGTGCGTGTTAAGTGCATCTATTTTTAAATGCCTCCAGCAAAATTTTGATTGGTTGGTTGATGTGGTACTGGAGAGGTCTTTATTGTAAGAACTCTTCTCCACAAATAAGAGGCTTGGGAAAGCTGAGTTTCTCATGTAATTACTTCATGTGATTGCTGAGTTAAGTGTTTAAATTAAGTACACAAGAAAACCCCATCAAATACCAGGAGACTTATGATAAAATCCTGAACATGCGGCAGTGCTACCCTTGATGCATCTTTTATCCCATGATGTATATGGCAGAGTAGGAACAAAGCGATAAGGCTGAATTTGTTTGACTTGCACCATATCAGTATTTTAGTAGCTGCAGGTAGCATCACTGTGACAGCAGGCAGTCATTGCTCTGCTTGGTCTCCAAATACATCACTGAAAAGGTAGTTGTGTTAGCAGTAGATACTGCCTGTCACAGTTGCCAAAAACTGGCTTTTGTTATGTTGTCTTCGCTTCATGTGCCATGAGGGAGAAGTTTACTGTCACTTGCATTCAGGTGAAGAGGAGAGTCTCCTGTGCCAAAGGGAAGAACTGAGAAAATTCAGTGGGTGTGCGAGTAGTCCTGTCCCTTGCTTTCTGAACACACTTGGTCCAAGTGTGGACCATTGATTTATTCTACAGATTTTCTTAAATTATGAAACCAAGGAAATACTGGATGCACGCTTCAATTTTTCTGTTATCTTGGGGACTTTGGGTTTGCATTTATTAACTGATGGACATTTAGAAACCCGGAAACCTGTACTGCTTAGGAAGAAGTTATTTGGGAAAGACAGAGATTGTAGAAAAGTTAGAATAATTCTGTCTCTTAAACACATCTTTGACTTAAAACTAGTTGCGTAGTCTAATAGTAATGAAAGAGCAAAAGCCACCTGCCTTTCTGTATTCTAATACCTAAATTCTTAATAGATTGCCTTAGTCCAGACCCTGAAACTCAAAGCCATTGTTACACTACCACATCCTCAGGCAGGACCCTCAACATGGCACAGTGTGGAGAAGAGAATATACGCAGGCCATCATTTTAAAGACATTTCCCTCCGAAAGCTGATGAACAAAACCCATACTGGTTGAAAGTAACTAGAAAAAAATTGCTGCCTAGAGAAGACTCAAAGGAATCAACAAAGAACATTAACACCCCACCCCAAAACCCAAACAAACGCTCTTCTTGGATAAACAGTTAAACACTCTGTGCAGTCAGTGTCCCCCCAAAAGGGAAGAAACCAGAAGATTTAAAGTAATAGGGAGTGCAGGAAAAAATAATCTGCTGGCTATAAGTTTTGATCTTTGCCAGTAACCTTGTAAGTGCTTTGTGCTGCCTGCAAATGCCTGGGGGCTTGGCCGCCTGGTACACAGGGAATACCCCCGCTGAAATGGGAAAGGGCTACTCTGGCCTGTGCCATGCACGGAGTTCATGCAGCAGGCACAGGGATCCCGCTGTGTATGGCGGGCTCTCCGTGGCAGACCAGGGATGGATTTTGGTTGTGGCCCTTGTGAGTTCTCCTGTGGGCACCTGGATGGCATGCATTGTTTGCATGTGGCCTCTGAGGTACCTGTTCTTCCCAGATGTTTGCTTCTGCCTCCATCTCCACCTCTCACTCCATACGTCCCCTTCTAGAATAATACAGGAATTATTTGGGTATACTGTGTTGGTTTCTCTTTTGTCTACGAAGAAATCTACTGCATAATTTTCTGGTGAAGTGGCCATTACTCCAGTTCTTGACCTCTCCTGTTCCCCCATGTGCTCTGTTTTCATCGGTTTTGCAACAGAGGAAAGGGAATGGGATGCCCCAAGACTTGACTACTTTTGAACAAGCAGAATGCAGTTAAATGCATTTAAATAGGTAAATAGCTTATTAAAAATATCATACCTACTCAGACAGTGGTCTATATATGTGCAAATTGAAGATCAGGGTCCCTTTTTTTGTATACTATATTTGAAGCAAAACCACAGACCGCGGCCAAAGGAGCCTAAACTTTCCGTTGCCAAACATAATACATCACTGGGTGACCTACTGAACTTTTCTCTGTAATAGCACGCACTACGAATTTAATGCATCCTTCTCACTTAAGAAGCTTTAGAACTTAAAACGCTCTTACAGACTAAAACAAAACGTCACGAACATTTCTTCTCCCTTCTTCTCCCTTTCTTCTCCCTTCTCCCCACCGTTGTCTTGAAAGGGTGATCTGCCATTGCTGTGAAAGTATGATGTAAAAAATATGAGAGAATCTGTTGCAATATTGAAATATTTAATATTAAATGCAACTCAAAGGTCCTCAAACTCAAAGGTTTCATTGTGGTGTTGCTTTGTCTTTACCTTGCTTTACCTGTTGTTGCATTATCACTTGCTATATACCCCCCCCACCCCCAACATAAGGCTTTTTTAGTAAAAGAACAAGTAACTTCACAATGACTATCAGCTGTGTATTATGCTTATACGTATGTCAAATGTTCTGTATATTTATTTAAAAATCACAATCTCTTATGATAGTATTAGTGTTGTGGAAGAATGTTTCAGAATAGTTCCCAAGTGCTCAAGAACTGCTAAGGCAATCTTGCCTGAGTTTTTCATTTCTCAATTATCTTGATTTTCTGTTAGCAAAAATGTTAGAACCATGGAATCATTGAATAGTTTGGGTTGGAAGGGACCTTTAAAGTTCATCTAGTCACACCCCCCTGCAATGAGCACAGGTATCATGAACTAGATCAGGTTGCTCAGAGCCCCATCCAACCTGACCTTGAATGTTTCCAGGGATGGGGCATCTACCACCTCTCTGGGCAACCTGTTCCAGTATTTCACCATCCTCGTTGTAAATAATTTCTTCCTTCTATCTAGTCTAAATCTACCCTCTTTTAGTTTAAAACCATTACCCCTTGTCCTGCTGCAACAGGCCCTGCTGAAAAGTGTGTCTCCATCTTTCTTATAAGCCCCCTTTAAGTACTGAAAGGCTGTGGTGAGGTCTCCTGGAGGCTTCCAGGGCTTAGGTTGCTGCTGCTACTGAAGCTGACAGTAGCATGTTGATGCTAATGATCTTTTAGAGCATAAACAGGAAGAAATCTGAAATAGAAATCTTCTGACTGCATAATACAAGAAATAACCAAGATCTAGTTAATGATGCTCCTATTTTAGGCCTCTTGTGGCTGTGGTGGTGTGTTGTTATTTTGCCTTAGTGCGTTATTTTAGAGATGCTTGTCTGTACCTCTGCAGAGGTGAAAGGGCTGTTTACGTAAGCCAGCACAGCTGCTTCATTGTCCATTGCTCTTGCTTGAATTCCACCTTTGAACTTGTCTCATTTCTTTCACGTTTAATAGCACCAAATGCAAAGGTGACTGGGATGATTTCCAGTGCCAGGTACTTCTGTTGCTAGAGGAGGTCAAAAATTGAAGGTTGTGAGATGTGGGGGAGCTCTGAACTTCTGGATCTGAATGTCCCTGGAAGTGCAGTGAGATGCTGATGGTGTGGAGTGATGTTGAGTGGTGTGGTTGTCTCTAACTGCTGCTTCCTGCATTTATCTTGTTGGATAAAGAATTAGTTAAGATCAAGGCTGGCATAATTTCTGTTGCTTTCTGCATGCTCTTATTACAGTAAGCTGTGCGTTTCACTCTGCTGTGATCCTGAGGTGACACGAGGCACAGAGCAAACTCAGGTGGCCGAAATGGTTAACTTCTGATGTTGCAAGCCCTTCCCCTCCCCTGGGGAAATTTCCTTTTCAGCTGGAACACCCCCACCCCTGTGAAACTTATCCTTCATCCCAGTAGCTCACAGCTCAGCCCAGCAAACCCAAACCAGTGTTTTTATGTTCAGAGCAGCCTTATGTTCAGGCCAACCCAGGCTGCTGCCGGGTGGGCAGCCTCCGGGCGTGAAGACGAGCGGTGTTGAGGGAATAACCACTGCCATCCTCTGCCCTGGTACTGCCTGGGTTCAGCTGCCACTGCCTTCAGCATCTCCTCACAGGAATACAGTTTTGAAACTTGCTAGTTGTCCTGAAAGAAGAAACTACAAACAAACCACAGCTGCACCACATATTTTGTAAGTCATGGAAATGCCAATGCTTTACAAGTAGAGTAGGGGTTTTTGCATATGACTTTTAATGCTTTTTTGCAAAGAATCGTCAAAAACATTGATTTAGGGATGAGCAAACAGGTTTCACTGAAGTAAGACATGACCCATGCTTTTTCACATTTTTTGAACTGACTGTGAGATTTATGGGTTTGGGATTTGTTGTCTTTGAATGGTTAGGAAGAGACACGAATTGAAATCTTTCTCATTCTTTCTGAAATACTTCAGCCTTTTCCTTTTTTTTTTTTTTTTTTTTTTCTTAATAGAAAGTCTTGAACTTCATTGTTTACTCCAGTTTTCTGGTATAGACAGAAGAACTTGAGACTGCTCTACTGGTTTTGTTAGCTAGTTTAGAAAGTTTTATAAACTTAAGAGTTCCTTATTTGGTTTTAAAATAGGTTAGTTTTGGTCAGTTAACCCAATTCAGAAATGGATCAGAAAGCACCCTATTGAAACCAGCACTTAATAGTAACTCTGTTTAATCCAGTGCTTTTTATTTACATAGACAAGTGTTAGAAAATAATTAACTTAATTAAATTTACATAAGAAGCTTAAACTATTTTCTTTTTAGTTTCTTATAGAAGAGAGAATGTATGTTTATTATAACTTGATAGGTTGAATCACTAATGTAAAGTGATTTAAAGTGCTGTTAAGTCAAAACGGTCAGGTCCAAGGAAAGAAGGGAAAAAGTGCATTTATCCTTCCCTTACAACATTCATTAGAAAACTTTTTATTTTATTTTGGGAATCACTTTCCTTTTCTCTGTATATATGAAACCTGTTTAATTAGTGGGATGAAGCGTAATTTTTATAAAATTATTCTCTCTGCCTGTAAAGTTATATTCTGGCTTTGTTCCATTTACATTTTCTCATCTGTTGAGTGTGCTGAGCACTGACAAACACCGGCGAGACACGCAGCCTTCACTTGCAGTAACTCTGTCAGTGCAGGTCGCCTGCTTATTCCATACTTATCTGTTCATTTCTCTTAAAGAGCTCATTAATCCGTCAGCATGACACAATCCTTCCAATGAGATTGTGCCAAATGTTACAGTAGCACACCAGCAGAAACCTGCGTGGCATTTATTTTTCCAGAGATTAAATAAGATCATTTTCCTGTCATCTAATATTTATGCCCAGTGCAGTCAAAATTCACCGATGTTTTGTTTGTTTAAGAGGAAATAGCATAGCCATTTGACAGTATTGCCCAAAATCTTAGTTCAGGCTTTACCTGTCTTACTGCCTGACCCTCTACCCTGCAACGCTTTGCTTCGAAGCAGAAGGGTGATGGTGGGGAGAGCGAGGGATAAGCCCGACTGGGAGGGAGAGCTCAGCACGCAGGACTCCAGTGGTATTTAAGACCGAGCTTCGGAGCTGCTCAAGAATTACTGCTGCTTATGACTGTTTGGCCTGGCGGACTGTCAGAGCTATTAACTTCAGAATAACATATCCTTAAAGAGAATGCAGTGGTTGAGGAGGTGGGGAAGGGAAGAGGCTTTTTTTCTTTTCTTTAAAATAATGCCTTCATTAATTTATGGGAAGAGAAGAGGCTTCTGCTTGAAGTGTGGGGCTTTCACAGTTTTGGGTGATGTATAAAAATAGCCGAGAATGTGGAGCATCTAGGAGAACCTCAGGATCCAGTTCTGGCTTCTTGAAGCTTTCAAGGTCTCATAATTCTGTAGACAGAGCTAGCCTTGCACTGGCCTTTGCAGCTGTGCCCCCAGATACGTCTGAATTCTGATCACTTACACTTTTCTTTTTTCCTAATTCGAATATATGTGTTGTTTTTTTGTTCATACACTGTTTATTAAAAACAAAACAAAAAAAATCCCTCTTCCTACACTGCTTAAAATATTATGCTTACCTGTAAGGATCTGGAGCTTCACTTTCATATGGTGTATTTTTTGTGAGCATATGTTCAGCAAATGACTCATGCAGAGTATTTTGATTATTTGTGAATCTCTCCATCTTGCTTTGGAAGCACCCTAGCATCATTTAAATGGTCGTTTTGGACGGCGGTGGTATTTATTAAAATGGATTCTGAAATACAAGCAATGTTTTCTTGCAATTGGGACAGGCAGATTTAAGAAGTCCTTTACTAATTTCAGGATTTACCTCAAAACAAGCAGCTGTTTGACTTCAGCTGAAAGTGTGAAATGTTTTGGTCACCTCTTTCCTGGCATTGACAGAATTTTTGGACTTCGGCCAGAGAAACACAGCACAATTGAATTTATGAAGAAGGATACAGTAAGAAAAAAAATAATTCAGCAAAACAAACACCAGTAGTAGGCATTTGTGTGTTTGATTTTTTGCTCTTTATGCTGCCTGTCCTCTCCTTTTTTCTTTTCTCTTAAGCAATGAGTTTGTGTTAGGTCTGTATTAAAAATACTACTTCCTTCTGATTTTCCAGTTCTTTGGTTTTGTATGTTTGCTCCTTTTTCTCCTGTTCTGCACTTTTCCTGCTCTTTCATTAACATGGATTTTCTTTTCTACCTTCTCAGAGCTACAATTCCTTTTCCTCTTAAAATCCATTTTTCTTTTCCCTGTTTCTCCTCTCCTGTTATTTCTTACATTTTCAAGCTGTGTATTCATTCTTCTTTTTCTCCTTCCCTGCATACGTGCCTTGCCTCCTTTCCCTGTACGTTTCCAAAATAATCAACCTGCTAAAAAAACCCAAACCCAAAAGAGCAACTGAAAAATAAAAATCCCAAACCTAGGGCATCCTACTGATTAGATATTTCAGGTTCTTGACAAAGTGGGGATGGCTGTACCTGTGTAAAGCCTTTAACTTCCAACTTGGGTGAATACAATTACAGAAATCCTTTTTGTCAGGCTTCCAAGTGCACAAAATCTTAAGCTCCTAGGAATAGGTTAACAGGGGAGAATCAATATATTAGAGGAGTGTCACCTGTGTTGCTAGCTATAGCTGTTACTGTGTCAGCATTTCCATTATAAATTTTTGCTTTCAAGGGTTTATAACTCTGCCATTAAAATTCAGCGCTGACTGAAACTTGGCATGCAAGGACTAAGCCTGGAGCAAACTTTTTCCCCCCTTTAAAATGACTTTTTAAGCCAAAGGAATGCAATGAAAACCATTAGTCTAATGATTAGAAAGGCAGTGTTATTGCAATCAAAACCCCTACTTAATTTACTTATTTTGTATGTGTGGACTTTAGGTATTTTGGAACAGGAGATTGAATGGACTAGTAAAAAAAAAAATTAAAAAAAATAAAAACAAAACACCTCCTTGATTATTCTTTCACGATATTTCTTGAAATGGATTTCAGTAGGCCGTTTGTTGCACAGCTCTACCACTGCAAAATAAATGCCTTAAAAAAATTTATACATTAAGTCAACTGAATATAGATCATCGTATGCCTTAAGGAAAACAAAAGAACATCGTGTAGCGATCAGGAGACTGGATACTCTAGGCTTTTGGGTGGAGTATGCTGAATGCTTCAAACACGCTGCAGTCGGATCAAGCTGGATGGGACATCCCTGGGCGAGCTGCTGCAGGCACGGGGAGGGGGGGACACGACTCTGTCTGCTGTCCCCGAAGAGACCTGCACCAGACGGACTGTCTTGCTCATCTGTCATCGCTGGGGAGATGCCTCATTTCTGGGCAGATGAAGTTGAGACAAGCAGGATCCTGTTCTTAATGAGGTAATTTAAGTCACCCAGCAACCACCTGAATGTGGGGCAAATTTCTCCTGTCTAATTGCCCGTGGGCAAGTATCTGTCCACACAGCCTGCTGCCAGAGCACTTGATATTAATTGGCACCTTTTCTTGTTGTCCTCGCAGGGAAGCCTTAATGGGAAGATAACCCTTTCCTCCTCCTGAAAGTAGATGGCAGGATTCCAGCTGCTGCGGTGTTTGGGAGCTAAATGTGTAGCTGTTCTTGAGTAGCCCTTTATCTGTGCGGCTCATCTTGCGTATCTCACCAACTCTGATACCACATGTGAAGTAAAAAATGGAAACAGAAAAGATGTTGGGAAGGAAAGAGACTTTAAAAAAAGAGAAAAGTATTTAGGGACCAAAGCAGGTCTTCTGATATGTCACAGTAAGTTGCCTTTAAAGAGGTACTAAATAATGCTCAATCTTTGAAGTTAGAAGGTAAAATATTTGACACCCAACATATGTAACTGTTGATTACAATAACAAAAAATTGATTTGAATGGGAACAGGGAGATAAACAGACCAGCGGAATTGCCAGTGTTTCCTCTTACAGGACTGAATTCTAATGACTAATATATAACAGCAAATTTGTATTTTGAGTCTGTTGAGGATGACTTTGGTTTATGAGAGAGAACTGCGTTAGAGGTGTGTCTGTCAATGGTTTGTCATTTGACTTTTTTAACTTTTTTTTTTAATGTGTGGAAAGGGGCTTATAGGATAAAAAGCTAGGGCTTATTCTATCAAAAAACCAGCTTGCGTGAATGCTGGTTGCAGCAAACCATCAGGGCTGGCCACTGAGTCACTTATTCCACTGCTGCCAGCCTGAAGGCAGGGCCAGCGAGGTGGCTGGTGAGCCACCCGGGCGGGCAGCAGGGGAGCGATGGGGTGGTTCGGATCCTTCCTTCCTCCTCTGGACCATCTGCCTAGTAATGCTGCTGATTTTGGGTGCCGTATCTGGCTGCCGTGCAAGTCAGCCCGGTGAGAAGCCGTGTGGGGAGCCTGAGTGTGTCACCGGCTGCTGGCAGCACGGTGCCAGAGCACGCGTGTGCGACTGAACTTGTGGCGTGGTGGAGAGGTTCTGGCTGCTGGCCTGCCTCCAGGAGGGCTTGCCAGCGCTTCTGCAGTAGCTGTCCTTCAGGGAGCGGTTAGAAATAAACAGCTGGATAAATTGCTTACTTTTTTTCTTCACACAGACACCCTCCCCCCCCCACCCCCCCGCCCCGGTCTCTGCTGGTACTGTACCACATGCCCTCAGATTGGCCTAGCTAATAGTAGAAAATGATTGGGTAAAAAGGATGAGAAGATTTATTAATGCTTTTAAATGACCTCAGGCTTATTTTTAGTAAGAATGGGAATAGCCTTCCTACCTTTCCTATTGCTTTCTGTTTTAGAGTGGGTGTTTATGATATAACCCAGAACTACTTCTCTCGTGCAGTCTTGCCCTTCTTTCTCCTCCAACGCAGCACGCATTTGAACCTACCACCCCTCTCTTCTAGCTGCGTTGGTGACTTTGGGGTGTGTGTGCGTATGAGAGTGGGACAAAGCAGGCTTGCCGGCAGGATTTTATTTTACCATGTGATTTAAATCAGGGGCATTTTCAATAAAAGTTTATAGAAGCTGGTTCAAATCATTATAAATGAAAGAACCGAGATTCTTCTCTGGTAGCATAACTTAAAATAATAATGATCGCGATTCTTCATTTTTTCCAGTGTCAGAGGAACTGCCCAGCCTTATGGCCAGGCTTCCTGTCTCTTCTAAAAGCTTGTTCAGGAAATGGCAAAATGCACAAAAAGGGTCTTTGTCATTGAAAAAGTTTGTTATTGTGCAGTCGAAGTACAGCTGTTACATATTTCCTTACTTAAATTCTGACCCTTCCTGAGGTTTCAGTCTTCTAATTATTCTGCCCAGGTCACTGGTCTATAGTGGCTATTCTTAGCATATTACAGAAGTTTTCTGGTCATCTGAAGACTGAAGAGCCTTTCTGTAAAACTCCGCTCCACCAAATATTAACTACCGATTTTCTGTTGGAGTAAATAATATGACATTGGAAACTGGAGGGCTTTACAGAGAAGTTTGAATGCATAAGCTACATCACTGTTTCCATATTTTGCAGGTTTCTGCAAGTTCTCATAACTGTAGAGCTCACTTCACTCGCTCAAAAAAGGAGAACCAAAATGCACCCCCCCACTCCCTCCGCCCCAGGTTCATGTCCCCTTTATTGGGGGTTATCTTGTAGAATGCCTGTACTGACCATATTGGCTAAAAGTCCTGCGTTTCAGCTAGTTATTAGGCTTATTTCACCCTTGCATAATGGTAGTCCAAACATTCTAGTCTTAATTTACCTGGTGTATTTGAGATTTGTAAATGCTTCCACAGCTCTGGAAGAGACGTAAATTGGAGGGATGAGTGCAAGACTGTGGCTTTGTGGTGGAAGTTGTTCTGATCAGTAAGGCAGGGAATGAGAAATATTTTTCTCTCTTTTTTCCTTGTTTCAAGGTGTTACCTTTCTGTTCCCTTATAAGAGTTATAACTACAGTGTTCTTCCTGTTCACCTTACGGGTAGCAGTGTTTGCAAATCACTTAACCATAAGAAAATTCTGGACTGGGACATAATGATAATTCCTATGTAACAGATATTGTGAGATGTTTATGTATCAACATTTATAAGGTAGTATAAAATATGAAGAATTATAAAACGTTGAGATAAAAGGCATTGGCCTTGGGTTTTAAACTGTTTAAACTGTGAAAAAACACAAAAGCTGGATAATTATTGGCCAGCAGTGGTCAATGACAAGCAAAGCAGTTTTTTCATAGTTTGGTTTTAGATTTTTAGATGCCGAGAACGAGAATAGATGGGGTAGCACTGTGCGTGTGGTGAAAATAATATTTCTGGATGACATTCTTGAAATGATCTCATAAATCATCTTGATCATTCAGGCTTAGCTCCTCCCTGTATGAGTGGACCTTGTTGCTAATGCATCCCCCTGGACATGAGCTGGTGATTTCTGAGAAAGTAGCTGTGTCCTTTGTAAGTAGAGTCCATGATGGAAAGCAGGCTGGTGCTGTATTTCAGTGCGCCTTTAGAAACAAATCGCCTTCTTCCTGCAAATTTACGTGCCGTATGAGATACCTAAGATCTCCCTCATGGGGTTTAGCCGACCACCTGACACACACTTATTTTTTTTTTTTCCCCTCTAGGTTCTTTTAAAAAAGTGTCCCTATTTATTCTGTAATACTCTGTGTATGGTGCTGAGTGGCCTTCTGAGTTGCAGACACAGTGAGGTACAATTTTTGTACCTTTATCCATGAATAGTTCCCACAAAGGATATATAGAGAAAACCTGGCAAGAGGATGGAATTTCCCTTCCTGCAGCAATAAAGATATCTTGATGGGCTTTAATGCAAGCTCCTGGATTAGCAGAGAGCGTCTTGGAGGAAAGAAGGCAAATACATCTTTGGCACTTATATATATTTTAATTATAACATGATGCTGTTCAGTTGAATTTGGTTATAATGTGGTGCTATTTACATGTAATGAATATATGTATTATCATAGCTGGGGAATAGACATAGCTGAACAAAAAGCTGTTAAACGGCAGAGCCAGCTCTCCAGGCTTTAGCTCTGAGCCATATAGTACAAGTAAAATGAGCTGGGTTTGATTAAGTGGCACCAGGATACAGTACTGGCCAATAAAGACTGTGCTTTTGCATTATATGTTCTGCCTTTTAAGTCAGCTCATTAGCTTTATATTTATATCGCACCCCCTGCTCCTTTGAGGCGTGTTAATTATAAGGTGGTGCATAATATAATCAGAATGCTTATACATGGATTTTGCATGAGCAGAGAAACGGTATGTTTCAAAGTACCTGGAGGAGACGTATTTGAAGTTAGCTTTGGCCATATCTCTTTTTCTTTTGAAAATTTAAGTCTGTTGGTGAGAATGGGACATCAATGTGAGAGGTGTCAGTTCACCTCAAAGCCATTTTGCTGAACTTGGCCTCGTGTTTGTTTCCAGCCAAGGCTACTGCATCGGAAATCCTGCTCTTTCGGTGAAGGTTTGAAAGTTTAAAAAAGTCTGTTACTAGGCTTGTGTGTACCTAGAGTTATCTGTGTGTGTGTCTGCGCACATGCGTTCATACATGTGTGTGCCTTAGGGCAGCCAGTTCATGGGCTAAAGCGTGTTTACGGGAAAGGAGGGTGGCAGGTTTGTTTTAGTTTTGCTCGGCACCATGAGAAGCTTCACAAATTTTTATTTTGGAAAGGACACTACTGCTGATTGGTGAGGAAGAACCTTCATGTTACCCCTGCTATGCTGATGGCTTTGCTGGAGCAGCAAGCCACCAAAGGCTCAACCTCCAGTGACACCCAGCTCGGGTCCATGTAGGCTCTGACTATTAAAGGTGTCTAGGTCACTGGCCCTTTGCTCTGTCCCCAGAGCCAGCTGTGAAAGCCTGGGAGCCGGTGTGGGGGGAAGCAGCCTGTCATGGTCTGCCCAGACTGCTCACCTGCCTGGAATTGTGTGTCACACCAGTGAGCCAACAGGCTTCACTTCTTGCCTTAAAAAAGCTCTTCCCCCAAAAAGATGTCAGAGGAGACAGTGATGTTGGAGGAAGAGGAACAGCACTTCACTTGTCCAAACTGTTTAAAATGCCTTAGATGGAAATGACAATTGCGTTTGTTTTTTTTCAGTGACAACAAAAGCCTTGACCCAATGTCTGACCCTATGTGCTTTTTTCCCTTATTTCTTCAACTTCTAGCCAAGGAAGAGCTGAGCTGAACCTCTGGACTGCCTACAGGTTTTCAGGAAGCAGTGACACATAGTTCTCACCCCCTTTCCACATATTGTTTCTGGATTTGTCAGAGAACATGCTGAGATGAGAGGCTGCTTTCTTCCTTTTTTTTTCCTCCCTTCCCTCCCCCCCCCTCCCCCCTCGCCTCAGGTCTGATGCTGAATGGAAGCAACTGTTTTATTTAGAATATGATGGGGAAGAAAAACACATCTTAGGGTTAACACCCTCCTGGTGTTTATCCATAAATATGAAATAGTCCAAGAACACCAGATACATATGGAGCGCTGTGATTGGCTGCTGCTGATGTCATACTGATGTCACTCTACCCAGTAAATGATCAGATCAGCTTTCCTTATTTGTCTGTCTAAATTCCGTTTCATAGCAGCACATTTTTAGGGCATTATTGCACTTCTTAGATGATGGAGGACATCTAGGCCTTTTCTTGAGTCTGGCAATATTTTGTCTCACCGTATGTCCACCGGTGCCCTCTCTCTTTGCTTTTTTTCTTTTAACATATGTATGTCTGCAATTGACTCTTCTCTGAATTAAATGCTAATGAAATAGGTGGGAGATACAAGTTGGCTTTTAAGTCTCATATGCTATGATTGTAAGTTTAGGGAACAGGAGTGTATTTGGGAGGATGGATAGATGTGTATGAGTGGAGGAAGAAATAAAAGGTAGCTTTGTGGAAAAAATCATGTTTCCATTCACCTCTTCCTCTTAAATTTAGGTCACTGTATGAGTACTACCGTGTTTTTCTACCCAGTGCAGGTGTATTGGAGATTAGCAATGCATTTTAAGGTTATTTTGCTAACATACCAATATTCCATGACACGCATGTCAAATCAGTCAATATTTTTAATACTTTCAAGTGGAAATAAAAATTCTAAGAAGTGATAGCTTGGTCTTAATAAAGGACAGGGGAAGGGCACAAAAAAGAAAACCTCTTGAAGTTTGGGATTAGTTGGACTTTCTCACGTTCTAAGACTCTGACTCTAATCTATCAATAACATTGGTTTTTTTTCTGAAAGCTGGGAAACTCTATTTCCAAACAAAGCCTTTAAGCAGAATGAATTTTCTTGTATAAATAGAAACATATTGGAAAATGGTTATTGCAATATCTTTCTTCCATTTCTTTTTAATAAAAACTCCCTTTCTGTAATCCACCTCCCTCGATTGACCAGAAGTAACTCTTAAATGTAGTCCCTTGCATAGTTGTAGGAGCTGTCTTTCCAAGGGACTAAAAAAATCATTGCTATCTCAACTTCTGTGACTGCTCAGGAATACGTTGAACGCTGTCATGTTTTGGATTCTTTTTAGGATTAGCAAAAGTTGAAGCAAGCACCTTGACTGACACTTTAGAAAAATTCTTAGTGCTAGATCCCCGCTGCCCAATACTTCTGAATTTCAAATGGCCAATGACCATTAATTTGCCAATTCAAAAAGAGGTGGAAAAAGTTAATTAGAAAATGCAGTGGGTTCTTCAGGGGTATTTCTGAGTTCCAGGCTAGATCCACGTCTCTGACAGGCTGTAATTATGGGTGAGCTGCAACCAGCCCTGATCCAAGCATAGATAAGAATTTCATGCACACATTTTTGCAGGTGGTGCCTTGGACAAGTCTAGCAACCTAAATCAATATTATTGCTTATTCTGTCCAGGCAGGCAGGCACCGCTCTGCTGTTCCTTCTGCTGCTTTTTCTTCCTCCTCCTCCTGCTGCTTGATCTGGTGAAAGCTGTTTCAGACTGAGCGGGCGAGGCTATCGCTCACCATCAGGGTCCTTAATCCCACGCAGGTGCAGTTTGAGCAACTACAAGTGGGCCCCAAGGTCATGCCGGCTGCGAAGCTGGGCAGAGCTGGGCTCTTGCAGATGGCCCGGGTGGGAGGCGCGATGGTCGATAGCATTTCACATCTGGAGCTTCCACGCTCCTCTGTGCCATTTCCTCCTCCTCCTCTCTCCCCCCGCGCCTTTGTAGCCTTTCAACAAGGCTTTCCTACAGTGCTGCGGCAGCGCTGGGGAGCAGCTGAGGTGAATATTGCTTTGCAAGCAAGCAGTTAAGTGAAGGTTGTTTATACTTTTTATGTAAAAATGTAGGCAACTGAAAGGAAACCGTAGACAAGTAGACATCTTTTCTTTCATTGATGTTGGTGGTCTAACCTTCAAGCCAGTTCTTTTATTTGCTTCCTCTCTCTACCCAGTGATTTTTAAGCCTACTTGAAAAAATAAAAAAAAGGCAAAAAAAAAAAAAAAAAGGCAGGATATTGCCACTGGCTGCAACTCTGCTCCAAATCCAGCCCTTCCCCTTCTGAAGGGTTGTGTTTGCCAGACTCCTCCACCTCATCCCAGTCCTAGCGGTCCATTCTTGTCCTATCCTTGTGTTGAAAGGTACTTATGTTTTTTTCTCTGGGATGTCCTTTCTGTTACGGTGCTGTTACGGTTCTGGGAACTTTTAAACTGCCATGTCTCCTTTACCCTCCTCCCCTCAAAAACACACAGGAGACAGCCTTCACAGGGGTATCTTGGGAGAAAAGACCTGAGAGAGAGAATTTAGGAAGTATTGGCAAGGGAAGCAAATGAGCTGTGATTTAAGTGAATTTGAGCACTGAATAAAGGATTCTTAAACCCCTTTAAGTTTTAACTTAATGCAAGTCTCCAAGAAAACTGGAAGGGGTTTTGGTGGAGGAGTTTTAACCTCAGAGTCATTGCTGCTAAGAACTGCCGCTTCCCTTGTGGCTTCAGGCTGGAGCATGGATTTCCACAATTATACTGTGAACAGGAGCATGAGCCTATATTTAGGATACAACACTTTGTGGTAAAAAGCTACATATGGCATATGAGCACCCACTTATGAGCTAAAAATACACATTGCAGCCCAGTTTGTCTTTGAATGAAGTCATGCTTAGGACTGCAGCGCTTCAGCATCATTTGATTTCCCACCTCCCCTTCCTATTATTATTATTTTTACATTTTAAAAGACTTAATTCAGTGAAAAATTGCCTACTCAGATTTTCAGCATGAGGCTGCCTCCACACTGGGCCATACGCAACCTGTACATCAATCTAGGAAGGTTTTATGTGAATTTCTTTATGGCAGGGTTGGTTTTTCTTTTGTTGTTTATTTTCAGGCCAAAGCTGCCCCTTTTTTCTCCGCAGTCTCCCAACTTGTTGTATGGTAAAAAATGAAGGGGGCTGGGGGGGGGGGAAACCCCAAAGCACTGTAGTATAGTGCTGTCCTTAAACAATTGTGTTACTGGGGTTGGTGGAGGGTAGTGGTTGCTGCGCTTGCCGGTTTTCATTTAGTTTTGAAATGCTCCTCAGCTGGTGACAAAATTAAAAGGAGTTTTCATATCTTTATTTTTAAAGAGGTAGGGATGTTGCCAGTGATTTGGGGTGTTGTGCGAAATTTAATGAAAGCTCTTAAATTAGCCCCTCAGCAAGGGGCTTTCTGTGCCTCTGCCACCTGTCCGCGTACGGGCATTTGCACAGTTGGGGGTCAGGACATGGTGAGATCTTCCACGAGGGCAGGTAAGGCATAGGATAGACCAAGACATGACCTCTCTGGTTACTGTGAAGTATTGTACGTGATGTCTTGAAGGCACGGTCTGAACACATATTGCATAAATTTAATCTTTAATATGTCATTGGATACTGTTACCTTATTCTGCCAGCTCCTGTACTTCAGAGATTATTTTTTTTTCCTTCAAGAATGCAGAAAGTGATCTCTTATACACAGAACACTTAGAGGATATTAAACGAGCTATCTTATTTCTTTCTTGCTTCAAAGCATCCTTGCTTAGATTCAGAGGGGGAATAATGGAATCTTAATTCCTTCAATTTGAAAATGTTAGGATTAAAAAAGAAGATACACTGTTTGTTGATATTCTTCATTCTTTCAGAGCTGCCGCCAGCAGCATCTCTCCAATTTGATCCTCTTCAAGAGAAAGCTGTAAGTGAAATATCTGCAGGCTTTCCAAAATGAAGCTAGAGTAAAGGAAGAAGGTGTTTTTCTCCTTTTTTCTTTTTTTTTTTTTTTTTTTTTTTAATTCTGTAGAGCAGAATGTTCTGCCTGTTCTTTGAAACACTTATTCCAGCGATAAGGACATAATGATATAGCTCCTCAGTGCTTATGTAAATACATTCAGCAACAAATTTTGGAAACTGGACTTCTGCTCTGTCAGTCTTCATTATTTCATGCATTTTGTTTAAACTAGAGATGCTCTTTTAACTTTGCCCTTCAAAAAGAGTAGGGGGGGAAAACTTCTCTTTTTCACTAACAATATCACATATTGATGATGACGATAGATTCCTCCCCTCTGCCAAAGCTTTTTACTGGAGGAGACGGTGGGGGAAGAACTACCAAAACATCACAGCAATATTGGGCTGGGGCCATTCTCAAAATTGAATATATGGATTTTTTTTTTGAGGTTAGAACAGAAATTTCCAGGCACACTTGGGGTGTGGATTACAGATGGCATAGGCCAGGTGCATTTGTTCAACTTTTTGCAAGGATGGGGGCTCAAACCTTATTCCTTTGCAGGCCTGGTGTTGGTTGCAGGCCTGGTGTTGGTTGCATGCAGCCCTCAGAACTGCACGCTGAGACGGCAGCTCCTCGCTTTCTTCTGGAGACCAAAAGTGAAGTGAGGTTCTTGCTCTGCGTATACATTTGAAGTAGCTTGTGTACCTTATTTTGGGAATTCCTTGGTTAGGAGAAAGCAGAGAGGAAAAAATATTTAGACTTTGAATTTAACTTTTCAAGATATCTCTGTTGCTTTTCCCCAGCATTTAAATATATTGCAACTTTACAAAAGCTTTCCCTGTATCTCTTCCTGCTTTTGAGACCAGCTTTAAGTATCCGTTCTGAGGCTCCAGGGATCTCTTGACATGGCTGTTTCCAGCTCATCGTTTACTGCAATGCCAAATTGTCCTCAGGTACCCCGTTTTGTTTGCTTGTATTGCACTTTGTTCATTTCTTTTCTGGATTCGTATTCAGAGTGAGATGAAAATTCCCTGCCCCAGTCAACTTTTGGCAGCTGGTCATCTTATTTAAAGTGCTTCCATATTTTTGGAAGAGATGCCATTTTGCAGACTGTAAATTGTGGATGCGTAATACCAGAATACCTGTTTTAGAGAAGTGTCTATCACCATGTAGAAAAATAAACCCATTCTAGTTATGAACTTCGGGTTGCAACGTAAGAAGGTTTTGCTAAGAAAAAACATGTTCTAGTCATTGTGAGTCAGCTTGCAGAATTATATGCTTTATGTTATACAAACACATTCAAAACTTCAATAGTACCAAGGGGACTACTATGTCCTTCAAAGCTGAATTTAGATTTGGATTTTGGGAACTTCTTGGAGGTAATCAAAAGCAATAGCAAAATCAATGTTCAGCTCATTGGTGAACTGAGTTGACAAAGGATTTTGAAATCCAATACCATCTGTTTTAGTAGATCCTGTCTTAAAACAACATGAACAGACTGTGTCAGTCTTGAAGCACTGCTTGATATATTTTTAGCTGCCACAGAACAATCTATTCTTGAATTCTATCTATATTTCCTGGGAAATACATTTTCATCCAAGACAAAGGAAAATGTTACGCATGGAATAAAACCACACTGGGATGTGACAGAACTTTGAATCTTCAAGCATGATGTTTTTGGGGATGTGATAGTATATCAAACAAAAAATTAATTATGTAATGATTTTTCCTAACACCTGGAGCTCATGCTGTTTCTGCTTCTGCTGCTGGCTAGCTGTTGTTCCCATAAATCACTCTGTAGGAAAAAAATTAAATCCAGTGAAATGGTGGAAAAAAGAAGTCATGGCTAGGAAGGAGGAAAGCAACATCTAAATATTTAACTACCACCCAACAAGTTCAGAATCTTCAGGAATTTCCATTTTCCTTGGCTTACAACTTGGAAAAGAAACCTGCGTAGTAGATATCTGGAGTTGAAAAATAATGATCTCAGTCTATGTTCTGGATACCTTAAACTCAACCCAAACCAAAAAAAGAACCCCAAAACCTAATAAATGAAATAAACTAGGAATGTCTCCCATCATCTGCTTTATGGTTTAATCTCAGACTTTAATGAAGGCCTTTTACACACTCCAGGGACTTTCATTGATGCATGCAGATGAAGCCATTTTCTTTCCATTATATTTTGTTCCTGCCAACTCTCATTTTGGCATTTGGTTTGCACGTGTAAATTCACAGGTTCTGGGGAGCTACTGTTTGTGGCACCTTTTGAACAATGGTGGGGGATCGAAAAGGACGGAAGAGATCTTAATTCCTGAACAGGTGCCTCTTTCAGCCAGATTCACGAGATGTGAAGCAAGCAGCAGCATTATTTTGTATATATTTTATTTTTTCTAAGTCCAGAGACTGCAGAGTTTATGTGAGCAGGAATGCTGTGAGCTTTTACACCCATAATAACCACAATTTATAAATGACTTTTACATGCAGTGCTATTTGAGTTCTGAAAGAGATGAAGAATCAAGGTTTAAGAATGTAACAAAATAAAACTTTGAATACCACGTTTGATTTCTCTGCTTAGGTTTTTCAGTAGGCATTAATTTATTTACTAGGATAGTAGTGGTGCCTCTAACATATTTTTGTGTCAATGCTGACTGGGTGATTAATTGTTCTTGTTTTCAAATATCTTTCAAGGAAAGTAAATGCAAACTGTGGTAGCTTTTTAAGAGGTTCCTCTGTTGTCATCTTTTCGGTGGCATTTTCCACGACTAGATGTATTATTTGACTTGATCATCACCAAAGAATGCAAAGGATGAATCTCGATTTTACCATGAACGTTGTTGGTCCCTGGCAGAGTACTGCCATAAATGCACTCATTTGTTTCAGTGAGTTAATTGTAGTCTTTGCTTGTATATGGAAAGAAAATGCTCACAAATGTCTGTTGTAGTGGAGCATGGGAGGATTTTTAAATTTTTCATGCTTGAGAGTGAGGAGGGAATGTTATGATTGTCACTCCCTGCTGCTAGAATAAACACCTGGATTTATCAAAGCATTTGTTCTAATCAGCAGGAGATGTTTATCTATGAAAAAGTTCTCTTGTCTTTTGTATTGTCCATGAATTATATATCTCTACCACGTGTCTAAGAAACACAGTTCTTCTCCACTGCCTGAGATGAATGCCCTGTGTGTCACCCTCAGATTCCTGTGTAGGGATTATTCTGTGGTCACATGGGAGTCAAGTCAGAAAAAAAGGTATGAATTTGCTGGTGTTCTTTGTGGACTCCTTTCTGTCTTTAGGTGGCACTAAATTTGTAACTTTATGTTAAACTGTGAAATTCTTTATGTTGGTATAAAAAAAAAAAAAATCTGTCTTTCATCCTTCCAATCCATTTCCTACCAATGAATGCTATTTTGTGAAGTTAGTTTTGTAGAAATGTTGAGGTAAGGGAATCGGATTCTTTAGAGTAAGGCATAAGATATTTCATAAGACGATATGAAACACAGTTAAGCTATGTTAATGTAATTGCTGTCTTCACAAATCACGTATGAGGTGTGATTAGAAAAAAAAATAAGCTGGTAAAATGTAATATATTACATTTCTATTTGCAGCCAGTGTAATTTTACATTAATTTCGTTAATTATAAACTGACAGCTTTAAATTTGGATGGGAAACCCCCTCATCCTAAATCCTATAGCTTTCTGCTTTTTTTCCTCTTCTAGTAGAAGGTCCTTGATGGTTACTTAGAATTGTCTTGAAATTTGTATCAGCCTTCCTGCCAGCTCTCCTCACTCTTCACGTGTTGCCTTCATTGATCAGATAGTCTTGGTGTGATGTTGCTGATATGAAAGGGCTGTTCTGTGGTGGTGCTTGAGCTCTGTGCGTTTCCTACCTTGAACACACTGTGGAATGGCTGGGGTGGGGCAGGACTTTTGGAGATCTTCTAGTCCACCCTGCTTCAGAGCAGGGAAACTAGAGCAGGTTACTCAGGGCTATGTCCAGTCTTCCTTTGCATATATCGAGGATGGAGATTGCACCATCTCTCTGGGAAACCTGTTCATGTGTTCAGTCACCCTTATAGTAAAAAAGGGTTTTCTTCTCGTGTTTAAGTGGAATTCCGTATCTTTCAGTTTGTGCCTGTTACCTCTTGTTCCTTTAGTAGGCGCCACTGAGAAGAGTCTGGCTCCGTATTCTTCATACACTCCCATCAGGTACTTGCACAAATTGATAAGATCCCTCTGAGTCATCTTTTCTCCAGGCTGAACAGTCCTAGCTCTCTTGGTCTCTCCTCACATGACAGAGTGCCTGGGATTATTCCTTCCCAGGGGCATGACCTGGCATTTCCCTTTGAACTTCATGACACTCCTTTCATCCCTTTCTCCAGCCTCCTAAAACAATCTGTGGAAACCATGTTAGAACGTGCCCCAGATCTCTCTTGGTCTGGATATTTTGGATTTCCTTTCTGTGCAAGCCAGGTCGATGTACGATAAGGTCAGGTTGGTCTAAGGTTTTGGGAGTTGCTGTGTGCTTGGGGCTTGATTGGCCAGAAAGATTGCAGTTGTGGTGTCCAGACAGACTCTGAAACTCAAATTGTTCTAGGCTCCTTACTTTGGAGATAAACTGGAATTACAGATTGTCCATCTGCACTCTTGTTCCCTTTTTCTGGGGATTAGGTGCAGAGGGTCTAGGGGATGATGCAAAAATAAAAATGCTTTAACACCTACAGGCTGTGGACCTTGCTTATCGTAGAATGAAAACCACATGCTGTTGTGCAATGAATTAGCAATATGCTGCTGTTTCTCCTGGAGCCTGAATTACCTCTTTGAAATGATACCAGCTTGATAAGTGGAGGCAGTGCATCATGGCAGATGGAAGTTTTTCCTGGGGAGTCTCTGAGGGGACAAAGGACTTGGAACACTGCACCACAATTTTTGGGGTTTGCTGTGAATGCTCTCAGCTTTTGAATGCTCTTTTCTTACCAAGAAGATACCAGAGTTCTTTCCACATACCAGAATGGTTTTACTGGAAGCCCAACAGTCTGTTGTAAAATGGTTCATGAACGGCAGCTGTTTTAAAAGCCTGCAGTGGGCTCAACCTGCAAAAAGACAACATGTAGTACGTCAGCTGTGTGCCACAGGTTTTGTTGTGAGAAGGTATACTCCACTGAATTGGTTATTAAAGTGCAGGGCATCAAGTGCTATCTACTCCTTACATAAGAGATTTTATATGTAGTCATTAGGCTTCATTACCTAGGTTTTAAGTAGATGTGTAGGGCATTTGGATCAGTTGTCACCGTCTAAGAACAACTCTTAAAATGAAGGCAAGCAATTTGTGCTTAATGTAGTAGAAAAAGGGGGAGCCAGTAGGAGGACTGGCAGGAAGAAATAGGGGGAATGCGCTTGAGGCAGTAATCCAGAAAGATGATTTTTTGCATTTGCATTTTGAATGGATTTCAGGGGGCAAGATTGTTTCTGTCACGGCCAGAAGGAAGGAGATTATCTTGCATCTCAGCAACAGTAATGAGGGCCTGGATGAACGTTTTGGTTTTATGAATAGAAACGGAAGGCAACACGCTAAAGATGTTAAAGCAGGCAGGATTCTGAGCCAGTCCTGGGTGCGTGGAGGTGGGCAGAGGACAAAGCCAAAGGCGACACCCTGGCATCATGAGAAAGAAATGGTTGAAAAAGGAGAAGGTGAAAGGGCAGCTGCACCTTCCCCTCTGCATCAGGGTGTGTTTTGGTTGAGCTGCAGAAAGTTCCCTTGGGGAATTCAGCATTCAAACGTCTCCAACTTGACATTGTTTGTAGTGTTGTGTTACATCATTGTCTAAATTCTGCAGTATGTTTACAAACTCAGATTTGCAACTTGCTGCAGCCGTGCCCCATGGGAGCGTAGCTCGCTCTTTCTCTGTAGATTAGGATGCTGATCAGACTGCACCTTCGGTGAAGCATTGCATTTCATCCCCCCAGTAAGGGGAAATGGCGTGTATGAAAATCTAACATACTGGAGTGGAGCCGAGGCTGTGAAAAAGAATGTGCTGCTACTTGGTAGAAGGACAAAAGCATGAACTTCTAAATTCAAACCTTTTGGGTTGTGGTTAAAATACCGTGGGTTTTTTTTTTTTGATGTCTGAAAGAAAAACTGAAAATTTTCATAGAAAGCAAATGTATATTGTGAAAAGCATTGCTTACAAAGCTCACTTCTTCTGTTAAAAAGACTTAAATGTCTTTTTCTGCCCATCCTATTTTAATCTCTATTTCCTGTTTGTTTTCACCATTTGTAGACTGGGAAGGAAGCTACTGTGTCTTATGGATTTTCCACACTACTGTTTCTATTTCCGCTATGAGAAATTAGCCTTTAAAGCAGTGTAACAAAAGACCTTTTTGCAGTGTTTTTGGTGGGCTGCAAAGAAGTTGGAATCCATAGAGAAAACGAAGATCAAAACGGTAATCTTTGTCATAAAGTTCATGACAAGTAGGAAATGGAGTAGAAATCCTGTGCTATAGATGGTTTTTCACTGTGTTGCAATTACGATAAGCCCTGGACAAACACATGGTAAAGATGATGCCTCTGAAAGAACACTTCCACTAAAGCTCGTTCTTATTTTTGGCAGGATGCTCACACTGATACGGCTTTAAATCTTAAGGTATATATTCAGTATTAAAATTCTTTGCTGAAAATTCTTTTTGGCTTATTAAAAGGAAATATTTTCAAGTAATATACTTAATCATTTTACCTGCTGGCTTACCTTTTCCCTGTCAGGCAGTTTGGATTAAGAAATTCGACTGGTTCTGCTTTATGGCTTTTTTCCTGCCCTCGCAGAACAGTCCTCTTTTGTTTGGGCTCTTAGTGCTTCAGGTGAAAGATTTTAAATTCCTGCAAACCTGTCTTTCCACTTATTGAAGCAGTTTGTGAAAATATTGCTTTTCACAGTAAGATTTTATAATTACAGTGTATTTGCTTTCTCTGCTTTCTCCCCACTTTCTCAAAGTATTCATTTCTTCTATAGGGGAATACTTTCAGTGCTAGATGCGCTGGGTTTTTTTTTGTGGTAACAGGTCTTTGATCACCTTGACTATATGAGGAGCAGCTACAGCAGCACGTAGCCTGGAGCTGAAATCTGTACGTAGCAGGCCTGCTGTATTTTTTCCGGTTTGGGGCTTAGTTAGGGCCTGTGAATTAGCAGAAAATCTGGGTGCCATCTGGACTCGCTCCCTCTGCTTAGGCGAGGTCTGGGAGGCTGGGAATCCTGCATCTCTCTTAGAGGGAGTGTCGGCTTGCCTTTTTTTTTTTTTTTTTTAATTGCACTGTGGGACAACCCCAAGTTTTTCTCAGGATTGTGAAAACACACAGTCTGCCTTTCTCAAATCTTTTGAGGTTGCATTTTTTTTTTTTCCCTCCTTAGGAAGGCCATGAAAATCACTGCATAATGGGCTTGGTTAAAACATTAATGTCAGATGTGACTTGGATAAACCCTGGAGCTAACCTCACATGAAGCCTACTTATTTACTTAAACTGAATGAAGAATTAATAAAATAAGTTGATTTCACTGAGGCTTTCTAATCAGTTGAAAATATTTCTTTATTCCTGGAATGATAACGAATAATTGCAGAAAATCATTCTGAATACCTTTGTATTTTCTCTTCCCAAAACACAAAATTGCAAATATGAGGACAGCATGTATAGGAAAGAGACAGTTTCCAAGAATGTAATTACTGAAAAAAAAAAAATTAAACAAAACCAATATTCACCTTTTCGTTAATGTTTGCTTTGGCTTCGGGTTGCAGTAGATCCTGTTGTATATGTAGGTCGACTGATTACGTGTTGCAAGCAGGAATATGCTAAATACTTATCGTTGCTTTACCCAATGCAGCTGAGGACTTCACTTCTTTGAAAGAATGATAATAAAAGTGTGTCCCTTTTCTGTTGAAAGAAGTCAGCATTTACATATGGAGATATTGTTATTCCATACACTTTCAACCGTATCCATTTTCTGCAGAAGACTGAGTAGGAGAGGTGAAACACATTCATTGAGAAAGCACGGCAGTGAAGGCTGTGCCTTGCCTCTCCTTTCTGCTCCTCTCACCCCCTCCCTAAAATACCGCGAATTAATGAACTGTATTAGTTATCTGATTGCAAAAACAGCGCTGATACGAAGCACTTAAGTTTTACTGTAAGGTAAATTAAGTGTGGATAGCAGTGGGTAAGCTGTAGGCTTCACTGTACTGCCTTATTACCATAAGTGCCTTGTGTTCCATGGATTTACAGTGGATTTTTAACTGATGACCTCCTCATGTAATCCGAATAACAAAAAAGCAAATTGCATTTCTACTGCTGAGGACAAAGACGGAGAATTCCTGACTCACCCCTACTGAATACGTTTTGTTTTGTTTCCCCTGAAGTTGGGCCATGGGGATGATCACAGCTTGGGGCAGTTGCCCTCTGGTAATGACAGTGCTGTTTCCTCTTACTCACGTTGGGAGTGGGCGTTGCGGGACTAAACTTCCTAGTCGATGAAAATTCATCAAAAATAGTTTTGGAAATAAAAGTATATAGAAGTATTTCATGCAGTCAGGGTACTTACACTATCCTTTTGATACCATGTTATAATTTATGATGATGAAAGTTTAAACACTTTGACTCGTAAAACATTCAAAACGTGGTAGTGATTTCTGATGCTGAATTTCAATGACATTAGAGATGTGGAAGAGAACTGTTCGAGTGTCCACTTCCAGTGCGCTTATGTAGGACACTCATACTGGTGCGATAATCTTATCATACTGATGTGAGAAGTGTCAAACTGATGGGTGAAGGTTTTCTTGTAATCTGAAGGGTCGTGTTTGGTTTTTTTTAATACGTATTTTTAGGAGATTCCTCTTTCTTTTCAAATGTCTGACACTGTCTTTTAGTGGCACAGCACTGTTGGCTTCCCTTTGCAGCAGAAAAGCTTTGTATGTTGCCACAATTAGCATATTCCACTGAGCCAGCTGGCGAGCGTGAGGATGTGAGCTGCTTATACGCTTGGGCAGAAGGCTCTTCCATACATAGAATACTAATTGTCAAAATCAAAGGCAGTGTTTTTTGCTTCCTATTTCTTAACACCCAACAGAATCTTTTTGTGACCCTGGCCATGCAATTATACCCAGAGAAGAGATGTCCCAATTTGTCACTGAGGTAGCTTTGGCAATGGGGGCTGATGCAGCAGGGATGCACAAGGGAAAAGTGAACATGCTGTAGCATTAAAGTTCATTTGATAAGTTTTAAGTGATGACTTTTAGTGATCCACCAGCTTCTTACATCAGCTTTTTTTCCCTACTAAGACCATGGGTGGAAGAGTTGTATATTTGCCTATGCCTTGTTTTCTTACGAGACTCTTGCCTAAAATTGTGTTGTGTGGGTTTTGGGTTTTTTTTTTTTTTTGCTTCTTGATGAATGCTGAAGATGGGTACTAACGTTTTCATGATAAGGCATTAATAATGAGCCTACCATCTGATGATAAGCTAGCAAAATGGTAAAAAGGAATAGATCAGCCAGTCTTCTTCTGGTTTCTATTTTTAGGACTTGAATTTTGATCTGCTTTGAAAACTTATTCTGTTGTTGCTGATTTTTATTGATTGACTTGCAAGCTTATGCTGTTGCCTGTTTAGCTTCCATGCATATGCATTAATTTCTCTTCCTTTACATTCTTCAGGTGCTTAAAGACGAGTGAGTCAGTGTTTTGCAGGTGAAGGTTTAGACAAGTTATGGATAAAATAATAAAGGCTCTGTCAAGATCTTTATCTCAGCACAGCAGAGGCAGCTGGTTGAGAGGCGAAGATTAATCTGGGTGGTCTTGATGTTGGAGACTGCCATGAGGATGGATGTTCACAGCTGGGGGATAGGGAGAGAAAAAATGATCCTGAAATTCTAAAATTAGTGCATTGGCCCTTAGTTTTGCTGTGTGAGAAACCTATCTTATTTGAAAAGTAATCCAACTAGCTATTTTAGTATTGCTTATCTTAAAAGCAGCAGCAGGTAACAGTAATGCATTCAGGAGTACCTTGCTTACTGTGGGGGTAGAAAAACTGTGATGCAAGAGTAAAGACCTGCTGGAAGTTAAGCCTCATCACCCCTCCCCATACATTTGCTCGTTTTTTAAAAAATCAGGTTTTTAACAAATGAGATCTGGAGCATTTCAGTGATATGGAGAAGTTTATGGAAAAGTGCATTACTAGAGCTGTAACTGAAGTGATTTCATAGTTTATTTTTAGGTACTTGGGATTGAAGCTTGCTAATTGAGGGGCGGGGGTGAGAAGGGAAGGTTTGCTTGCAGTTGGGTTAAGCCAAGGTTATCTGTATTTGCCTCAAGCCTGGAAGAGTTGGCAGGAGAATTGACTAAACTTTGTGAACTTGCATAGGCCTGGCCCGTAACACACACACACTCACACGCACGCACACATACACACATCCCTGAACGCTTTCTCAGCCTTCCACTCCAGCCAACTTCTCTAACAAGCATACCGCAACCCTTTCCAGCCCACGCTGGGAGGATATTAAATACTTTTTAGCCTAAAACTCCTTCTCCCTCCTCCTCTTTAGCTTTCCCATCCGCCCTCTGTACGCTCCCACTGTGGGGAAGGACGAGTGCCGTTTTCTCTTATCTCCTTGGCTATGAGGGTAGTTTCACAACTGCTCTGTGTTTCAGTTTTTCACCTACCACAGACTTAATGTATTAAAGTGGGCCAAATCTGGCACTCCTTATCCCAGACAAAGGTTTTATTGAAGTCTTTGGGAACTGTGCCTGGGACTCGGTGAGATCGCAGGCAGTGGTATTTAAAAGAGGTTTCCACAGTCACTTGATTTGATTGAAGTAACTTTTTTTTTTTCCAGTGGAGGTAGCTTAATCAAGACAGTGCTTTCAAGTCTGAAATCGTCTCTTATGAAGTTACCTGGGAAGAGGTTTGAAATATCTCACTTAATGTTTTTGCGGCGCATCAGTTCCCAGCCATTTCCACTCTTTGTCTTCTGTTTGAAGGCAAACCCTAACAGAGATGCCATTTATTTTTACCTTTCCCCTTTAAGATTAGGCTGGACAGTCTTGGAAGGGGTAGTGACAAGACAAATCATTATCCTTCTGAAAGGAGAAGTTATGGCAGCTTGTTATCAGGTACAACTGATTGTCTGCAAGTGATGTGATGAAAGAAACAGCCTGGCTGATACTCTGACTTTACAGCACTAATAAAAGACTTAGAGGTGGGAGGAGGGGGACTAAACCTCCCTTGCATGCACACACATACACATGCGTTCTCTCACTCTGTGACTGATGAAACAGTAGCAGGGTAAAAATTACTTCTTTTGGGGGGTATGAGTTTATACAATTGCTGATCCACTGGAGGGAAAATAGTATCAGGCTGAATTGCTGATGAAGAGGGAATTGATCTGTGGAATTAGCACCAATAGCCCAGCATGGATTCAGGAAGAGAATGTTCTCCTGGCCATAGAGCATCAAGTTTGCTATAGAAAACCCATAGCTGGGAGTCAACCTAAAGAATCGTAGAATAGTTTGGGTTAGCTTTTCTATATATCTCCCAGGCTGAGAGAGCTGGGGGTGTTCAGCCTGGAGAAGAGAAGGCTCCAGGGAGACCTTATAGCAACCTTCCAGTACCTGAAGGGGGCCTACAGGAAGGATGGGGAGGGGCTGTTTGCAAGGGCATGTAGCTATAGGACAAGGGGCAATGGTTTTAAACTAGAGCAGGGCAGGTTTAGATGAGACATTAGGAAGAAGTTCTTTACAATGAGGGTGGTGAGACCCTGGCCCAGGTTGCCCAGAGAAGTGGTGGAGGCCCCATCCCTGGAGACATTCAAGGCCGGGCTTGATGAGGCTCTGGGCAACCTGATCTAGTTAAAGATGTCCCTGCTTATTGCAGGGGGTTTGGACTAGATGGACCTTTAAAGGTCCCTTCCAACCCAACACATTCTGTGATTCTATGATTTATGGTAAAAGATGATAGACTTATTTCTTTCAAAACTTCAAAGAAAGAAAATGAAGGGGTAAACGTTCAACTCTGTCAAAACCCACCACAATACCAACACATCAGCTCCTGAATAGAGTGTGCAGCGTGTCCTGTGCAGGTGCTGTTGTAACCAGAGGAAATTGAAGTGTGGCAGATACACTGGTTTCCCATTAGGCAGTTAAAAGAGAATATTAAAATAAAGCCTTCTTTAAGAAAGAAAGAAATTGGGAAATGGTACCTCGGACATTAACTTCATTCATTATAAGGTTATAGGAAAGGCCATGCTAGTGGGATGTTTTTTCACCCTCTGCTTTTTCACTGATGCTGTTGTCCCAGGTGTTTGTCAGAGCTGCAAATCTGGCCCTCCTGATCTGTTCCAAGTTGTGGATTGCAGCAGGAGATTTACCATCTAGGATGGGAGCTCCTTTTTTTTCTCAGACTTGAAAGCAATCTGAAAATCTGGTGTACTACTTGTAGCTGGAGAGCAAATTACTTCTAGTTGGACTGCGGTGAGGCCACGAACTCATCTAGCATTTAGTGAAAGGATTTTGTGGGGGGAGGAGGTGGAGGCAGAAGCTGAGGATTCAGCCCAGTGAAGAGGCCACAACATTGCAGCTGTGGCAGGTTGGTGTAATGGCTTCTGTAATTTACTGGTGCCGTGTGAGTGTGTCTTTTCCACTGAGCTTAAAAAAGGTTTGCCTCTCAACTACTGGGTCTGCCAGAAGAAACCGCTTTAGTACCAGTTGTTGTTTTTTCCTGTGGAAACCTTGGTGAGCCTCTCTGTCTTGTGTGCTGACTCCTCCAGTCCTCTTGGCACCGCTGCCTTGTCTCCGACTACTTGGTGATTTGTTCCCGGTAGTGGTTGTCCTCACAACTTGTGCAGTGAGTGTATGAGTAGAATAGTGCTCTTGGCCACTTACGTGTGTGTTTAACTGAAGTTCATGAAGGTCCATTGAATGAAGTTACCAGAACTACGGTATAAAAAAGTACTTTTTTTTAACATAGAGACATGTTTTAATTACTGAGTCATGTGTGGACATAAGTGTTGGGTGGGTTTTTTTTGTTTGTTTGTTTTAATAATAATGGGTCTTTCCGTAGTGTGTACATGTAAGAAGGAGCTGGGGCAAATGCCTAATAGCGCAATAAGAAAAAATAAACCTCTTGTGTTAGGATGGGCTATGTTTTTTTTGAAACAATCATATCTATGTCTTCTGAAGTTTAATCTGTGCCAAGATTTCTGTTTGTGGTTTCCTCATGTACTTGCATTGTACCATTTCATCTCCGCAGGAGTTTTTTTGCTGTGTTCAACTTTTTGTTTCAGTTGTGTTACATTTTTCCTTTTTTCCTACCTGGAAACAAAACTTCATGTTTTGTTTCAGTGATGGAAATGGAGATGAATGCGTTGGACTAGTGGTTCAGTTTCTGTTGCTCCGCTCTTTTTTTATGACATTCACTTTTACAATGTAACTTCTACAGCAATTAACATTCCTCCAGGCTGAGAATAGCTCTAATGGAAGCCTGTCTGTGAGCTGAGAGTGCAGCAGAAGTGATCTGGGAGTGGAAAGCTTAAACAGTGAGGTTAAACAGGTCAAATGAGAAGAAACAGTCAGCTGAAAGAAGTGAATAGCACAGGGGATTAGAAGAAGGGATGAAGTTTAATGGCCAGCTTTTGCAGTGAGGTTTTTACTTATGTGTAGGTAAATGCTCTGCGTTTTGACATCAGTATTCAGAAGTTTGGTTTTTGTCTCTGAAGCTCAAAGTGTTATTTTGTAGAAATACAAAAAGTCTGATTTCTTGCGTATTACCTTTCCCACATACCTCTGACTTGGTGACGTTCTACCATTCTCCATAGAGGTAGTTCTTTCCAGACTTCCGTTCATTGAAAAAGAAAATACCTTCAGTTGGCAAAGACGGGTAATGGTTTGCAATCTGCCTATTGCTCTCGCGCAGGTGTGCACAAACTCGGTTTCAATGGTAAGACACCACAAACGTTATCAGCTTGTTTTTCCTTTGCCATGTACAAGCAAAGTCCAAGATCAGATGGAGTAAGTGTCACATTGACCTGTGGTTGTCTCTGAAATATTTTTGACTCTTGACTTCAGGAGTTAGTTGTCTCTATCTGTTGAGGGAGATTTCTTGTCTGCGATGGTGAAACCAAAATTTCCATCATGCGTTAGTACAAATGAATGCTATGGAAGATCCCTACTACTCTGACTAAGAATTGTTCTGCTGTCTGTGACTTGAAAAAATGGCAATAAGCTAAATGTTTCTGGTACGCTTTGTGGCTGAAATACATTAGCGGTGGATTCCAGGAAGGAGCAAAGCTGAAATGTGTATTATGCTGATTTATCTTATTCTTTGTAGATTACTTCCCCATATTTAAATGTAGCAGCGCAAACAGAGTATAAACGTGTGCTGCATGTGACACAAGAGTGAGAACTGTAGGATGCAGGCTGGATGGGATTCCTTGGTTTCCCTCCGAGAGATCTGTTGAGTCCAGTGGAAGTTTTGCGCAGGATGTTCAGGGCTGTTGCTATAGGTCACCTTCAGTGGGATGTAATGTTATTTCTCTTCTCTAATGAACAGAAGCAAGAATTGGGCTCTCTTCTAAAATTCATTAAACTTGTGCTGATTTGTGGTCCTATGCTAAAGGTTTCCATTTTGTGCAGAAACATCTTTCCTTGTCTTGTTATGTGTAATGATAATGAGTAATGAGGAAATGGCTTCATAGGTGATAAAGGACATTACGGAAGTCCTGCTGTGAGTTAACTGTAAGCTAAATTGTGTTCAAATCATCAGCTTTGGGCACAGGTCTCCTGCTGTGTTTCATCCTTCCTTCCTCCATTCTCCGCTTTCTGATAGGCTCTGCAGCCTCGTCTTTGCCAAGAAAGCATAAAGCATTGGAAGGATAATGGGAGTTAATTGTATTTAATGGCAGGTCAGGAAGGGGGGAAGGGAGATAAGGTTTTAACATCAAGAGCCAGTGTCGATTCTGAATATACACATGCTTTTAAGCTCGTTTCATTAAAACGTTTTCAAAAACAATTTCTTCAGAAATATTGGTCATCTTGGCAAAGTACCATGATGCTTTTTTTTTTTTAAATGTGAACTCTGGAGGAGCTAACACTTACCCCATTAAAAAACTTCTTTCTTCTTCCTTGTAATCTCTCTCCTCCTTTTGCCCCCTACACAACCGACTGATAAGCAAAAAACCCTCAGAACAAGTTGTTCCTGCCTTGTCTGGTTGGAATAGCTTTTCCCACTGTAGCACACATAACGTTCTGCCTGCACTGACCTCCAAGGAGGACATCTCTTGTGAATCTTCGTCTCTTCTGGTGCTCTGGAGTGGTGGCAGGTCCCTGCGTGCTGCAGCGGGGTCCTCATCTGCTCCCTTGGCCTTTTGGTGAGGCTGGTGTGCTCTGGTCTGGCCCCCATGCAGTGTCAGGACCATGGTGCGGGGTGCCTACGTGGACTCGGAAGCACTCCCAAGCCACAGATACATATATCTCATGGTGTCACGGGGTTTGCAAGGAAAGATTTACAGAGAATTTAGGACCTGCCTCCCCAGCACCTTCTTGCTTCAGAGATTGCTAAACCATCTCATAGTAAATTATTGCTTTTATGTAGTGTAAGGTAGAAATACCAACTCTAGGTCCCACAAGTGGGACTGTACCACAGCTCAGAGGGCGGTGCAGGGTTGACGTGGCTGTCAGCAGTCCTGGATCTAAGTCATTTACTGCCCACTCAAAAACCAAGTCATGTTTAATACTAACCTGTAACCTGCCCTGCGCAGAGCTGCAAGCGCACTGCTTCTCCACCGCTCTGTTAGTGGGCAGCTGAGGTTTCTGTGTACCACAGTCAGATGCCTGCTCTCCTGCTTCTGCCCATGCCACCTCTGCTGAAACAAGCTGCTTGGCACACGATTCATGTCTACAGCACATTGCATCTCGCAAACTAGGGGTCTCTGTCTCTAAATCCCCTTGGTTGTGTTCTCCCCGGGCCGTGCATCAGCCTGGTTTGGGGAGCTGCCTGCTGCAGACCCAACAGTTGATGCAGGCTTTCCCGGCCAGGGAGTTTGGGTCTCTCTTCAGTTTGCCAGGAAAGCTGGTGGGTACCAGAGCATTAGGGTCTGTGTTTCCTCACCAGCTATTTGAATCTGTTACGTTTTCATGAAACATTTTTGTTCAGATGATGAGATTTTTTTTTTTTTTGGATGAATGAGATTCTTGTCAGAAAATACCAGTCAGAGTTGGGAAAGGAGTTAAATAGAAATATATTGTTATAATAATACCAGAGAAAATTTCCAAGCATGATCTGAATGCAAGTCTTGATTTCTTTTGCTACGGGTCAGAGGAGTGTAAACTGCCCCTTTCATCTGTGTAGTGCTGGATTCTGAGACAGAAATGCATGGTATTTAATATTTGGTATTTTATTTTAACTGTTTCTCTGCTGAGAAGTAATAAAGATCTAAATAGTGTCCATTTATGTAATAATATAGTGGCTGGTCCAGCCTCAGAAGTTACAAGGCTCTCAGCAGTTAAAGGCTGTGAGCTTTTATCTCTGGCAACTTCTACTCTAGCTATGTGACTTAGAGCAGAAGGTGAGATTCAGGATGGCATAGGTTAAGTAGAATCTGATATATTAAGTAATGCAAGACACATTGTAGAGAATTTGTTTCAATTGTCGTGGTTTTCAAAGGGAAGAAAATGAAATTTACTTAGTTTTTAACTCCATGGTGCACAACGCTGGAGTTTGTGTCCTGAGATTTTACTGAATATCTTATATGAAATATTATACATAAATGATCTGCTAAATAAACATTAGATAAGAAGTTTTGAGTAATGTAGGGCAACTTAAAAGTGTCAAAATGTGGAACGTGTTCCTACTTGCATGTTCTCTATTTCTACTCCATATAATGGGTATTTTTTCTACTCCATATAATGGATATTTTACCATATACCATGTATGGTAAAAGCTTATACCCAAAACTCATTTGCTCTTCTGAAGCTGATGGTCTCTTCCTGAGTTCAAGGAGTGTTTTTTATACTTAATATTTTAAAATAATGATAGTTGATAGCCAGATTTATTCTTCCCCAAATGAGTGCGATTAAGGTCATCATTTCAACTTATTTCTGAGTAGCTGCTAATTCTTTAAGGGCTATGTGGAAGGAAAAAAAAAAAAAGTGCTTCCAGTTTTTTCTTGCATTAAATGTATGGACTCATTTGTTGCCAGAATTAATGACATCTATAAGGAAAATACACAGCTAAAAGGAAGCAATGGGAGCGTAGGAAGCTATTTCCTTTTTGTAATCTGACCACTTGAAACCACTGGAAACTGATGTGCTGTAGTTTTGTTCCTATGGTCATTATATTTCTTGGTGCATATAGTTAATTTTTTTTTTTAAATGAAGACTGAAAAAGTATAATAGATTATTTTCATAATTAAATTTCTGCTTTGGTTTTCTTTCAGTGCTAAAAATTAATATAAAAGAGGCTAAATTATGTATACTATAAACAAGGCTCCTTCTCTGAGCACTTTGGAGGAATATGTTCTAGTAACCTGTGCTCAGAGTCATGGTTTGGCTATGACTTGATAGAATAAGGCAGAATGGAAGTAGTGTCAGTTTTGAGGCCATTTTTACACTTGGTGATCAGTGCAAGGATTTAAGAGTGCGGGAATTCTTGGACGTGTTACGTGAAGATAAAATAATATTTCCTTTATCATGTACCTTCTTCATTGATAGTCATTATTCAGATTATACCTAGAATATCTTATAAATATTTAAAAACAGAAGAAAAAACACAACAGAAGTTTAGCTGGCAAGTTGTGGAGGCTGTGCAACTCTTCCTCAGACACAGAGTTGCTAGTTTTAATTTGAAAAGAACAAACTTCCAAGTTCTACTCCCAGATTTCTATTCAGATGAATTTGGTGACCTGCACTTGGTGAACTTTCATGTGAAGATATATTTAAAATATTTTTCTATCTTTTTGTAATTTAAATGAAATTTCAGATGGCAGGCTTGTTTTGCAGTTAATGAATAGCTTTGCAGTTAATTTTCAGGGAATGTGTGTGTTTTATGTGTATTGTGTTTGTATTAAAAAAAAGAAATGAGATTTTTATATCAAAAAGAAAATGACCAAAAAGAAAATAGATCCTTTTTTTCATTTTGAGTTGATTTCTATGCAAAGTTAATGCAAAGGTTTTGTGTCTTAAGGGGTCAGATTGGCAATTCCGGGCTGTGACCTACAATTAAGTGGCAGATAACCCAAGATATGCACTTACTTATATCTGCATAACAGGTCAACTTAAAAGTAGTGAACTGCTAAGAAACTGTCTCTTCAAGCTACTGGGCACACATAGCTTTCTTTTCAGCCTTAAGCTTACCTTGAAGAAGCCCAGGAGAAGCAAAGCCCTTCCTGCAGCAGTGGAGGCTGAGTAAGTGGGACTGCAGCAGGGCCTGCCGGGAGGTCTGGAGGTGCCTGCGTGGGGTGGGGGGAGAGCCCCAGGGTGGGATGCTTTCGGGGCTGGGTGTCACATACAGGTGTCTGCAAGCAGGGCCCCTGGGTACCTGCCTCAGCTCCTTCAGCAGCTGTGGCCCGTGTGCTTTGGGCTTGGTTAGCGTACATCACATCTATGGGAATGCGCTTCTGAAAGTTATGAAGTTTTGGAATATATATATATATATATATATATTTATTTTCCCTTTGAAAGTGAGGGTGGGGGGCAGAAGGGAGTAATGTTTTGGGATGCTGTGCTAAAAAAACCCGAGGCTAGTCAGGTGTAATGAAGTTTTAGGATGTCTGCCTGAAGGGATTTGCAACCTACAACGGCAGCTGTGAGGGGCAAATTACAGCTTTCATCTCTCCTGCGTGCAGGAGATGAGTTCAGTGGGAGATAAGTGCTGCAGACCTGACTCGCTTGCTGAGGCAGAGGTGAGCCCCCACTCTACTTGGGCCCCTATGCATTGTCTTTGAACCGTAACCCTATCTCTAACCCGAACTTTGCACTGAGCCCTAGACCAGTTGCCCCCAGACAAGAAGTTTCTTGCAGCCCTGTTTTCTCAGCACCTTGCTGAGCAGGTGGATAGGCAGCCCCTATCCAGCCCCACTCCTTGTGGGCCTCTGGCCTTTCTCTTTCGTCCTAAATCCTAATTTTTTGTTGAGCTCTGAGCTAAGGGCATAAATAACAGTCACCTTCTCTTTGCTCTTATGGGAGAGGGAACAACACGGTAATCTTCATGCTATTTCTTCTCTGTGGTAGGGGATGAAGGGATTCCTGCTGCCATTGTTCCTCCTCCTCTTCCACTTCAGTGGGGGATGATAGGGGTCACAGTGTGAAATAGGGCAGTGGGGGTGATTGTCACAGTGTACACAGGCTTTGGGTTGATGTGACCCAGATTAGTATGGTTTGCCTCCTCCCCAGTTGTGTTTCTTGATGGCAAGGTGAGAGGGGAGATTCAGACCATCGTCTGTCCTTAGGTGCCCATGGCTCACACTTCCTATTGTCCTTATTAAAAATCAACCCCTGAAACCTCCCTCCCTGCCACCTCCAAAACAAGCTGTGGCTGCATTGGGATAGGATTGCAATAGGTATAAGCAAATATGAATTACTTTTCTAAGGTCCTGAGGCTCAATTTGCCACTTCTTTGTTAATATCCTTAGAAGCAATACAGACAAACTGTAGGTCATATCAACATTGTTTTGACAAAGTGATATGACTTTACTTGTTAAAATAACAGTCAAAAGATCATTAATAGTAGTGATGGTTGCAAAAGTAATCTTTCGGGAAACCTTCCAGTTGTGGGGACAGGCATAACACTTTTTGGAGGAAGGAAGAACATCAAGACTGATTTCTAGAAGTATATTTGCATTTCCAGGAAAACCTCGTAACCCATTGATCTTTAACTTACTTTATTTCACAGTGGTTTTAGAGTATAGACGGTGCTCTGCACTGACACCCCCCTTTTGTGTGTGTCTGTGTGTGTGCACGCACGTGGGTGTTCCTGCAAGGCTGCTGTGTTATAAAGCAATTGGCATTTACTGCCTTTCTGCATCTGAAGCTGCCTCTTTTGGGGTATTTGAACTGATTTCATGCATCCTGGCCTGTGCAGATCTCTAGCCTGGCCCCATTTGACCCTTCATGTCCAAGCACCTTGCAGCTCTGCAGGCCTGGGGGGCAAAAGCAGCACCGTGTCAAATGTGGTGCTATGGGAGGGGGCTCAGGATGGAAGTTTTCCCCCTGCAGGTACTCCCATCTCGCTCATATGTGAAGCCATCCCCCATGATCCTAACTGCATGATGCCCATCAGCTCCTTCAGCTGCAGTCCTAGGATGGGCAGGATCCTTACTTTCTGTAGTTTGCATGCATTAAAAGCAGGGAAAAGGGGGAATTTCACCGTCCTGCCTGGCTAGTGCTGTGATGGGTAGCCAGGTCTGTTTTGGCAGGGCTGGATCCTACCCCTTCACGCGGTCTTAGATGAACATTTTGTAGGAAGATCCTGTGGAGGAAGAGGTATGCATTTAAGTGGTCTGGTTTATTCTGTTGTGTTTTATTTCATCGGTTTCTCTCCTCCTCTCTTCCCTCATGTTCTCCCAAATGCTAGGAAGGGCCTGCATTTTTCTTTGCCATGTGTGTTTGACAAATGTGTTTCAGCCTGTTTGGCAGGCTTTTGAAAAGAAGGATGGAGCTTCTGTGACTATTCTATTTTTTCTTCCTTATAGATAAAAGCATTAAAAGATACTTACTGTTGGTTGCCTGGATAGTAGAGCTTATGCAGAGAAGGGGATTTACTCTTCAGTATCTCAGCCATGTATCTTGGTTTAATTATTCAGTTAGCTCCTTCATGAAATATAAGCAAATGGTTGCATAAGAAATAAAATGAAGTATCCTGTCTGGCCATCTTGAATCTTCAATAAAGATGGCATTGTTTTGAATGTGTTAAAAATAACAGAATTTTCTTTTCCTGTTTGCAGAAATTATGATAAACCTTAAATCGGATCATTCAGAATTAGATACCTGAAACCAGGCAGACTTTCAAATGCAAATTTCGTAGATAAATGGAAGATACATTGCAATCGTAGAATAGAATCATAGAATCTGTTGGGTTGGAAGGGACATTTAGGGACATCTTCAACTAGATCAGGTTGCTGATTATCTAGCATATTTTCATGAACTCCTATGTTCTCACTGTCTTGTAAAAGTATATAAGGAAATGTAATATGGTTGACTTGTGTGTGCAGGTTTGCTTGCACAAAAATGAGGCAAATACAGTGTATATTGATAGAATTTAGGGCCAGTTCAAGAAATCCAGGTACCCTTTGGTTTCTGTGGGTCCAAGCTTGAGAATGAACCTCAAGGTCTACCCATTTAACAACTCATCTCTGCTTTGGTGCCCATCCATTTTTATTTTTAACTTTTGAGCAACAAAGTATTTATTTCAAGTGATTCTTCCAGACCCATCTGAGACTTCTGGCTTTCCTTGTTCACACCAGCTGCTGGCAGATTTTAAGGTGTGCGTGTCTTCATGTGTTTGAAGAAACTATCAGAGATATTGGTGACAGCTGGGATATGAAATGTTCTTTGCAGCCAGCACAAAGTGCATGGGGAGAGAGTCATTGTGAATATTTACAGACCATACTTGCTTCATCTGTTAGTTTTTTAATAATGAGCCCTTCTGTTTGAGCCGAGGAAGCTAGAGGACTTCCTCATGGTTCATAAAAAACAATCCAGTCACTAAAGTCAAGGATCCGAGCAACTTTTTTATGGTGCTAGGTTTGATTAATCAATCAAATTTAGGTTTCATCTTTTCTATGACTACCAGTGGTATCCAAACTCATGTGATTTCCACCCCCCAGAGGCTTCTGTGGGTATCTTTCCTTTTTTGCATTTTTAGTTGTTTAAGTTGGAAAACATGAGGCTGTATGCTTTAAAGGTAGGGCTTTACAATTATGATGTTCTGTGATCTTTTCTCCATTACTAGTTTAATGTGCAGTACATTCCCGAGCAAGGTAATTGAATGCAGCATTTTATGTTTAGTCACATACAATCAGATAAGTTTGTAGTAGGAAGAGTTTGTGTTCACAGATGCTGTATCTGCTTCAGGTGTAAACTGAACCAGCAGAAGTCTGTGAAGGCAAAGATCTCCAAGGCCTGCACAGTTACTCTGGACACATTTCCAGCACGTGCGGAGAACGTTACACTATACGTACATCATGATTATACAAAAACTGATTGCAAGTTCCCAAACTGGCTATTTGCATAAACCACGAACTGCTGGACTGTCAAACCAGTGACCTCAGCTGTAACCCTTGTAGCATTGTGTGTGCATGGGTAGCATGGGATCTTTCTGATATACCGCAGTGGTCAAAATGATGTAGCTGTGCTTTTCAGAGTGTTTCTTAGTATATGCTACAGAGCCTCTCCGTATGAGCTGGTGACTACTGGCTGCTTTGGCTGTGAAGCTTTAATACAAAACTGGGTGTTGATCACCCCTCACCTCTTTTTTGGTTTGTTTTGTTTATTGCTTTACGTGAAGGCTTATAATTTCCTTTAGTTAAACTCTTAAGCTTTTAATTTGGACAAACCACCATCTAGGTAGCTAAGACTTGAACTTTTCCCAACTTTGATCAACCCCAATGTTTTATTTATGCTATTAAAAAAAAAAAGCAAAGGTGCATTTAACATTCTTAGATATAACAAAAGTTTATTGCTGACAAAACGTCCTTTCTTTTATCCTCCTCAGGATTTTCGGAATATTTTGCAGAAGTGGGCTTTTATTTGACTCTCTGAGCATTGGAAAAATCTCTAGCGCTGTTCGCAGGGTTGAATCTCTGGATGCCACAAATGTCTTTAGTTCACGCTGCATGGTTCAATGTTACAAACGTACTTTAAAACTTTGTGATTTCAGACTGGAATGCCTGCTTATTTTGATTTTCTTTCAAGGTTATAGAGAAGCAGATGCTATGCACATGCATATACACGTGCACATACAAATGCACACAGTAGAGTTAAGAAAACTGGTATTTATAATGCTATATAAAAATTAGGTATAAAAATAGGAATGAGAAATAAATGACACAAGAACATATCTTCATGAGAATATACTTGCATCAGTGATTTGCAAATATGGAGTCTTATATACTTAATCTTAGCTACTGTGTTGGATCATTGATTACTGTTTACTTACTAAGGCTTAAGTCTTGGTTTTACCTTTTGGCTGTTAAAACTGCAGTTGCCATCCTGCTGTAGCCTGTGTTTTCAAGACGGGCAGGAGTTTTATTGTGTGTTCCTTGGGTAGTGGCAGAAGGCACAACGTGAGGGGCGTGCTGGAAGGCTGCCCGCGGGGTTCTGCAGTGGTACGGGGAGATCACCCGCTGCTGCTGCCCAGCACCTTTGTCCTGCGCTTGGAGCTGATTTGGTAAAATAAACAAACAAAAGCCACTGAAAGCTAGTGACTGCAGAGAACAAGAAAATATGCATCTGAGGGTCAATTTGTCTTCCGTTGACATGATTCGGCTTCCTTTTTGTAGCATGAAAGTTCAATAAATTTTATTTCTCAAGGCTGTGTTTTAAGAGTGCATTCCTGGTTGTGTTTCTGCTCAAGAAAGTTTTAGTAAGGAAGCACCCTGACAGAAATTTTGGACTTATTCCAGTAACTGAAGAGCCTGTGGTGCCTAACTGGGATTTATTGTAACTGAACAGGAAAAATCTTGAAATGTAGGACTATGTAGTTGTATAAAAGCATTGTGTTTTCTGTCATCTTAGTCATTTGACCTTGAATTAGAGCAATGTCTTTGACTTGAGTGTCTGCAAGACATAATAACGTATGAACTTATTGTTTTAAAGCACCTATTATTATAATTTTATTTTTTTATCAGTTACTAAGCGCTCCTGTCCTGTCCTCTTCTTTATTTCAGGCTTGAGTCACAGAGCAGCATGAGGATTTACACTTCTGAAGTAGGAGTGTGAATGGAATGGAAGGATTTACATGGAGGATTCTGAACTCCCCTCCTTCCTGCTCCAGGATAGACAGGTGAGTAAATTATGGGATAATTTGTAATTAACTCAGTCCTTACTTCACAAGGTCTGTAGTCAAAACATGAAGGTACAATTCAGATGGCTGTATGTAAGAATGGAAGAAATTTCAGATACTACAGATATACCTCTTAATTGCAAACATCAGCCTTCAAAGTTTTCTATTCCAGTTCAGAGCACTTCCATAAAAAGTGGTGTGAGCTTTCTATAAATCTTTCCCCCTTCCCACCCCCAACTCTCTCTGATGTCGAACTTCTTATGTTTGGGAGCTTTTCGCCCAATGTCAAAGAAATCTGAACAGACAAAATGAATGTAGCCTTTCTTGAAGTTGTTCTGAGTAAGGCTGCCACTGGAGAAGAGCTCAAGATGGAGCTTTATTACACCTCTGCATGTATTTATTAGTGAAACACATGGGTCAGCATCAGCCCCAGATATGTTCATACCACATCTGGGCTGCTTGTGAAACCTGTTAGTGTGGAAGTGGTGTGTGAGTTAGTTCCAGTGGCTGCAAACCCAGGTTGGGTACCTCCCTGCCTCCCTCCCTCACTACTTCCCTGCCCTCAGAGGGGAAGAAAGAAACTAGGGGCCAAACCCAGTAGAGGGAATAGATATTGTCTTTCTTTGTATGTACATGGCACCGTCATTAGAAAAGGGCACATGAACATTTGTGGAAATTAAATCTTGGCACTCTTATTTCTTCCAACTTTGGGAGTACCTAGCATATACCACCTTTGGGTCAATAAGATCTATGCTTCTTAGTACTATCTGTTCAAAGTAAGTAGATCCAGTTCCTGTTGGAAAAGCACGAGGTGTTGGAGCCCTGGCTTTTCTGCATCTATACAGGCCCATCAGGAGTCTGTATGTGGTCCGGCATAGCTACCAATTCTGAGCAGTGCATAACGGGATGAGCTTTGGATAGCAGGTATTACTGACCAAGTTGTGACACAACAAGAAATAGTTAAGAACTAGTAAAAACGATCTCTGACACTGGCAGAGTAGCAGCATTATCTTTGTATTAATTTAAGCCTCCTTGTAGCTTAGATTCATTTTGCCTGTTTAAGCTGTGTGCGGGGCTGAAATTGGAGGCTGCACCATCCAGGGCAGCTTGGGTTGACCTCCTGACTGTTCTGCGTGTGCATATGGGGACAGGCACTGTCAAAAAAAAAAAAAAAAAAAAAAAAAAAAAAAAAAAAAAAAGGTGCATCTGGACAGGACTCTCTCAGCTTTAGAGGGCCAGAACGGAGATGTTGCCATGTTGCCTAGGAAGAAAAGACAATGGCATTACTGCATTGATGGTGTCAGGGAGGAAGTCTGCGGCGTTACCTGAAGCACAAACCTGCAGCTGGTGCAAGTGTATGCTGGAGAGGAAGGGGAGGTACACGGTGATGTGGAGCAGGCTGCAGTGAGGTACGGGAGTGTCCTGGCATTTGGAGGGGAGGCAGGGTAGGCAGCAGGGCAAAGTGGGTGTCAGTGGTGTGTTGGAGCATCTGGAGCTCAGTGGGTGAAGGAGGGAAACAAATGGGAGTAGTAACTTGTGTGGCTTCTCCAGAACAAAGAGCGGGATGAAAGGATGCAGTAGAGTGAAGTTGGTGGGAATACTTCTGTTGAACCAGGTACACCAAACATGTTTTTTCCTCCAGAGATGTTTCTTGGTGGGCTGTACTTGACAGCAAGTATGAAAGAGTCCCCCCTGCAGTTGGTGAGAGAGAAAAGGTGAAGACAAAGTTGGGGAACGAGAAATAAGACATTTCTGAGTAAGAGGAAAGAACAAAGGGGTCAGAAATGTGCAGGCAATAATGAAAAAACAAGTGTTTTGAGGGGCAGTTTTGGAAGGTAATGGGAGAACAGGGATCTGCATCAGAAAAGACACAGTGGTAAGATTCAAATTCCAGGCTTCTCATTTTTATTCACCAGTGTAATGTGAATGGCAGCTCTTATTGGAGGGAGGAAAATTCAACTTTCCTGAGCAAGGAAATGAAAAAGCTCACTAGATTTGTTTGCATGCACAAAGAATGCTTTAATGTAAATGTGGGAAAGCAATAGAAACATTTTGATAGTACGTACCTTCTGTATTTTCTATTTTTCGAAGAGGAAGACTGCCTAGGGTCATACAACTCGAGTAACCATGAGCCTACAAATCCACATCTGAATGTTTTGTGATACTTTCTAAAAACGTGCTCTGTCTTTCCTGTTTTTCATATGCTCACTTTTCATATACTCACTGGAAAAAACAGTGGTTTAAGAATTTGTTTTTTGGTCTGTCATAAGCAAGTCCAGTTATATGCTGCCCTGCGTATTCACTGCTGAGGGTAAGAGTAACATGGTTGTGAATGTTGTATGGATTTGGGCTTGCATGAGTAGTGTTTGTCCTGTAATGCATAGATGAGCTGTCACCTAGTGAGATGTGGCTTGTGCCTGAAACCAGAGCAGGTCTAAAGCTGCCCTAATAACTCACAAATTGGCATAGTCTTTCAAAACAGCGATCAGCTTGGTAAGGTATAGAGCACTCTGTGCTTGTGGTCATATTCAGTTTTACCTTGTGCCTGCTTTTCCTTGGCTACAACTGTGCTTCCAAACTGTTTGTGATGTATTGGTTTTATCAGGAGGAGACTGGAGGTGGCAAATATATGCCCGAAAAGTACTTGTTGCCCTGATCTGTCCTCATGCAGTCTCTGTGTCGTGCCATATGGAGCTGGAAGTCTTTTCTTTCAGCAGTTGCTTAAATATGTTGGTAACACTTCCTTCCAGGCAAGGCATTATGTTTCCCTGGACGTCCCATCTTCCTCTTTCAACCTCTGTCTTAGGTCAGTCTCAGGGCTTTTTGAGCTTGTCCTGGTTTCCCAAGCACCTTGTAGCGCTAAGAGGAAGGTGCTGATGACCAGACTGTGGAATGGGCAGGCCTGGCACAGTTGGAGGGTAGACCTTCTCCAGTTGTAGCAATTTCTGACCTTTCTGCTGGAGCATCGCACTTACCCCAATATGTGCTACCCGGTTGCCATCACCCCCGGTATGGCAGGGCTGGTGCTTGTGGGGCCAACACCTAAGCAACGTGGCTGCATGTTTGCAGCCTTCCTCTGCTGGAAGCAGGTATTGGAAACCTCCCTTTATGCCTAGGAGCGTTTCCATTCCTGGATGTGACAGTTAAGGAGCTTGTCCTCCATATGGATTGCCTGGCCTTCTTGCTCTGCGCCTTTTTTAAACCTGTACATTCATTAATTATTTTTTCCCCCAAAACCTCTCAAAATATAGGTAGAGAAGGCATTCCATTTTATCTGTAAAGATGCTGACCTAGCATCAAATGGAAGAGTATGATGAAGTGATAAATGTTTCAAGCCCCTGGCCTTTTATCTCTGGTCTTTTTTTTTCTTTTTTTTTTTAATGCTTCTCAAACTTAAGTGATTGAAAAGCTTTCCAGATCTGATAACGGCAAAGATTTCAAGTGAAACTTTTGGCTCCTATCCCGGCATGAGATCATACAAAGTGATATTAGCTGAATTTGTACCAGAGTTTGAAAAGAAAATGAAAACACGTTACTGTTAGTCTCTCAGCTATTTTTCAGCTGTGTTGGGCAAATGCTTTCTCATCGGTTAACTTCTCTGTGCCATTTTAAAGGTTTCCAAATACATGTGTGTGTACATATACATTTTCTCCACTAATAATATATTTAATATATACTCTTTTGATCTTTTATCCTTGCTAGCAGGACTCACTGGATTTTTTTTTTAATAGAGGTTTTAAACTCTAGTGTGGCTGAGAAAGCTCACTATAAGAGAAAGGGTGTACTGAAGCCCTGTTTCTATTCCAAAATTACCTTAAAACAAAATAGAGCTGGCATATCTCTTCTTTAACCTGTCTTTGTCTCTGGTTGCTGTGAAACGTGTCAATGAAAGCGATGGTTTTGTACATATGTGTGTACCTAATCAGGGTAAAAGTATGTCAACTGCATGTGTTTTGTGGGTTTCCTGTACAGAAGTAAAATAAAATAAATAATGCCTTAAGTTAGGCCTTTAGATTACTGAACAGGCCTGAACTTAAAGGTTGTGAAGCCAAGCAATCGGAGGCTAGAAAATTCTACAATTAAAGCTGCTCATTCATCCTCTTGGTAAATATTCATTTTGATTGCCTTTAATTAGAGGATTGCATACAATTTTTTTTTTTCTTCTGCCGGGCCTGCATATCGTTCAGCGCACAGCATGGCTAATGCTTAATGAGTGGGTAGGTTGTTGATATTTTGTTTCTCACCATTTCTTGTATGGCCTTATTTACTGCGTGGTTGGCAGATGGTGCACTGAATACAGAACTACTCATTTCCTCATGGAGTTTTTGGTGGCGTTAACACCATAAAGAGTTACTTTACTGCATATTTTTCAGGGAATCTTAATCAGGAGTGCAAAATAAGATATACATGTGTATTTAACCAAACTGAGCCTTGACTGTTAATTTTATGGGGGATGATGGTCCCCCATAAATTGTTCCCCAGCACAATCGCCTTGATGGAAGTCTATAGTGGAGGAACTAGGAGGTTGTACTGACTTCCCCCCGCTTTTCTTTCTGTAGCAGCAGACAACAATGGGTCAAAGCTCACGCTGGGGCACGAGCTATCTCCAAAACTGAAGGAATTTAGTGGAGATGTTGTAAACAGGTATAGCTTCCCTCCACCCCACCCATGTTTGCATCTTTCTGTTGTTGATTATACGTAGGAACACAGACTTGGCATATTGGAAATTCTCTTCCATAATTGAAGTAACCGTGCAGTACATATTTTGTCCAGCAAGCTTAGAGTACTCACTCAGCAACCCGCTCTCCAGCATTCAGTGCATATTTAAGACCTGATGGAAACGAGCAAAGCTTCAGAACCTACAACAAGCTACAGGAAGAGAACAGCCTTCATCTGGTTTCTGTCTTTGAGACTGTAAGCTCTTCAGGCTGGAGACTGTGCCTTCCCATATGTCGATAAAGCATTTCAAGCACTACATTAGTATAAACACCAGTGGATGAGGTCATCATATATCAAACGATATAATTAAATCAGTGCTTTATTCACTGTCTGTGTCTCATTATGGCTGACTCCTAGGTCACACTGCAGCCTTGAAGATCATGTAAGAACTCGAATGTTATAACAGCCCTCACAGAAACATTTGCTTTGAAGTTGGTGCTATTCACTTAGAAACCAATCTTCAGAAAAATGTAAAATGTGGTAATTTTGTAAAATGTGGTCCTATTTTAAAAAAGCCATGTAAAAGGGAAACACTTATTATTGATTTTTGCCATAAATTGCCATGCGTGAATGTCAGCCCACAGCCGCTGATCACATGGTTGTGATGGGATTTCTTGATTGATTAGAGGTCTGAAAGCAATCGAGTGGATGATGTATTAGAAAGGACCCTGTTTCTCAGAGGAGAGCATGAGCTTGAAGTGGTGCCTGCCAACTAACCAGACTTTGAGCATCAGCATGAAACTCAGGCAGTTTTAAAATTTAAGTGATGCTTACTTTTGCCTGCTTCTTTAAAGTGCACCCAATTTAAAAGAATATAGGAAAATATTTCAAGTAAGATCGTTCTTCTCCCTTTCACAGTTTTGGTACCCACACTTTAAATCTTGTGTTAATCAGCACCTATATTTGTTTTGTAGCAATAGGTCCTCATATGTGTTTTACAAGGAAGTAGACTACTAATTTTGTCTGAGCAATAAGGTACTTTGAAGTGTGAAGTCATAATCACAGATATTCAGCTAAGCCTCGTGCCTCACCAAGTATGATGCCTTGGGCATGTGTTATTGCTTACCTATGCCATAATTACTGTACGCATGTAGCTACAGGAATATGCCCATATGGTTTTCCTACTGTAAACTTTCAGGTGACTTGCTAATCTAGGCCAGTACTCAGAAATAAGGGCTGGTCTGAAATCTTAATAATTAAAAATCTGGCATACAAAAGCATTAAAGCTCTCCCAGATCCACTTGAAATCAAGTTACATTCGTATTCTCTCTTGTTTTTTGAATAGCAGCCCGACAGCATGCAAAGTTGTGATGTTGTTGCTTGACCTGCTCTCTCCCTGTCTTGCTGGCAAGGGAAAAAGAGGGAAAGATATTTAGGGTTTATATTCTCTTCGCTTTGCAATAAATGAAGGAGGTTTTTTTTTTTTTCTGGATGTTTCCTGAATTAATTCATATTAACTGATGAATTTACTGGAGTAATACATGTTATTCCTCCCTAATATTTATCTATTTGTCTCTGGTGCTTTTCCTCAGTACCAGTAGTGATGGCACAGAACGGTGAGTTGACGGCATGTGTTGTGGGCTGCTATTTGCTAAATTTGAGCCTGAAAGCAGGAAAGTGAAAAGAGAGCCGAGGCAGCTCTTTAGCAGCACGGGCGGGCTCCAGAAATCAAAGATAAAAGCAAAGTTGTGCAATTTACCCAAACAGCCACATTGAGGGTTGAGGGCATCTGTCAGCTGGGGCTGCCTCTGGGACTAGTCTGCTCTCCAGAGCACTTCCACGAACCTGCTGTTGCAAAGATGGGAGGTGGTGGATGATGATGAGGAAGGACTTGCTGGGTCCTGCTGGAGGTTGGAGTCAGTAGTTCCCACTAGGTAGCTCCCCTGCTGGGAAAAGCAGCCCTCCTGGCGGGGTAGGAAAGTTGTGGTAGGGCAGGGAAGGCCACTTATCCCCAGGCTAGAGCTGGAAATCACCTGGCTCCTGCTCAGCTAGTGAAACAACAGCGAGGAGAAAAGTCTGTTATCCTGCCTTCTTGTGGTTCTGGGGTGCTAGAGAGGAGTCAGCTCTCCCGTGCTTAGTCTGCTTTTGAGAACCCTGCTGTTCCTAGTCTTTTCTTGTTTTCATTTTCAGTAACATCATTTGAGCAGGGGTTAAAAAAAAAAAAAAATCACTGGCAGACAGCAGAAGTATAGGATGCTCAATATTAAAATTTCCAAGGTCTTAAAAAAATATTTTAATTTTATTATGCTGTGTTAGTGGCTTGATTGTTGACTGGTTAGGCACTTGGTAAACCTCCTAATAAAAAGAATAGACACTTTTGTTGGTTTTACGCCCTTTTTTGTGTCCCTGTTCACGTTCCATTATTTTGCTGTGATTCTTTTTTAAAATAGAGTAAAACAAAAGTGGTAAACCATAATTTAGAGGTGTTAGCAAGAGCTGGCTCACTCTGATAAGGGTCAACTAGGCTTCACTGGTTCTGTATTATAATCCACTACCCACTGTGGTTTATCCTCTCCGAATATTACTCTTCTGTTATACTTGCTATCATCTCTGCGCAGATGATAGCTTAATACTTCCAAGTGACCTAAATATAACGAACAGCAAGCCAGAAAAACTCTAAAAACACACCCCTATGAGAAGACAAGGGCAATACTGGCAAACTCGTTTTTCTTAGGACAAGTGTGAACAAGTGTTGGATGTAAAGGAAAAATATTTTTTTTTTTTCTTTTTTCCCCACCCCCTTGCTACGGGGGCACAATTCTCATTTCTGTTCACAGTCATCTAGGTGTGTTGTGTGGCAGGGCCTATTTGGTTGTGCACAGCGTACTGTGCCTACAACACAAAGCGATACACGTCTTTCAACCGGGAGCCAGCTGGGAACACAGGCTGAGCAAGTTCAGGTCTGTCTGTACCTGCCTGCATACAGAGATCCTTAGAAGAAAGCAGAGACACCCATTTTCTCCTTATTACTGCGTTACACCAGAGGCAAATGCTCTAATTAAAATTTGCAGTTAGCAGCGGTTTAGTTATAACTGCTGTAAATTTCAGTCATGTGAAGATTTCCTGGTGGTGGGAGGAGAGGCACAGAGAAGCCAATGAGCGCAAACCAGGGCTCTCGTGTAGCTGCCTATAGCAGCCTGGCCCCCATCTTCCATATATTTTGTTAAGGCATCACCTATGGCACTTTGTACCGGGAAAATTACTAAATAGCTTAGAAGAAAGTGTGACTAACTGTATAGTGGAGGAGCTAAGTTGTGTCTTGTATTGTAAGAGGTTCTAGTCATATCCTGCTTTCTGCTGGGCTGGGAGAGGGGGAAAGGTGCTTGACAAGGCTCAAAACAGCCTTGCCGTGTTGCTTTTGCCCTGGTGCGTTGCTTCCGTCAGTCTGACACAGCGGGGGAAAAAATGGGAACTCAGATAACAAGGATGCTAAGATTAAGAAATATCCATTTTAATAAAGGCATTAGAGAGTGGTTTTGCATATCTTACAACTAGAGTAATAGAAACTTCGCAAACTAATGGTTTTCTGATCGGGTCCCAGTTTCTACCTTCTCAGTCACTGCGTTAGTTTACTTTGGCTATCCTGATTGCTACTTAAGTGCTGTGCCAGGTTACTGTCTTCTGCTTGCTTTTATGAGCTGGATGGCTGCAAATGTCTTCCTTCCAAAAATTTATTTGCTGTCCTACGCTGTGCTGTTTCCACCACTGCATGTAGACCAAGGAACAATGCCTGATTCATTTCCTTTCTGGGATGGGAGAGCTTGATCTTATGGGAGCTATCAAAAGAGGTGCAGTCTGGCATGTAACTATGTTTTCCCTTCTACAAGGATGCTTTTCTCTTGGGCAGGCTGGGGAGAAGGCTGCAGGTCTGGACGTGCTCTCTCCGCTGAGCATCATTTAGCAGTCTGTGTTTAGGATGGAGGGGCAGAATGGCACCAAGTTGATGGGGTCATATTCACATGGAGCCCCTGCTTCCTGTCGCACTGTGTTTGACCTGACATGAGCAGCTGACATAACATCACTGTGGGTGTTGCCAGCATTTTCTTCTTTTAAAATTAAATTTTTTTGGGGAAAAAAAAAAAAATTAATAAATCTTTTCTTTTTAAAAGGCAAGAGAAAACCCCAAAGGATCTTGGCTGGCTCTGCGTGTCCTATAGGTATGTCTGGTTGTTTTTGATGAGCGAGGTGCTGTCCTCCTGTTTACCTCTCTCAAAGGAAGTGTCTGTTGACATAGTCTGCATTTCAGTCATCTTTATTACACAGCACTCTGGGAAACCTTTGGGGCAAGTCAAGCCAGACCTAAAAGCAGCTTCTCGGTCACAAAGAGAGACGAGCCCGACCAGACGCCCACGGTTTGTATTTCTTCATTTGCCGAGATCTATGCCCTGATAACCTCAGACCCTGAGGCAGCTGAGAGTCGGCTTAATTTGGAACGGTGCGAGAGGGGGGCGGCAGGCAGGTCAACCAGTGGCTGCTGTACCTGCCCTTGCACCGCAGTCACTATGGACCTGGCTGTGCTGTCAGGGAGCCGGCCTCGCCACCCAGCCTGGCGGAGGCTGGGGTTTTCCTGCAGCGGGAGTGCTGGGTGGGTGTTACTGGGCTCGGGGGCAGCTCACGGGCATCCATTTTCCTCCCCCTCCCTCTATCCCACGCGTTTTCTGTGCGTGCTGTCACCGTGGGGTGCTGCTTAGCGCTTGTCGCCCTTAGTGTGGCTCAAATGTTCGCAAGACTTCATGTGCCGTTACCCGTGCAAGGTTGGTGTGCTGAATGGCTTCCAAAGCATTGCACTGTGCAGGTTTGTGTCCGGATGGTTGGTCCCTGCATTCGTTAGAGAACTGTTTTATCGTTAATGATCGGCCGTGGCGTCAAAGCTGTCTGTTAATGTTTGCATGAGGAGAGAGTTTTTACTTCAGATGGAAGTTTGCATGTCAGGGCTGAACTGTTGTGGGTAGGCGAACCGTGGATGATTTGCATGACGTTACGATGTATCTTGCATTATTCCACACTCTTGTAAGCCTTTCCAATGGGTGAAGTTAGCTTGGATTTGCATCGATGCGATAATTTCCTCTGGTGCTCAAGGATGAGTTCTAGATAGACACTGATGACAACGATGCTATGCGAAGAACATCCATCTTCTCAGTAAAAGATGGGGCCCTGACTGGCCGCGATGTACCCTCGAGGCTTCTTTCTCCAGATCTGCGCAGCTGCCTGGCACCTCTGAGGGACTAAACCCATCCATCTCTCGAAAGAGAAATGGCTTTCTCTATTAGAGAGTGAGTTATAAACCTTCCACTCTCAAGATGTCTGCTGTTCCAACGGGGAGCTTTATTTTATCTTTGATAGTTCATACCTTAAGACAATAACAATCTCTATCAAAAATTGTTACCCGGGAAAGCTACAGGTGATTGGGAAACAGGGTATGAGTGACCTGGTTGTCAAGCGTAAGGCACTTCTTGTGGGGCATGGGGAGCTGCCTAACAGCTAAATATTCAAACACAATTTGAAGTAATTTGCAGAGTCATGCACTAATGATGAAAGCAGCTTGTGCCTTCATTGTAGCCAAAGATTTCAAGGGCCAAATTCACTGCAAATATTAACAGTGGTGCAAATTATATGTTAAAGCCCAATTGTTCCCCTGCAGGCTATAAATAACTCCTATTTTAAGTCACTGGGGGTTATTCGTCTCCTGTGAGAGAGACTGTAGTCTATGTCGTAGCTGACCAGAAAATGGTTGTTAGTGATAAAGCGGTGTAATTTGCATTGATTTATTATTCATTGGCTGTACAGATCAAGTGCAGCTTACCCAGCAAGAGGGATTGACACAAAATTATTTTGTCACTTAAACAAATGTCCCTGCTGAGTGTAACTGAGAGATGCTATTGTAACAGAATGGAGTTTATCGCACACCTTCTGGCTTGTAACTCTAAAATCTGAATCGGACTTCAGTGAGAGTTGAGTCCAAACTTAGCTTTGCTCTATCTCTGTAAACTGAAGTTCATAAGTGTGAGATGCAGATGTATATAAAGAAAAAGAAAAGAAAGTTCTTTGAATTTGTGTAAATTCCCTGCATAGGATAACATGCACATCCTGCTTTAGAAGCACTAGTGCTTTTGTCTAGCATCCTGCGTTTAAAACAATAGGTCTTTATTGGCTACAGAGAGGATGAATTTGTGTTTAGTGTGGGTAAAATTAAGTTAGATAGCCCGAGATCGTTCTTGTAAGGTTTTCTTCTGAAAGTGTTGACTTCAGGGCTTCCAGGTATTATGAGGCGCATTGTGATTGATGTAAGTGTGATATTATCAGTGACTACTTCGGTGTTCCTCTGAAAACTGTAGCTCGTGGAAGCAAACAACTGATAAAGACTGCTTGTTGGGTTTCTCTTCTCTTGCTCCTCACCTTTTTAAGTCAGCTTTCTATTTCTGGTGGCTGTGGAAGAAAACCTGGAAATATGAATCAACTGTTTCTTCAAACTAAAAAATGAGAAAGCAAAGTAAAAAGGAAGAATAAGTCTTTTAAGTGTTTTTTTTTTTTTTTTTAGTCTTGGGGAGACAGAGGGTGTTTTATGTTCAGATCTGTTATTTTTAAGTGTGTGTGGCTGCTGTTGCAGGTGTTGAACCATCCCATCCCTTCACGGACTGTTAGCAGCACTGATTCACATGTGCAATTGGTGCCTTACAGATGACGGCACTGGTGCAAAACTTGGACATTTGACAGTGCAGCCACAGTGGCTGCTCTTCAGCTGGCTTTCTTCTGCCATGGTCTTTGAGATGCTGTCAGACCAGCTGACTCTGCGTGAGCCTCCTCATGGAGGTGCAGCCGTGGGTCACAGAGGGGTGTAGGCTTACACCCCTGGGGCACGAGGGGACTTGCTGGCAGCCCTCTGATGGACCCTCGCAGCCTCTTGTGACCCTGCGGGCGTCCACCGTGTTTCATTGACTATTCTGCAATTCCACGGTGATTTTGGCTGGGAAAAAAAAAAATAAAAATGTGGTAGCACGGGAGGGAAAGCAATGCTGAAGGGAAATCCTTAGAGGCTTTCTGATGATTCATTTTGCTTTGTATATTCACTTTGCATCAGTCTCCCTCGATGAGTTCCCAGCTACAATCTGCCTTTGAATAAATACTCTGTGTCTTGCCATGGACCGTTGTTGTTCACATCCTGGAATGACCTTATGGAAAGGAGTGCTGTAACTATAAATTGCTCTTTTTGGGCTGATTTTTCTGGCAAAATCTGAATAAAATAATAATCTTGGAACTTAACTCTTCTCCTAAAAGGAGCATGTCCTAGCCATTTAAAGCTGAACCATTTTGCAGCATGTTCCTTCACATTTTTGTTAAAGGTTAACAAAATTGTTTAGACGGCTCTATTGGCTGCACATCAATCTGCTATAACCAGCTGATTAATGTGACTGATTTCTGCAGTGAATTTCTCTAATCACTTCTTATTTACAAACTGGGGTGGTTTTGTTTAAAGCAGCTATGCTGAGTGTTCATCCATCTTAAAAGTTCATTCCTTGACTGAAATAAGTTTAGGAAACACAGGTCTAATAAACCTCTATGGCAAATGGTGCCCATAAAAGAAGAGGTCATATGCAAAGTCTCTGGTAGTGTTAATCCCTCTTGTCATCTCCTGCAGGTGAAGTAAAAAAAAATAAGTTTTCCTTGAAGCAAAGAGAAAGGAAATCATAGTGAGTGTAGGTAAATAAGAGAGAAACCAGTACTCTGAAGCATGCAAGAAAGAGTGTGCAGGAAGCCAGGAAACTGGGTTTTCCATTATCCAGGCTATTGGCTGACAGCTCGTGATTTGAAATAATCTACAGCTTTTTTGGGGGAATTTATTTAGACCTCGTAGACTCACTCTACTGGGAAATACAGAGGTTCCCTCTTAGAAATAAGGTAAAATTATCCAGTCCTTCTTTAAGTGGAGTTAGGCACTGAGCCGATGTTTCTGCTGTGGTACATTGTGCTTCGTTACAGAGTGCAAGCTCTGAATCCTTCTGTGTGTTTATTCTGTTGGTAAATATCACTAACTGGCATTACACAAACTGTTTCCAATGGTAAATAAAAGAAATATCTAGCAGCTGTGTCCCTATAAGGAAGTCAGTTGGACAGATGTCCCCAGGTATTGGGATGAGGGAGAATAAGCAAATTCTGTGCACTTTGTAGGCAAGTCAGTATAACTCTGTTGAAACATAGCATGGCAGAAACACATCTCCAAGGAGGTTTCATGTGGTCAGATCTGTTATGCAGGATGTCAGCAACAGTTGTGGCATGCTAGGCAAGGTTGACTGGGGGGGAAATAATCATGTAACTGGATATATGAAAATTTCATTCAATATTTAAGGACCACTGAGAATCTGTTAGTCATCTTCAGCAGTCACTCTGCTTTTTAGTTTTAAAGCAGGCGTATTTTCCCCTCCTACACTTTTATTACTTTTTTTTTTTTTGTTTCCTTCTGACACTCTATGTCTGGGAGGATATTCTACACATGGCTTTCAGAGTAGGAATAATTCTGTGACTTTCCTTTACTCTCTGTACCTTTTATTCTGATGACTCAGATATGTTTGTACTTGAGTCCTGTCTGAGGAAAATATGTGATATTTCCTAGTGGTGGTCTGATTATTTTTTCTACACTTATGTTACAGATTGGAATTCTGCCCAATATCACCTTCGGTTTGACTTTTAGCTTCTCTCGCAAAAAGTTATCTGACGTTTTCAAATACTTGTGGACTTCTGAAGAAAAGGCATTTCTCTTCCATATGTACTGCTAAAGCTCTTGCCCAGTCTCTCATCACCTTATGATTCTCTCTCTCTCTGCCACGTTACTTTTCCTGGTTTTGGCATGTGCTCTCTTGTCCTGTTAATATCCCTTTAGACTGCTCCTGCAAAACGTCTTCCTATAATATCACCTTTAACTTTATCCTTTTCTTTCTAGATTTCCCTTTACTTTCCACTACCTTAAACAAAAATCAACTTAATGTTAAAAGCATCTCCATCAGCCCATGGCACTGACCTCTCTCACTTATTTGCTACATTTTAAAGTGGCACTTCAGTACTTTTGCTCTTTCTTAGGCGAAACTTATCTGGATATGCAGATCTTTTCCCGGTTCTACTTTTGCCGTGATTTCTGCAGAAAATTTGGACTCTGATCAGAATTCATCCAATCCCTTGAGAAGGGCCCATAGGTGAGGTGGGCAGAAAGGAGGAAAGCTTGGTTTGTTTCTACTGGGATCCATTCAAGAAAAGAGAGTACTTCTTAAGGGATGGTCGTACATCACTGTGTGGAGTAGCAGTCTTTGATACTGAGTCTATTACAGCAGTTGAATACATCAAGAAATGATGGGAAAAGGTTTGAAGCTGCTCATACAATATTCATGCTTGGCTTCAGTGTGCAGGAAGTAGAAAAGGGAGAAGATATAATAATGGGTAGTGGAAGGACAGCAAGAAAAAAGAAAGTGATAGAAATGATGGGGATGTTAATTGAATCAACAGGACAGTTAATAAAAGGTTTGTGCCTAACCTGACAAGGCAGTCAGTTGTGGTCAGTTAGAAACAAGGAAAAGCTTTGTACTTAAATATCAGGTTAATAGGAGAGAGGAATCTAAAATAGTTGTGAAGACAAATGCTGTAGAGAACAACAGATGCATAGCAGAATAATAATCTTGCTGGAAAAGTTGTACATAGTTGCTGTGTTCAGGAAGAACAGAAAAAGAAGGTAGTAGGCTGTCCATGAGTGTTAACAATGTGAAAGATCATTAAAAAAACCCCCACCCAAACCACCCAATATCTGCCGCCCCCCCTCACCCCAACGCACGATGGGGAAGGACGTACTGAAAAAAAAAGTATCTGTTATGGTTTTAGCAGCTAATGATGAGATCATAGAAGAGCTAGACATGGAAAGTAACTTCAGATCAAGTGATCAGGAATTGATGTAATTAAAATGAAGGGAGGATTAGAAGTCTTTAATTAAAAGTTGTTTTTGAAAGATAGCAAACTTGAGTTTGTCAAACTGCTAGCAAGGCAAGTGAGCTGCACTGGAGAGCTCAGGGACCCGAATAGTGCAGAAATCGGTAGTTTCTGTGAGTACTCCAGCAGCCTGGATTTTGTGTCGCAAGGAAGGAGAAAAAGTTATCGGGAAAGGGTGAAAGTCAGAGTTGCCAGAATTCAGGCTGAATGGAAGCTAGCAAGTAACGTTTAGACACATAGTAGAAAAAGGACATAGAGCTATATAAATAACTTCCAAACAGTTGGAAGGCTACTGTGTAATGGTGCTGCTTGTGCAGGGATTAAGCGTAATTTAGATGTGGCCTCAGTGTAAAACACAAAACCCCAAAAACAAAACAAAAAACTCCCCCAAAACAAAAAACTAACCCCACCACACATTCCCCCCAAAGAAACCCTAGTGGTGACCATCAGGAGAGCGAAATCTGAATGTGATGGAAGCAAAGCTTTGAACATCTCAGTACTCCTGAGTTGCATAGAAATAGCTAACTTTTGTAACTGCTCACTCAAAAATTGAAGGTATGACTTGCAAGCATTTTTAGCAAATCCTTCAACAGCCACTGTCCACCTCTGGTCTCTCTCTATGCTTTGTGCTTCATTGTGTGAGCTGGCTGGAACAGAAGCAGTTTTGTGTTGTCACACTGCTTTGGTGTTGTGGTTCTTGAGGATTGTTATGTCAATTCAGGAAGGTTTAAAGTATATAAACCTTAGAAAAAAAAAAATAAAGAAGAGGGTGTGAAAAGAACTTTAAATGTAATGCCATATTAGGAAACTACCTGAAGAGTTTATTTGGGGATTTTCTGATTGATCAGAGAAGGGAAGATGCATTCATCAGTTGTACCTTTTATGTCCTAGCAGAAGGCAGTGGCATTTTTGGGACACTCAAGGGGAGAATATTGTCAGACTGGTTAGGATAGAGTACAGAATGAGAGATGTAAGCTCCTGAGACTGGAAGAAAGGGGCTGAAACGGAGCAGCTGGACTTGTGACATTTCCTTCTCTCCTCTTGAGTATCAAGTGACTTTGAATTTCCTCTTGTAAGCATTGAAATCCCAGTGTTGGCACCTGTTGTAGGGCAAGGAGGAAGTTTTATAGGGAAGGCATTTAGTATTAGGACAAGTTAATTTATGTTGGTGACAAAAATTAAAACTTGGACATTTGGGAGGTAAAATGAAGCATGTGTGTAAGTGCAAAGGAGAAGGCTTAGAAGGGGAAAAGACGTGTCTGACAAGATGGTTTCATGAGCTGCTTGATCTGGTCTAACACTCCTGGCTTATACCCCTCTCCTGTCCCTTACCACGCATTCCTGCCATCGCCTTTGTGTCAGATCACCTCAGACTGCTTCGTCAATCTTGAAATGGCATCTGAATCATCGATACAGAGGTGAGTGCTAAAGTCATGAGTTAGAGAAGTCACCCAAATGTGTTGAACAGAGAAGAGTGTGCCAGTGGCAGACTTTCAGAAGTGCCCATTGATAACGGTGGGCTGCCCAGAACAGAGAATAATTATTGACAGGAAAAATAGTGACTGATTTGAAACCTCAGTGAGGCTGAGATGTCAGAGCAAGGATGATGATCAGCAGTATCAAAAGAATCAGAAGCACCAAGCAGGAGGGGAAGAGAGGGAAGGTCCTTGAGATCTGCCCAGGAAGAGATCATCAATGACCCTGGTGAGAACACTTTCATTCAAAGGGAAATGGTAGAAGCTAGGCTGGACCTGATCCAGTGTAAAGTTGAAAGAGAGGAAGCGAGTGCATTGGCTTCAGCCTATGCTTGCAACAAGTTTATAGATAAGGGAAAGCAGGAAAGGAGTAACTGCTGAAATAGGTAGGGCTATTGGATAGTGGAAAGCGGGGACAGAGTGAGAAGAGAGAGGAGTAAGTGGGGACTAAGCTTGGCTGAAGCAGAAATGTGCAGTTGAAGAAAAGTGGAAGAGGTTAAAGAATTTCGGGTGAAAAAAGGTAAATAGTCTATAGGCTCTGCATGGTGATATATTAGCAAAATGGTTTTTTTTGGTAGGAATTAGCAAAGACCAATGAGAGAATTCAGTTGGAAAAATGCAGCTTCATGCTTAATGAAAAAGAAACGGGCCAAATGAACTTTTCTTTTCAGTCACTTGTGACTGATTTGAAGTGGCAATGTGCATGTGCTACGGCTTTTCTTTTCCTCTTTCCACCCCCATGGCCGCAGCAGACAGCGGGGCACGGTGCCGACGTGTGCTGGTGTTACGGTGGCTGCTACGGAGTTTGCTTGGCTCTGGAAGGAGAGGGATGCATCCAGACTTCAGGGGCTGCACAAGCTAATTGTCTGGCTCTGGTCCAGCTGCTGATTGACCCAATAAACTCTAATGAATCTGGATTCCTGCAGTCTGATTTGCTTCCTCTCCCCGTTATGTGCCTTTCTCAGTCCATGAAGAGCTGAAATTTGAGTGCTGGCTTTGACAAAGGGAGTGAGAGAGGGGGGAAGGAGGGGAAGAAAAGGCAGATAACAGCCGAATGTAATCAGTGTTTTATTACCATCCTCAGGAAGTGGGAATGGCTTTAAAAAAAAAAAAAAAAAAGTAGTAGGCTGGAGCAAGGAAAGTTAATTATGGTGAGGTTATTTGACAGGAAATTACAAAATACAAACAGACAGAAGAAACACATTTTAAAACAGGGTAGGAAATCTCAAGTTACTTCACTGTGTATATTCAAAACCCCCAAAGCAAAGGCTGAAAATAGCAGTTTAAACAAAAGCTATCTTATCTGATAAAGGCATTTCATGCACAAAAGGAAATTTATATATTGGGTTGACAGTCTTAAAATAAACCGATTGTCTTGATAACACCATAGATTTAATTGTGGGAAAAAATTGGGTTCATTTGTATGACCTGCAGACACAGTAAATTCCCATGTAAATTCATTCCTTTTCTTTCTTTGTACGATTCTTGTCTCCTAAGCAGTGTTTATCAATGTTTTCAAGAAATTGTGAAGGTAGATTTATGCATGTAGGATGAGACTGATAAATATGTGCACATTTTAAAGACTTTCAAGCAGACCAGATATGATTCATTTCCTATGCTACTGTATGGAAGCATATTAATGGTACTTCAGCAAGTACCATTCAGATTCAGAAAGATTTAGGCAGAAATACATTGTTTCGGGAGGAGGGTAGAATTTCCAGTACTAGTGATCAGAATTGTTATTTTATTCACTTTATTGTTAGCATACTTGCAATATGCTCCCGAATACTTGATGTGTATTCACTTTCTGTGTGGAAAGGAAACTGTTCTGTTACTGCATCACCTTTATCTTGAGCCTGTAGAGCGTTTATGACTGGGAGGAGAGCAGAACTTGCTAGCGTGGTTCTCTTGTAGCCCTGCTGTAGGTATGAAAGCTGCAAAGAACAGCAAGGAGGACCTTTCTGGCACCTGGACTGTCACTGAGTCTTTTGTTATGAACAAAGTTATCTTCAAAGAAAGGTGCTGATTTTTAATTTTTATTTTTAATTTTTTTTTTTAGCAAATGCTGCTCAATTGCCAGTATTCTCTTTACCATTTCGCTTTGAAGTTAACTGCTGAGATTTTGAATACATGTAGCATCCATATAGATATGTGTCCTTGTAGTGAGATAGGATATGTATTATAGGGAGGGAGGGAGCAAGGAGAAGGGGAGGAAATAACTCAGTTGTGCAAATGATGTATTAGATCATCTCTGTTCAGATCAAAGACTTAGAACACTGTGGGACAAATATCTTGCTTGCTTTTGACTGAAGCAGTAACAAGAAGCATTAAGAGGCTTATAGGTACACCTCCCTGGCTGCTGTGACTTGGAACTTTGTGTTCCTCCCCTCTTCTTGCTCTTCAGGCTGCACATCTAACACTGTATTACAGTGTGACGGGCACATCTGCAACTCGGTGCCTCGTCATACCTGCTCAGTCCTGGGAGACATGTAAGTTTGGGGTTTTTTTTTTCTCAAATTTATTTGTCCACTGTGTCTGTGACTCCCTAGTGCTAACACTGTTGAGCCTTCATAACCTATGAAAGCTGCAAAACAAAATCTGGTAGGAAGGCGCTCACTTACTGAGTGTTATATCGGAAGTCAGTGGTAGGTGCTGCTTCTTGGCTGAGGACATCTTTTATGGCTGAGTTAGGTAAGTGGCTGCTTTCATCTGGACTCAAATCTTCCCATTTTATAGGTGACCCAGGTATGCCTGGAGATTTTCTGGAGACCAGAGTGCTCAGAATTATCTGACCTCACGAGGCTCAGAGAGTATCCCTGAAGTACAGCACAAAGATGGGTTCGCATCAACTTGCATTGAGGCACGGAAGACTACAGGGCCCGATGGTGTCCTATTGCTGGAAAAAATCTTGCTAGGAGTCCTGTAAATCTGTTAAGATCTGATACATCCATAAAAGTGTTTGCTCTCTTTAACAAAGAAATATCAGTTGTCAACAGACTGTGAGGATTGGGTTGCAATATAAATATTCAGAACTTGTGATCACTGGGTTTTGCACTCAAAATAAATACAAGGACACCTGTGCAGGAAAGGTACCTTTTTTCTATTGATTTATGTCTTATTTAAATGACCTCCAACTTTAACAGGGTTACATAACTCAACAAGGGGACTTCATGAGCAAAAGTTGTTGAAGAAAAGTAGCTCCTCCCCTAAAAGGGGATAGTGTTGATGTCAATGTGAATCACTAATCTAAAGCAGTGAATATTTAAAAAAACAAAACAAACAAACAAAACAGAAGAGAAAAAAAAGAAACTGAAAGAAAATAAAATAAGAAATGCAGTTAATGGAGCTAAAATATCTTTCCAAAAAGCACATATTGAGGCTATGGAAAAATTGGCAATAGAATCATTCATTCTTGACTGACTCAATTTTTGTTGTGTTTTTTTCTTTTTTTTTTTTTCTTTTTCCCTGAAACCCTCTACAGTTACTCCTTGATTCAATTCTGAAATGAAGATGGGGTACTGTTGTAAAAGGAGATCAATAAAATGTAGTGTCCTATAGTCAACTCTCCAGAATGCTGTGGCAAGTATTGGGAACTTGTTTTTCCCATCTGTTTTTTCAGCAACGATCAATACAAAATGACACAGCTGATAGAAGATTTCCTTAGGGTTATGTAGCGTGCTTCAGAATTATCATCTCTGAAGAACTCACAATCATTTAAAAAAAAAAAAAGTTGTCTGTTAATATGAAGTATCTTTTATAATTGTCTTTCCTTTTTCTTTATAAAATAGAGATGTGTATGAATGAGATTTAAGGAGGTGCCTTCATCACAGGTGATCATGATGATAAATCATTTTGATTCTGTCATACTGCTATTTTATAGCTAGCATTTTACATATGCTGAAAATGGAGAATTAAGTTCTTGAGATGCAAAGATGCCTTATAACAATCCTTAACACAGGCTAATACTGTGACTAGGTAGCAAGCATGTCCTTTGCTGAGTGTGCATTAATGTTAACTTTAATTTCTTAGCTAAAATAAAAAGTAGCCACCAAAGTTACGGGACACAACCATTTTGAAAGTTTGCTTTAGACAGTTTTACTGTTTTTGCCTTCATAATTATGATAAAAGAGGGACTTATCTTTGTGAAAAAAGAAAACATTTTTTTATGTTAAACTGAAAAGTGGAGAGACTACTTTGGGGGGAAAAAAAATTCTGCTTGCTGATTTTGAAAAGCGTGTACATGAAGCTCATTGTGACTACTGTGAGTAAATAATGGCTTGGTCAAGAAACACAGAGTTAGTCTTGTCTCCTGGCTTTGGTTATATGACTTACTTAAGCAAGCCTGTGCCATCAAGTGTGTTTTCCTGCTGACAGAACTGAGGCGCTGTGTGTTGCTGACTGACTGGAGATAGGAACAAACTGATGAGAACTGGGTTAAGGACTGAGCTCCACAAACAGTGTTGTTCATCCCTAAGCCACTGAGAAGTACTCCAACCAAGAAAGGTGCCTCTGCAAGGCTGAAAGACCTACCAGTTGGATTCTGGGATTTTTAGGCCTGTTTGGTATTCGAAAATATGGCTCACTTATTTAACTCGTGTCCCTGCATCTTTGAAACTCCACTGTGGGTAAAGTTTGAACTAATTAACCGGTAACGGATGCAAACCACATTCATATCCAAACCATATGTTATCCTTGTAGTTTATCTGTACTCGTTTCCTTTGAAAACAATGAAGGCCGAACGTATATTTTGCATGTATATGGTTTTACTTTTGCAACTTTTTTATGGTTTCCAAATATAGACAGTAGTGCAGTTTGTTTCAAGGTGTTTTGAATAGAGTACCTGGCATGTTTCCAGCTTCTTTCTGATCAGTCACTGGCTGGCTTTCTTAAAAATTTAATTTAAAATATGAAGCGAGTATTTTGCAGAAGCACTTAATACAGCCTCAGTCTAGAACTGGAGTCTGTAGAGACTGGCTGAGATTTGTGATCTTTATTACTGGGGAAGAAGAATTCTGTGAAATCTTGTTACTCCTTGTTACAAAAAAGCAAAGTTTCTTCCAGTTTTAGGGAGGGAGGGGACAAAAAGGTTGACAATAAGATTGAATTTTATTTTGAAGCTATAGGAGAAAGCAGATTAAAAATTGCAAGATTTTCAGACCGATCTCATTCCTGTTTTGTTGGTGTGGCTTGGACTATTCACGGATTAGCCGTGTTACTACTCATTCACGGTAACGAAAAGGTTCTTCCTTCAGGGGCTTACACAGTAGGGCTACAGTCTTGCAACTTGTGACAGGGCAGAGAGGTGTTTGTCTTGATTGTGGGACAATAACAATTAGCTTTATTTATTGTGCAAAGCAGACATACTTCTAAAAGTCTCCTTTTTAGTCCCTTCCCCCTTTCATGTGAAAGCTCTGTGGGAAATAGGCTACAAAAGAAGGTATCAAATTTTGCAGCCGTTCCTATAGTGTGTTGATGTTGCTCCTGAATCAAGCCTGAGGGAGCCATTAGAGTGATCTTCTAGCAGCTGAAAAGGGGAAGGGGAAGAGTAAAGTTTCTGTAGCTCCCTAAATCTCTAATAGCCATGGGACTTGTGCTCCCTATTAAAATGCAGTTTCAGGATTGTTGTACTCAATATTAGTAACACTTAATATATGTATTTACATAATATTACAGAAGAGTTTTCCAAGGAGTTTATTAAAAACCATGAGATACTGCTTATAATGTCTTAACTGCCTATAACATTTTTTCAATTAATAGCCCAGTATAGAAATTGTTTTCTTATGGATCAGTTTAAATGAAAAAGGAGAAAATAAATATTCTAATTTTTTTCCAAACCTAGATTTTTTAATTTAAGTAGATACAAAGAAAAGATCCTGTTTTATTCCTATATTCTCTAGTTATCTCACTAAACACAAGCAGTTTTGTGTTATACGATGCTATAACATAAATCATAGCCTAAACAACATAGGCATATCAAACTCACATTAAAGGGAAAATATACATGATGTATGTTTTAAATGGGATGAATACTGTTGTCAGGGTAAGACTGTTAGAAAATGATTTTTTTAATGCTGAATACCAGTGCAGTGTGGGACATTTCAGGGCATGATCTAGTGACAGAGATTGTAGGGGTTTTTTTGTGTGTATGGTTGAACTTGATCTCAAAGGTCCTTTCCAGCCATGAAGACTATGATTCTATGAATGAACTATCCTCAGTATGTACAAAATTATGAATTATCCCAGCATGCCGGATATTTGACATCTTTTAAGCAATATTGTTTTGTGTACAAATGTAGTGATGCAGGTGGTCATGAAGTAACAGCAAATGCAGATTTCGGCACAAATGCAAACACCTTTTACATGACTTCCAGCTGTCAAATGCCTGTGCTGAAGGCTTTCTGTCTGAATGCACTAAACTGGTTGGTGTTTCATACGCAACTACAGTGGAACTGGTACTTGCTAATGCACTTTTTGTCTGTGCCCTCATTTGTTCCATTTAAAACTACCTATTGGTGACCCTTGTGTTACCAGCTTCTGCTCTGAGTCCAGAAATGCTTCACCTTTCTCTTCTCTCTCAAGCTTAAGCACAGGCATAAAACCCCCAACTCATTTTTGCTGGTTTAGCTCCCACATTGTTTTGGATGGGAGATCCTCAGACCTGAGTTTCTTCCTGAGTTTACTCACAGGTAATGCATGTCAATATTACTGTGCTTCTGAAACAGTCAAACATAAAAATCAGATAGCTTTTGAAATATCCCCATGGTCTGCTAACAAGCCTAAAGCTTGTAGAGAGGTCAGACTTGTGTGTTATATTAAAATCAGGCAAAGCTGAATTTTTGAGATAAGTTTATTTCCCCAAGCAAATATTCTTTTTTTTTTTGATCTACTTTAGCCAAATAGTCTTTTAGTTTAGTGTAATATGTAATGCGAAAAACCAGGGTAGAACATTACATATAAAGATACAGCTACTATGAGTGATATGAATGATTAAGACTCAAGTGTGAGCCAAAGCCCTGGGCAGAAAGGACCATGTGGGTGTCTTCCATGTGGTCTCTTCTCCAGAGGGTTTGGTGTCAGGCCTGTAAGCTCAACAGTGCTTACTTAAAAGCATTTTAAACCCAGCCTCTTTAAAAGCAGTGACTGTTAGAAATTGAAGAATCAAAGTCAAGCAAATGATAACAGATAAAGGCCAGGAGGCTGTTTTTGTGGCTGTCTGAAGAAGACTCTTGAAACTACCTGGAGTGTTTGTCATAGAGCTGACGGTACTGGTAGATGTATGTAAGGCATAGGCCCGAATCAGGGTCTGGTGGGAGATGTTTTCCCCTGTGGGTAGGAAGAATGCCTGGGAGAAGAGGTTGTAAGGAAGTGAGTGGGGAGGCACATAAGCCAAAGTAGCCTGTTTCTGGTATGGTGGCACCTTGGGAATGAGAAGGAAGACTGAGCTTTGCTGTATCACTGCTGTTAGTCATGAACCCTGTTTTCCCAAATGACGAGTATGGGAAGTCCTGCAAAGACCACAGGAGCATCTGGGTTTGCAATCAACGCAAGGGGATTACTGTGAATTCAGAGGGGGCTTTTCCAGACTACCTAGAAACTGGTATCAATGAATAAAAGACACTGCAAGTCTGAGTATAGGACCGACCTGCTTGTCATTGCTGTATAATTTGAACTGGGTTGCAGCAACTGTATCAGATTTTTGAAGGCATGGATGAAGGCATCTTCCAATGTCATGTTCACAGTCTGTAAGAGACCTTTCGCAGAACTGAGAACAGATTCTGGGTCACTTCAGAAAAACAGTTCAATGTTGGACTATAACGAGCAGCCTGTTTGCCTACAGCTGCTGAACACAACATGTGTGCTGCCCTGCATATGGTAAGGCTATATCCAGCTGTACTTCTCATGGAAATACTATGGATATTGAAAAGGAAGCAGAAACACCTTTATTTTTGTTGTATAGTAATTCTGAAAGGATTTTTTTCCACCACAAAAGCTCTCTCCATGCCTGCCCCTTAGGAAAGTTTAACACAGTTTGAAACTGTTTTTACTTGTAGTCAAGAAAGGTAAACCCTGTGTAAGGATAGCCATTTATTGGAAGGCTAAGTAAGATGCCAGACAGTCTGTATGTACGTCAGATTTAGGCACTGGAGAAAGGATCAAACTGTGGAAGAAGTTGTCATAACAGAAATTGTGTAAATACACACAACTAGCATGTAAAGGTTTTTAATTATTTTTAAATGAGCTCAGAAGTATTTGAGTGAATTACATCTAACAGGTAAAGAGTAAAGGTGGTTCCCATTGCTTAAATGAGCACAGTCCCAACCCTTTTTTAATCTCTGATGGCATGCAGCCCTGGCTCTGTGGTGGGGAGGGTCCCTGACGCATACACCCCTTCATCCATCTACTGTTGTTTTGTGTCCTGCCCATTCTGAGTTTCTGGGAACTCTCACACTTGGATTGAGGTGTGAAATGAGCACATGGTGTTCTTTTTCCTTTCACCACACCAGCTCGCCTAGCCGAGGAAGATGAGAGACATAAACAAGAATCATAGAATGGTTCAGGTTGGAAGGGACCTTAAAGATTATCTAGTTCCAACCCCCCTGCCATGGGCAGGGACACCTCCCACTAGACCAGGCTGCTCAAAGCCCCATCCAGCCTGGCCTTGAACACTTCCAGGGATGGGGCATCCACAGATTCTCCAGGCAACCTGTTCCAGTGCCTTACCACCCTCACAGTGAAAAATTTCTTCCTACTATCTAATCTAAATCTACCCTCTTCCAATCTGAAGTCCTGCTGGCCACACTATTTCTGATACACGCCAGGATGCTACTGGCCTTCTTGACCATGTGAGACACTGCTGGTTCCCTGAGGTGTTCTGCCAGGCAGCTTTCTGGCCACACTTCCCCAAGCCCGTAGCGTTGCATGGGGTTGTTGTCACCCAAGTGCAGGACCTGGCACTTGGCCTTGTTGAACCTCATACCACTGGCCTCAGCCCATCGATCCAGCCTGTCCAGATTCCTCTGTAGAGCCTTCCTACCCTCAAGCAGATCAACACTCCTGCCTAGCTCAGTGTGGTCTGCGAACTTACTGAGGGTGCACTTGATCCCCTTGTCCAGGTCCTTGATAAGGATATTAAACAGAACCAGCCCCAATACTGAGCCCTGAGGAACATCAGTTGTGACCGGCTGCCAACTGGATTTAACTCCTTTCACCACAACTCTTTAGGCCTGGCCATCCAGACAGTTTTTTACGCAGCAAAGGGTAAATCTGTCTAAGCCATGACCAGCCAGTTTCTCTAGGAGAATGCTGTGGGAAATGGTGTCAAAGGCTTTACTAAAGTCCAGGTAAACAACATCCACAGCCTTTCCCTCATCCACTAAGCGGGTCACATGGTCATAGAAGGAGATCAGGTTAGTCAAGCAGGACCTGCCTTTCAAAAACCCATGCCGACTGGGCCTGATCACCTAGTTGTCCTGTACAGGCCATGTGATGGTGCTCAAGATGATCTGCTCCATAACCTTCCCTGGCACTGAGGTCAGACTGACAGGCCTTGTAGTTCCCTGGATCCTCCTTTTGGCCTGTCTTGTAGGCGGGCATCACATTTGCTAACCTCCAGTCAACTGGGACCTCCCCGGTTAGCCAGGACTGCTGGTAAATGATGGAAAGTGACTTGGTGAGCACTTCTACCAGCTCCCTCAGTACCCTTGGGTGGATCCCATCCAGCCCCATAGACTTGTGTCTGTCTAAGTAATGTAGCAGGTCGCTAACCATTTCCCCTGGGAATTATCACAGAATCACAGAATGGTAGGGTTGGAAAGGATCTCTGGAGATCAGCTAGTCCAATCCCCCTGCCACAGCAGGGTCACCTAGAGCAGGTTGCACACGAACATGTCCACGTGGGTTTTGAGTGTCTCCAGAGAAGGAGACTCCACCACCTCCCTGGGCAACCTGTTCCAGTGCTCTGACACCCTCAAAGTAAAGAAGTTCCTCCTCATGTTTAGATGGAACTTCCTGTGCTCAAGTCTCTGCCCGTTACCTCTTGTCCTGTCACCGGGCACCACTCAAAAGAGCCTGGCCCCATCCTCCTGACACCCATCCTTTAAGTATTTAGAAGCATTGAAAAGATCCCCCCTCAGTCGTCTTTTTTTCCAGACTAAAAAGACCCAAATCCCTCAGCCTTTCTTCCTAAGAGAGATGGTGCAGTCCCTTCGTCATCTTGATAGCCCTTTGCTGTACCCTCTCCAGCAGTTCCGTGTCCTTCTTATGGGGGCTTCATTCTCCTCCCAGTCCCTGTCTTCCAACTCAGGGGGCTGGCTACCCTAAGAACAACTGGTCTTACTATTAAAGACCGAGGCAAAAGAAGGCATTAAAGTACCTCAGTCTTTTCCTCATCCTTTGTCACTATGTTTACCCTGACATCCAATAAAGGATGGATATTCTCAGAAAGCAGCATGGCATAAGTCCCCATTGTGCTTTGGTGCCTCTGCTGTCGTATCTGAGTTTTTGTTGTTTATCTTCTTTTACACCTCTGCAATCTAACTGCTTGTTCTGAGAAATTATTTCCTTCCACTGTCAACATTTTTATCTCGTCACATCTTATGTGCAATATAGTTTAGAAGCACAATGTTTTCAGGTGATTGGGGGATCATGATTGCTCTGCTCCTTTTCTAGGGGCCTACTCTGAGACCTGTGGGTATGACCCATGTGTGCTACTGAAACATGTCACACTTTGGTGTGACAAATGTAAGTATTTTGAGAAAACTTGGCCCTGCAAGCCTCCATTTGCGCACTTGGAATTAACAGATGCTTTAATATCCCCGTGTCGTGCCCTCCCTTCTGTAATGTGCATACAATGATATCATTCACTTCATCGCACAAAGATGATGTGAAAATGAATCACTTAATGTTTGTAACGCATTCAGATGTTGTTGTGATGAGCACTGTAGGAAAACCTACAAGCAAATGAATAATTCATTGTTCAAATCAGGCTCTGAATAGTACACAGTAAACAAGACATGGGACTTCACACTGAATAGTAAGAGTATGAAAGGGAATGGGATCCTGTGGAAAGAGCGTGGTCATATTCTAAGGGATTTTATGTTAGTGTATGATTGGAAAGGATAATAAAGACAAAATATCTTCTCTTTTTCTTTTATTTCTTTCTTTTTCCCTGTATTAGTTATGATGTGTGTTTTAGAACAAAGAGGAAATGTGTTAGGTTTTCTAAATTGCCTGATTTTAAGTCTATAGGTCTCCATTTACAATGATGTGATAGTATTTGGAAATCCTAATCTGTTCTTTAGTTCTATTATCATATTTTCCAGCCACACAGTGAATCCTTTTGTAGTTGGCGCTTAAGCGTCAAATGAAGGGTGTAACACTCTCTCTGATCACTGTGGAACAGTCTGTGGATATAATGTTTAGTTTGGATTTTATCTCTTAATAGGAAATGATCTTAAGAGAAGCTAATGGAAGAAGAGAGTTAAACTTTTCCCTGTGTACCAGCTGCAAGATAAGAGTTTGATTTTGATGGAATTGCAGGTACTGGAATTGCTTGTTCCTGTGTTCAACTTTATGACCTTCCTTTGTATGATAGCTCTGAATATTTACATTTTGAGGGTGAAAAAGAAATCTGAGGGAGATATTTGAAGCTACACTACGCAAAATATGTCAATAATTCAGGCTGATTGAGAGCTCCTCTAGTAAACAGAGTCACCTGCCATTTTTTATAGTCCTAGAGCATGAGCCATCCATAACATATAATCAATTCCACTCTGCAGATGGAACTGATAGTTGTTTCCCAGGCATCCCCTCCCTACTTCCCTAAGCTGAATCTTTAAAAATAAATTTATGTAATTTGATCAATTTAAAATGCTGAATACACTGAGGTAATTATACCAAACTTCTTGCATTCCACAGCTTCCAGTGACAATAAAGCTATTGACAGTGCAGATTAAAGATAAACCATCATTTTCACGAAAACAGTTGTGATTTATGTTTGCCACTTTTTAAACTTTTTAACTTTTTTTGAATTAGCTTTTGCAGAAGGGTGATTTATAGTTTAAAACTGAGGGCGTCATCTTTCTGTCTTGAGGTGAACAGTCTTTAGTCTGTTTATCAGTCCCTAAAGATGAATTTTGTATTAAAAAGAACACCAGAATGCTGGGCTGTTAGTTTAATTTAGCAAAAGCATGTGTCAGCTCAGGTTTCTGCTTATTTCCAGGAAAAATCTTGTTCCACACTTTGAATGTACATGTCTAAGAAGATGTGGTTAGTCATTACATTGGTGATGAGTCCAGAATGTGATTGAGTGGTCACTGACATCCATTGGGTGCTTCCATAAAACCGTTCATCCAGAGATCACGGCTAGCATCAAGGCACTTAGGGAGCACTCTGTAATTGGGAGAAAGTCTCTTAGGGTCTAGTTTTTCAGAAATCTTTAAGTCCAACTAGGCCATAATGTCTTTGGGCCACACGTAATAGTCACCTTTGGGGGCAGACTGAGTTTTATAGCTTTTTCTTGAGACTACTTACCCTTTTTGAATTTATGGTCATTCCCAATGAAGTTTGTAAATATATTCTATGTATTTCTGTTCTAAGATATTGTTTCTATTTAGGTAAGTATTAATGTAAGCTGTATGCATCTTTAAAACAATCTAGAATGATCATGTACTCAAATGTAGATATGCCTTAAGAATGTTGTGTATTTGTGTGAAATTAATGAATCGGGAATCACTGTTATACAAGACCTCACAAAAGCAGATTGTTTTTCTTCTTTTGTGGCCCCTGCCCCCATGCTCTTCCCCTCTTTGGCTTCACAATTTAAGTGCAAGGCCACTGAGCACAGGTATGTCCGACAGATAGTCGCAGCCATGGTGATATGATACCACTACTAAGTATGATAAATAGCAGTTAATGGCACACACATGTTTAAAAACAAAACCAAATCATGTTTGAATAGCAATTCTGTATTTGACACTTCTGGAACAATTTAGCAAAATGCTTGTACTTCATAGTATGAGGGCAAATTTTGATGAAAACCCCTGCAGAATAGCTGAGTGATTGGAAGCAAATACAGGATCCAATACAAAAGGATAAATGTGCATTTTAGGATTGTGGAGAAATATGCACCTTAAGTACATTAGAAAGATGAGAAATGTAATGGAAGGAGGAGACTTTCTTTTCTAGGTTCCAAAGCTGTCAAAGAACAGTAAACACACCTTTTTTTTAAAAAAAAAAAAATAAAAAAAAAATCAGTGTATGTAGTCCTTTCTATTCTATGTCAAATAGAAAACTTGAAAATTATTAAGTCATCTTTCCAAAAGGTGGACCAAATTATTACAGCTGAACGTTGATACATCTAGTGAGCTGTAGGTGTAGCTTCACTGGCTTTCTACAGGAGATGCATTTTGGATGTTAACTAATACTTGCTTCTGTCTTTGTCAGCATTTTCTTAGGGCCCTGTATAATTTTTAACCTAAGTTCATTTTGAATCCAGTACTTCATCAATCTCACAGCCAAAGGTGGATTTCAAAAGTTGGAGCTAGAAGTTTGGAGCTACTGGAAACAACTTATGATGAGATCTGAAACTGCAAGGCAGAAGGTAGTGAATTTAGAAGCCCAAAGCAGTGCATGCACCTTTATCTTCTGATGCAAGTCAGGGCCTGAGTTAGAAACTGCAGACTTAGAGTTCTTTGCGTTTTTGCCCAACGATCTCAAAACATATTATAGCTAATGAATTAATCTTGGCCATAAGGTGAAAGATGTATGTAAGCTACTATGTGCTTATTTTAGGCCTGCATGAATGGAAGCATAAATCAAATTGGCCTGCACTGCATGCAGAAGTAGTGTCAGGAACAGAAACCAAAGGTCTCCTTTCTGCTCTTTCTTGGCTGACCCAAGAGTGTGAGAAAGCTCATTCACACACACAGAATTCTGCCGACTGTCAAAAGTACTTCTGCTTTAGCCTACTTCCCAAAGAAAAGAAGGCTTTTTGTTTGTTTGTTTTCTTCACCTCCCCTGCCTCATCTTTTCACCCAATAACCTTTCATTGTCTTGGACAGTTATGGGAGGGTTGGGCAGGGCTGGAAGCGGAAGCACTAAAAATGTTATGAAAGAAGGGACTGTCAAGAGGAGGAAGATAAATTAGTCCTTTCTGAGAGACGAGTGAATTTACCAGGGCTCTACTGTGGGCTGAGAGCTTGGCTGAACCTCTTGAACACGGCTCAGGACTTGCCATAGCAGGGGCTGTCTCTGTGCCCAGCCGGGAGTTAGCTGATGGGGGAGGGCTGTGGGGAACACTTTTGAAATGGTGTCACTGGGGTAAGGATGGCTGAGAATTGCAATTGGTCATGAATTAGAATGGAACTTAAGTTTCATTACTGACACTGTTTAGAGAAGAACTTGGAGCTATTCTTTCTGTCTGTAATAATACATTTAGTCTACTTGGGAATGTATTGTGTTACAATTTTCATCATCATGGCAATTAAAAAAAAAAACCATTTATACCCAACTGCAGTTGATAAAAGCAGAAACTTATTTAAAATATTAAAATGTAGGCCCATTCAAGGGAGTGTTTCTTTAAATAAATACATAGCAGCATCTCAAACTCCAAGAGGCTGGGTTTTTTTTTTTTTAATCTTCTAAGTAAGTGTCCTTTGCAGTTATGTCTTTCATCTCATGGGAACTGCCTGCTCCTTGTTTTAATCCCAAAATATCATCAAAGTCAGTGGGAGAGAAGAAAAAAAAATAAAATATCTGCAACCTCCAAAATAAAAGCTCAGTGTGTTGTGATGCAGCTGGGCAAAATCCAATCCTGTTTTACTTTTTTGTATAAAAAACCACGGAGTGTTAGAACAAAAGAATATTTTCAGACTTGGACATTTTAATGCACTTTTATATGGATCTAGAATTCTTGTTCTTTTCACCAAGAATCACACGTGGAATGTGTGGGGTGATGTCTAATTTTGCTCTCTACTGGAATACAGCATTGTAGCTCTTTGGTGTAGAAGCAAGTCCAAAGTGCATATCAGAAGCATCTCCCCAGTCCAACTGGTAAAGAAAAATTCAGACTGTTCTCCTTCCACCCCCCAGGAAAATCTGCTAACTTCATGTTCTTTAGTCTGAGCGAGCTCTCAAGGTCATCAAAGTAATTTTTCGAAGCCTGCGGCCTTAGTATTCTTATAGATAATCGCATCAGGCCCATTATCTCCTACTCCTCAATTTTCTTTTGGCTTCCTGCAGTTTACATCCCATTGTCCACTAATATTTTCTGTGTTCTTGTAAAATAAATCAAATAACACTTCCTATGTTGGCTCTGAACTTAATAAAAATCAGACATGCAGCATTTGGGACTTTTAAAATAACACGTTTTAATACAAAGATGTGAGATATCTTTTGAAATCTGTGGTGGATGTTTATTTCCTGCTGGGCTTAATTTAGGAATCTAGTGTTAGCATTAAACCAAGGGGAAAAATGTTTGCTCTTTCATCTGTGTGCCACATCCCATCCAAAATCACAAACAGCTCCTTTAAATTTCTGATCTTTGTCCCCTGCTGGATGTGCATTATACACATGCCTGTCTGACATATGAGACAACCAGAGCCCTTAATAAATAAATAAATTGCTAAGCCCTGCTTATGCTTGTCTTAGGCCTCATAATCATCTCCAGTTTGGGAGAATGGCAAGTGTCTGAATCTGTTTTGATGTAATGAAGATGCAGCTTTTCCTTTTTCTGAAGAAATTTCTTTCTTACCAAGTCAAAACTTCAGATTTTATCAGTAAAACAGAACACAGGAAAAAAATGCTTGGGGAATAATTACCTTCCCCATAGCAGGGGACCATTTCCCTTGTTTTCATACTGTCTTTGAATACAGAAGTGAATCTCTTCATATGTCACCTTAAAATTACATTTATTAAGGTAAAGCCCAAATGTGAGCTTTTAACTTTCTTTTAACACCTGGCCGTGTAGCTCTCGTAAACCATACCATAGCAGATCCAGAAGGACTTCTGGTCTTGTGCAAGTTTGTATGAAACTATGTGGCTTCAGACGTTCATCTGCTTGGATGACATCAAATAGCTGGGATCAGAGTTGAAAGAAAGTTTCCACTTTTTGTTTGAAAGAAGTCCATCTTTTTTTGAAAAGTCATCTTGGGCCCATTGTGCTGTAATAGAGATTAGACGTGAAAAGCATATTTGAAAGGAAAGTTATTAAATTGTAAAATGTAGTGCTGAAAAGTTAGATGCTAGAATCAATATTGGTCCTGTAATCTCAGTTGGTACCTTGTATGTATGCATTATGATACAGATTTTAATTATATGCTTGCATCTTTTTTCTCTGTAGTTTCTCTGCCTCATTTACATAAGCATCCCTTCTCACCTCTCCCTCCCCTCAAACAGAAAGGACTCTTTAAACTGATAAGCTATTTGATGTTTTGTTTTCTATTTATGTAGCATATGAGCAAGTTGCACTAACTGTATGCTGTTCCAGCCCTGATATGAGGGCAAAATAATTAATTTTTTCCTGCAATTCTCTGTGGTACTCCACCAGTTGAGTAGCAGGGAGATCCTGTATAATCTAATGTCGGCTTTTTAGTTGCAATTGCAAGGGAAGCTCAGTTGGCATAAATTTAGAGAAATTATGTATTGAAATATAAATTATTTTTACAAGGTGCCTGTACACAGATTTTTATTTTCTACCAGGTAGAGAGAGTTATAAAAGCAGGCGTGTTCACAACCGACAGACTTTTCATTGAAATGTTGCCAGTTCCTGATCCAAAACAAGTGTACTCTAAAGCTTCCCAAAGGAAAGCCCACCAGGATTTTACAGTGTGTATTCTTCAATTCATTTGTATGTGAAAATTAAAGTTTATGTTTATAGGAAAGGAAAATTTCAGCCCAAACTATTTAATTTCTCTGGAAACTGGGTCTTTGTAACTAAAAATATCTGGCCTATTTGGTAATTGGGGATGCTGTTTAGATAAAAGTATTGGTTTTGTACAAGGCTGAGAAAATGTATTAAAATTTTGATTTTCTTCAAGATGGCATGCTTTTATTCATGTTCAACATATTCTGCATGTAGTGGATGATAATCAGACGTGCTATTTTTGTCCTGGTAGGAGTATGCTGGCCACGAGCATCAGTTATGGCAGGATGGGATAAGCGGAATGAGGCTGCCCTGTGAAACCTGGTTTGGGTTGTGCTGGGTCCTGAGCTCTCCATCCTGGTGGAATGATTGATGGATATGCCTCGGGTCTGACCTGTCTTCTGTATTTCAGATTCCTGTGTGTGAAAACGTGTCTGCGTGGCTCTAGTAGTTATTTTTACTGTAATATTTCCTATGCTTAGAATGGGAAATATGCAGGCCAATTTAGCTCCTGTAAATGAAAAATATTTAGTTTTTAATGAGTGCTGTCTAGAATTCTGTTCACACCTGATGTTTTTGTTTTATCACACATTTTCTTAACCTAAAAAAAAAACCCAAAACCACCGTGAATCCTTAGCTTCAGTTTCCCTAATAGTTGTATTTTTCTCCTAGTAAGGTAATTTCTTTTCTTGTGCACTAGCAGTTGTTATGGCATATCTCCTCTGCTCCAGGACTTCACTATTGCTTTGATGTGTCTTATGAAAGTCCAAAGAGAGGCAGGAACATAGTTGACTCGGATATAATGATATACACAGCCAAATATGATCAAAATGAAACTGGCAATGGTTATGCTTCTGTATTTTACTGTGATATTTACATAACACTTTGGGATATTGTGCTAACTTTTCAGATATTTCAGTTTGTCCTCATCACTGATATCCTTAAAATTGTTTCTGTAGACAGCGAGCCAGCAAGAAGGGGATGCAACAAAGCTTTTTGTGTAATCTGCGTAGCAGGGATCTTCTGGATTCGGTCTCTACAGAAAAGGTGTTTGGCTTTCAGCTCTGTACTTTCTTTAAATGTACAAGTACAGCTTATGTTCATCTTTTGTCTATAATGAAATACTTGATTCAAGTTTCACAGTGTGCACAAACAGTCCGTGTAGGTCTCTGATACTTTATCGCTGGCTAGGCATAAATTTGTGTTTGGTTGGTACCCAGATTAAAAGAAAAAAGGGAAGAGGCCCGTAGTTAAGTATTGGCACTTGTGCAGCAGGGCAAAATAAATAATCCTGAAGATGGGTTTCCACGGACCTGTAAAGAAACGTCACGGCAAGGTAGAGGCAGTGTGAAGAGTTCAGTTTGCAGCACTCCGAAGGTCCAGATTTCCATTTTCATCAGCAGGGACTGTGCTGGATGAGCGATGAATTTTTGAGTGCATGTAATCTATAGGAGATGGGGAAATTTAACATCGTCTGTGTTGTCAACTTTGCTCTGGGGCTAAAGCCAGGCTTTTGAAAGAGCTTTTACTCTGAGCTCATGGGCATGGGGGAGTTTTGAGACCAAGCCCACTTTTCTTCAGTCCTCAAGGTATTTTGCTGGTGCCTTAGTGCAAAGTAGTTTTAATTTGGATGCAGATGAATTTAGAAGGCTTTTTCTTCAAAGCAGTCTGTCAATGGAAAAAAATAGTGCAGAATGAATCATGCTGTGCTGGAGGTTACTGTCTAAGCCCCACAGGATCAATGCATGCTTTGAAATAACATGTTTTACCTACGAATGTGTGTAAATGTGTGTAACTTATTTATAAATAACTTTTCAGCTGGACAAAGTCCCATAGATTCAAAGAAAATGACTGGTAACTTATAGAAGTTGGTAACTTATTTCTTTCCCACTCACCCCAAATAAAAAGACAGTGCATCTTGAATGGTTGTTGAGGAAGGATATGCAACTTCTACTCCGGTGTGCTAAAGGAGAAAAGGGTGGGAATCAGAAATGACTCTGCTTACCTAGGATGATTGAGTTCAGTCCTCTTAACTACCTTTTAACTTGATTCAGCTGCTCCCATTCTTCTCTACATTAATGTGCCCTTAGATTGGCCTTCAAGCAGTAGAAAAAAAAAACTTCAACAAAACATTAAGTATTCACTAGAAATTGTTTGTATCCTTTTGCGTTTGGCATCTTTTTGTCTATTGAAACAATAATTTACAAATTTTAAAAAAAATATCTTTTGCTACATATAAGTTGCATTAAAATTTTGGAGAATTCTAAATTCATAGCTACATTTGTAGTGTTCTGTGCTAAAAAACCCAGATGCTTTGGGCAGAATGTGCTACTAGAAGTAGTAGTGCCTATGCTGGGTTTTGTATGTGCTTTATAGGATATGACATTGAAGAACAAATACACGTCATCTTGAGCTGTGCAGAATTACTGTTGCGAGCAAAGAAATTAAATTGGTAGATCTTTGGGCAACCTTTAATCCTGTGCATTGTTTGTGTGGTGCTTCTTAAGCCTTTGCTTTGAAAATATAGAGGTTGCATATTTTGACTGAATATTTTACAGATTTCTGCTTAAACATGGTTTAATGGATGTTTGGTTTTCATTGCTGTAAATTTACATTGTCTTGATTTCCAAAGCATCATTCATTCTTTGTGGTTTTCTTTTTTTCCTTTTCAATGGAAAAAAAAAAAGGTTTAAAACCACATAATCACAAAATAATAACCACAAAAATCACATATAAAAAAAAAACTATTGAAAATGTTCATAGAGGCCTTTTTTGACCTACCTGTGAAAACGGTATTTTTAAAAGTACCATATGAATACAAAGTGAGTGAATCCGTCTGCGACGTATTTTTCAATGGATATGAAAAAGTCTTTAGGTTCAGTGTCATTAAGCAGCTTTCTTAAATGGGGATGCAGTTTGGAATGGTTGTTTATAAATATGCAGATGTACTTAAGCCCAAGTATTTGCATGTTAATGAAGTGTTACTGCACTAAGCAGTGGATAGCCAGCCAGAACTGTGGAGATAGGATTTATCATGAGGATCTCAAAGAAACTGCCATGCAATGTAAACACAAGGTACAGCTCCTTTTGACTGGCAGGGGTGTTGTTCACTATTGACACTTATTTTCTTGTACTCTATCAGATGCACAGTAAAACTAAGTTCTTTCTGTCTCCAACCCTCCTGTTTTTTCACCAAAATAAATCAATTTTAAGGACAGAAGTGAACAGCCTTCCTTCTCAGATAGACAGCAGAACTCATAGGGGAATAATTACAAGTCTAATTCAGCTCTTTTAATGACATCAACTGAACGATTCTTGGATTCAAAGTCCCGGATGAGTTCCTAAGCTTTTTAACTCTAAGCTTCTAGGCTGAAATAGTATGACTTTTAAATTTTGTTTTCATTGGAAGATCAAAGAAATTATTGCTGTATTAATTAACTGTGTGTATTTCTGTTTGCGTAGCCTGCTGAAAGAAATTTGTGTATTTAATAGCATCCATTTGCTGGGTGAGATAAGGAAGGGAAAGAAGGCTGGTAGGTTTGATCTATAGGAAGAATTGTCTGTAGGGCTGACAAAAGCTTCTAGAAGTTGGTCATCTATGTATGCATTTTCTAGAATATTTTACAGTCAGATATAATCTGATAATCCTGACATGAGCTTTCCTAATGGGCTGGATTCCAGATGGATTACTTGGTGTCACTGTTTGTTTTATCTTGTGCAGATTTTGAGCATGTGAAGGTTTTTTTTGGTTAATTGTTTTTTTGTTTTTCTTTAAAAATTACAAATACGTAGTTGGGAATGCAGAGGGAATGGCGTGTGTCTACATTGTTTTCTTTTTGGTAATATAATAGCATCCATAGCTTCCCTTTGTGTCACCACGCAGTGAAGGAGCGCTAGTGGCCTGTTTGTATGATAAAAACAGCGCTCCCGCGGTCAGGGCAAGCCAGCCATCTCTTCTACCTGTTCTCCACTATCAAAGAGAAAATATGCAAAGGGTAAATACAGTAGGCATTCAGGACCAGTTTTGTTCGTGTCTTAATCCTTTATATCTGGGTTGGGGCTGCAAGTTTTGAATGGTCTGCTCTTTAAGTTATTTGTCCAGCAGAAACATTGGTTTCACCCTTGAAAAGCCCCAGTTAATAAGGACTGCAAGCGGAAGATGTGTTTTAAAACTGTATCTGGAAAGGCAGGGAAAGTAAATGGATGGTTGAATGTAGGAAGTAAGTGGCTATCATGTGCTCCGAGAGGAATGTACCTAACTTTCACTTCAGACAAACGCATGTGGGGAAAAACGGCAGGAGTCTGTAGCGCAGAAGACTTAAATGCACAGGTCTGGCACAGCTCCTCCAGGCTGAGGTTGCCGCAGATGGGCTCATCGCAACAAAAGGTGTGGTTGCAGGACATGTAGCAAGCATGGGTTCTCGTAGCGATACAGATGCATCAGCATGGGTTATGGTGGTGCTGGTAACCCGCATGTGCAGGCTTTCGAGGAAGCTTGGGCTGTAAGGAAGGCTGCTATGCCAGATCTCTGCCATGCGGGTAGCTGGAGTCAAGCTAGTGTTACCGATGTGCCATTATTTGCTTGGTTATTTAATTCCTGATACAGGCAGAGGTGTGAATGTTAAAAAGTATTTTTACACCTTAAGGTAGCACCTAGACCTGTTTGGTTGTAAAACAGGAGCTTTTGAAGGGGTAGCCTGACAGAAGGGAATCAAGTGGGTGCTGAACTCTCTCTTTGAGAAGGGATAACCTATGCAGTGGCAAAGCTTGGGCTTGATAGCCTACTGCTGCCTTGGAAATTTAAGGCAAAGGAGAATTGCATGATACATCAGGGGGTCACTAGTCCAGCTTTCTGCTCAAGGCAGGGACAGCTGTGGGATCAGGCCAGTTTGCGCAGGGCTTTATGCAGCTCAGTCTTGAAAACCTACAAGGATGGAGGTGGCACCTTATCTCTGGGCCTCTGTTACGTGCCTTGTCGGCTCTCATGGGGAAACAGTTTCTCCATATAGCTGGTCTGAAAACCTCCCCTTTCAACTAAAGCTCATTGCCTCCCGCAAGCCTGACTCATAACCACCTTGTAGGCACTGGGGGGCTGCTGTTACAGCCCTGAAGCTGTCTCTTCTCCAGGCTAAACAAGCCTTGGTCACTCTCCTTGCACAGGGCAAATGTTCCAGCCCCTGACCATCTTGGTGGCCCTGTGCTGACTTGCTCCTGGTCATCAATTTAGGTCTTGCATTGGTGGGGCCAAAACTGGGCACAGTGTGTGACCTAATGAATAGAAGGGGGGTAATTGTTACCTTTGATCTCCTGGCCATGCTCCTGGTCATATAGCCCAGGAAGCTGTGGCTGTCTCTGCTGACTCTTGTTCATATTCAGCTTTCTGAGGAGCAGGATCCCCAGGGTGTTTTCCACACAGCTGCTCCCCAGCCACTCTGTCCCCAGCCTGCATCGCTGCAAGGGCTCCCTCTGAGCCCAATCATCCTCCCAGTGGTTTACTGATCAGGTGTCCATCCATTCAAACCATAATATCCCAACTTAGATGCAAGCATATTGTGGGAGACAGTCTTGAAAGCCTTGATAAAATTGAGGTAAATGATGTCCGCTACTCTGCCTTAGTCCTCAAATCCAGTTATTTCATCTCAGAAGGCAGTCACTTTGGTCAAACATGATTTACCCTTGGTCGGTCCATGCTAACTGTTCCCAACCAGCTTCTCCATGTGCGCAGAGGTGTGCTCCAAGACTACTCTCTCTCTCTCTATGCACTTCCCATAGAGTGAAGTGAGGCTGACCAGATGTCAGCTCCCTGTGTTGCCCTTTTCTGGAGGTGGTTTCAACGCTTGCCTTTCTCCAGCTGTGAGACATCTCTGCTGTTCTCCATGACTTTTCAAAGACAGGAGAGAGGAGGTGCGCTATGACAGCAACCACTTTTCTCAGTACCCATGGATGCAGCCCATCTTGGATATCCTCACAGCAGCAACTCTGCTGTGCCAAAATGATGACTGCTTCTGCTATGCTGAGGTAGAGCAGAACTGAACTGCTTGTTTGTGCGCTATCAGAAGACGTCCTTGGTTTCCTCTTAGTTTCCTTTTCCCTGCTGCACTGTAGGGGAAGGGAACCTCTGTGCTGATCTCATACTAAGATGGTGGTACTTGGTCTGGTTTGCTCAGAAACAGGACAGAGGAGTTATGCAAAGCAGCTGCCGCACACTGGGGAGTGAGAGCCCTGATATTTTGCTGAGGAGGATAAATGTTAGAGGAAAGCATCCCCCCTCTACTAGTTCTTTTTTTTTTTTTTTAAGTGTAAAGGTATTGTTTGTTAATTAAAAAAAGTCTTCAGCCTGCCTTTTGAAGGCAGCATGCCCATACGCCGCTCTGGGTCAGGAGCTGGGCTCCAGGGGGAGCAGGCTGTGCTTGCCTGCCGGCTGCCGGCGGCCTCTCTGATCCTTTTTCTGCGGGAACAAGTGTTGGATCAGCAAATGGGATGTATGTGAGAATAATAACACGCGAGTATTGATTTACTGGATACCCGAGCTACTTCTGTGGTTGCAAGCTGTCTGCCTTCAGCTGCGTGCCTTACGTTTCACCCAAGGCACAGCTCTCCTGCTCTGCTGCCTCCTGCTTTTTGTTTGCAGAGGACTAAGGAGTGCTTCAACGCGCGGCATGTGAGAGAGTGCACCCCGGGAGTGCTACTGAGGGAGATGCTGGTCAACCAGAGCTTCGTCCAGCCTGTCTGTTGTCTGTTCCACAACTGCTAGCACCATGACTGTGTGTTGCATTTGTTAACTCTTTGCAGCCTCAGGACAGGGACTACTGTTGTGCCTGGCATCTCCCAGAGGGGTGAGGAGGAGAAAGCAGGAGGCTGCTTTCAGAATCAGGGAGGGCGTTATTTTGTAATTTTCCTCCCCCTATCCCTTTTTGTCTCCCTCCCTTCAAAAAAAAAAAAAATCCTACCCCTCCGTAATTAGTGCTGAGCAGAAGGCTGAATTCAGCCCATCTCAGTTCGGGCAAAAAGCTGGGGGAAAAACAAACACACCATGACAACAAAATTGTGTTCTGTGTAATTTTAGATGTCAGACTGAAGATCTGCTGATCAGGGATCATTTTCTAGCATAAGTCCAGGCCTACAATTATAGTGGCAACTGTGCTTAAAAATCCTGACTTTACTGTCCCACAAATGTGGATGTAACTCTTATTACTATCTAGATAACACCAGAACTGTTGGCTTTGATCTTACTAATAAGATGCTAAGCAACAACCAGATTCTATTCCTTTGGCCCCTTACTAGATGGACTTTTTTATTAAAACAAGAACACCTTGGCAGCTTTTCGTTTCCAGACACATTTGCATTTTGTGATTTAATTACATTACGAAAATAAAGGAATTTAACCTTACAGGGGAAAAGGGTTAAAACAGAGCTTGCGTCTGAGATGTTATGCCTATCAAGCATCAATAGGATGAAAATCCCAGAGTGCCTGACAGTGATGTATATACTGTTGCCCTCACCGTCCCATTAGGAAGCCTTTCCAGGGCTGAGTGAGCTCCTGAGAGCTATGTTTGTTTGCGTAGTCATTCCTTCTGCCCTTCCTTCCCTTTCCTTTTTTTTTTTTTTAATATGTATTTTGTTAATTACTCTCTGGATCCTAAGGCTTTTAAATACAGCTCATCAAACTATGAGTATATGTCAGAGAAGCCTTTGGCTTCTTCAGTTTGGCAACCTTCAAATTGCCCCACCTCGTCCAAACCTGCAGTTGGCTATTGATCTGGTGTGGGAAAGCCTTGACGCTGTGTCCTCTTTGAGCACACCACAGGTACAGCAAGTGTCACGGAGACCCTTGGGCTGTTTCCCCAAGGTAGAAGAGTTGCTTTTGCAGTCTGGGATGCCTTTATGGCTTGGTATCTTCTTGCATTGCCCTCTAGCTTCTGCAGCACTGTTTTGTCTCAGTGTGCTACTGGAATTACTCTTGCCGGGAGAACTTGCTGACCATGATTTTTTTTTGTAAGGTTCCTGGGTGCTACTGAAAGAGCCATCAGACACTTGCTGTACTGAAAATCTCCTTGCAAATATCAGAGGTCTTGTCTCTTGGAGGAGTTCTTCAGTTTAAAAAAGTAAGTGTGGTCTCCAGTATAAACTTTTCTAGAAAACGAGACTCTGATTTATTTCTATATTTACCAGCTCAGATCCTCTTCAGAGCAGTGGTAATGGCTGGAATGTAATTTCTGTAGTTGGAGCATATTGCCATTGTAAGCAGGGAAGAACTCCTTAGTTTTATGTTGTGTAGTTTGAAAAAAAATAATCTTGCCTTGACTCTTACTTCTTCTTGTCAATTATAAAATCATGTCCCCATACCAGACAGTGATGGCTTCAGTTGTCTGCTTTACATAAAACCGTCTGTGTGTTAAAACTGAAGGAATCCTTTTTCCCCTCAGCATGCTGATACTTCCCGGCAATGGTGAGCAGGACATAAACTCATTAAAAGCCCCGAATTAGTTCTTAACCAATGTTTATACAATAGCTCAATACAAATTATGTTTACACAACAGCATAATGCAAAACTGTGCTATTTTAATTTCAACAAATTTGTATATGCTGTGGAAACCACAGAATTTGTGGGAGGAGGAGGATGCCTTGGAGAAGAATCCAGTGTTAACTGGCCATTGGTTACTGAGATGGTACAGAAACCTCGGGGTCAGATTGGCTTTGTTTGTTGCTCCAGGAGGCATGGACTGATGAATGTTTTTTAAGGAACATTTTTCTCAGTTGCATGCTTGCCTAGGGGTGGCCTCCTCCACCATAAACACCTTATTCTTGTGAGTCATCCCTTCAGGCTCAGCGTACTGGTGTTTGGCAAAGCGAGCAAACACATTCACAGACCGCAAGCACAGCATGCCACACCTGATCGGCAGTGGCCAGCAAACAAGCCCAAGTCAGGCCTAATTTGTGAAAAGCTTGCCAAGCTAGGACTAGGCTCCTCAGGAGACAAGTAGCCTGTTTCTTGTCAACCGAAACAATGAGATACACCAGGGGCTGCTGTCTTGGATCGACTGAATGGGCTGATGCCCTGACACCCTTTGCAGACTTTAGACATAGTACTTGGGGCATGTCTCCATACTGCTTTGCTTATCCCGAGCCTCCTGGAAACCATATGTCTGTGACTCATGGGGCATGGAGCCCAGGCTAATCAGCTATGTTGATGGGCAGGGTGTATTTTATTGGGCTTAATGCCACCTTAATGTGGTCGTGCAGTTTCCAGAATACTTTGTGTGGATATGCCCGTAATCAGAGGAGCTTGAAGTGACTGAATTTGTCCGGTTCAGACTGCGTGACCTTTAAAGAGACCGCGAAGCAATATCTCTTCCTTTTTCCTCCATGCCCCAAAGGCCAATCCAGGATAAGGAGGTTTTGAAAGGACGCAAGAAAAACAGAGCCAAAGTAAGCACCAGGAAGGAAAGAGGAGAGGAAAGGAAGAAACAGAAATAGCAATGGGAATCAGTCAGGTACAGAGAGGGCCCTTTTTGATATACTCTACTTCTTGTAACACTTAGCATTCGTTTAGGTACAATAGTAAAAAAAGCCTTTCTGACCCTGAGAGATGTTGTTTGCACTTGCCGTATGCTCCCGCTGGGAAGGCTATATTGTGCATATGAGCTATGGCAAACTGTAATTGTTTTGTAGGAACCATATTTTTTAACAAAGGTGTCTTTTAAACTCTGAGCCATCTTACTTCTTGTTCTCACCTGGGTTCATGTAATAATAAAAAAAAAAAAAGGCAGTGTGAGCATGCTGCAGGTGTGCTACAGGGTTGCCTGGATGACTAACCCTCCCTATTTGGCTGGCTACTTTCTGAGAGCATATTGAACACATGCTTTGGTGCTGTTCAAAGGCCCCATGAGAGGCAGGAGCTGATTGAAAGCTCTCAGTTATGCTGAAGTGGGTGGCCAAAGTGCAGGAATTGAACAGCTGCTGTAAACCTACTGAACTTTGTCATTTATAAATTATTTTGCATGCCATCTGGAACAAGAATGGTACCACAGTTTACAAAAGCTGTAGCTGAGGTTCACGTTGAACAGTAAGTGTGAAATATTATTATGTGATTATCAGATTTTAAAGGCTTCTCTGAGTGGTTTAAAGACAGATTCTTAGGTTAGAGATGTTTTAATTGAAACACGTTGCCAGCTTTTATTCCCTTGCAATGTGTTTATCTAAGTTACATTTGGATCTCCCATGAAGTCCTTAACAATAAGAATCATGCTGTGATTGAACCTAAGACAAAACATCTCTTAGATACGAGGTTTATCTGCTTCTCACGGGCAGGAGGGGATACTGCCGTCCCTGACAAAGTTTCCCACAGAAAACCTTCCCCATGTGCATGGGTGATGTCAGATGTGACTGACCAACGGATTGTTTATGTTTCGGATGGAATAAAGCTACTAAATACATGAGCCCATTTCCTAAATCTTGCTGAGATGACCCAGCAACTCCTGTCAGGTAAAGGTGCAAGGACCATGCAACAGGACAGGCTGTGACCTTCTGGCTGCCTCCTGCTTGCTTGGCTTGCTCTGTCTTTTATGGACTTTTGCTTTGGGAGCAGAATGGTGTCCATAGGTGCCACTACAGCTGAACAAGTATGGGCTGGATGAGGAGACCTGACCAAGTTTTGGGGAAACTTGGAGAAGTCTTTCTCAAAACCATAATTTTGCTATGCCCGACGATGGCCTCGCCTGGATCCAGGAGACTGTGAAGCTCTGAACTTTCAAACTCTTTCTGCTATGAGTATGAAGGGGATTTTTGCCTCTTTTCTTAACAGATTCCTATTTAAAAGGCATAGGGCAAATGTGCTCTGATGGTGACTTGTACCTTCACTCTGTGAGCAAGCGGGAATTTAACTGCAATGGTTTAACATGCGGGTCCTCAATGTATGCTGGCTGGGAATTTAATGGGAAATGCCACAGGAGAGAGACTGTAACCCACAAACCTTTGCTATTTCTGTTTTGTGCGTGGACCTGCTAATGTGCTGACATACATCTTTTTAGTTAGGTGCATTGCAGCTTAGCTCTTTCTGGAAAGTTGGTAGTGAAGGCAGGTGGAGTTGAAAGGCTCATAGATATTTGTCAGATATAAAGCATGGATTGACAAATGGGGCAGACATTAATAACAAAAATAGTACAATGAACTGTTGAGTAGTTGTTGTAGGAGTACAGCTCTCTTCTGTTGAGGTAGGTGGAAAAGCTTGTGTGCTTGTTAATGTGAAGCAGGTGGCTATCACTGGAAAGCAGCAATAAAGAAGGCTTTCTGGTCAATTGTTTTATAATGCTGAACAGGCAGTTCTCTGATATGACTCTATACCTCATTTGTTGGCATGATGTACAAGGAATTAAATATAACTTCCCTTGCCTTGTGCTGGCTGCTTAAAATGTGGTCTCAAAATATGATGTAGGGACTTGGATTAATGGTGTTTGTACTTTGAGTGTGTGACAACTTCAATATGTTCTTATTACAACTTCAACATATTAATAGCATGCTCTTCAGATTTGAGTTTGTACTTTCCTCTGAAAACTCCAATTTGTGTGCAGGGTTTTCTGTTCTGCATGAGATGCTAAGGAGAAGACAGGAACCTTAAACCCAGAACCATTAAAACCAATTAAATCTGTGTTTCCGAGAAGTGATGCTGATTGACACATGAGTTCTGACTGCTACTTTTTCCCCTCATTGGGAACCCACAAACCAGTGTGTGTGTGTGTGTGTGTCTGCCTTCCAGCCTCCTTGGCTATCTCTTTTTTTCCCCCATATGGGTGCAATTCTCAAGTGTCTAATGCTGCGGAGCTCATACTGCAGCCTTCTGCTCCATCAGGGCACTAAATAGTTCTCGCTTGCATGTACCCAGCTGCATTCTTTCACAAAATCTGTAGGAATTTACTGGCTATGAGACTCTTACTCCTCTGTCAAACATGTCTGAATTTAGTCAACGGTTAAAAAACTGCCAGGGAAATGGGGGGACAGACCACCTATGGTGATAAAGGTGCACACAGGTGATAAACCCATCGGCGTTGCACGTGTAAGAACACATGTACCAAGTACTGTATGTGCTTTTTTCTCTGTACACCTGATAAAATTTCACCAGGTCTGAAAATTAAATCCCACTTTAAGAAATGATTGATTTGCCTTCGGGCTTTTTTTTCCCCAGGCATGCTATTTGTTTGTTTCTTTTGTCCTATCTCTAATCCATCCTCATAAGCGCTATAAGAGAAATGCTGACACAGTCTTGCCTCTGCCATCACCAGTGGGTGCTGCTCTAAAAGTACCTAATGATTTTAATGAATTTTGTGGCTGAAAGTTGGACACTGAAGCTGATTTGAAAGCATTCACCAGTGAAAAAAAGGATAGGCTTTTATTGATAGCTAGTCAAAAGTGAAGACTTAGCTGTAATTATTTACAAATCAATTAATGGACCTTTCCTCTAACACCCTATCAGTCAAAGACTGGCTAAGAGCAGAGGAGAGCATTGATAAGAATACACCATGAAACAAAATCAATTGTCTTTTGTCATTCTGACAGAAGTGAGCTGTACACGTGGATTAACCCATAATGCAATAGGAAAATGTCCACAGGCTGGAAGATAACCCAATTTTGTAAAATCAAGGTTGTCATAAGAATCTTTCATAATTGATGGCAAGATTAGAACTTATCTAGCGTCCCAGTGGTAAGAATCAAAACAGCTTCGGGTGCAGTGTTGCAACTCTTTAAAGCTAGATTAGTTTCCTCAGCCCTGGAGTCTGGCCTTAATGTCAACTAATTTAAAGAAAGTACATACGTAGCATGTACTTTGAGGTCATACTTTTATGATTGAGGTAACGTGTTTATGATTGTAGCTGGCAGTTGCATTGTTAGCCATTATGCAGTTCTTGGAAAGTATTGGTCTAAGTGTGTTTCTGAAGCCGTAGAAAAGCTGTCAATATTTTTTCTCTTATCTTTTTGAAAGAAGTCTTTTTAATTAATATGTTCTTGCGTACAAAATCTTTGGTTCAGACTTGTTTGTCTGAATGTGAAGTTGTGATATTCGGAATGTGGTATCTGATACCGAAATGTGATACTCAGATCGTAATCCTGGCTATAGTATGACTCTGCAAAAGGGCAATGGAAAAAAATCTTAATATTTCCTCAAAATGGCCTTTGGAAAAAGTCTAAAATATTTCTGTAATTATCAGTAGCGCCCTGAGATACTATTGGGGTAATTTATTTAAATGACAAAATTGAAGACTATCAGTTTTAGCAAATATTGGTTCTTCATGTGATTGCACGATGTGAAATGCTCAAGAAAACTTCAGAATCATACCTAGGTTTTTTCTCTTTGCGCTCAAATCAGTAACAGCCGTACCCTGATTTCTGTTTCCAGCTGGGTAGTACATATTTCACAGCCTTACGATTAGCATAACTTCATTCCACTCGTGCATTCCTCATCAGCACATGCCTGCTTCAGCTCCCCAAACCGGGCCTTCCCCGAGCCGCTTTTGGGAAATCCTTGGGAAAGAGACCACTATGCACACGCTCCCCCTTCTCTCCGTCCCCCCGACGTGTTTTGTTGGTCCTAGCTGTAATGTACTTTTCTGCATTTCTGCAGGTTATTTTGTAAATCATCCAAGGAGCGTAGCAGTTGCTCTGCTTGTCTATTCAATTCATTTTTCAGCCTAAGATAACTCTAAAGATTGTATCTCCTTTGAGATTTAGTGCAATATTTCTTCCTCACCAAATGGTACCAATAGGCACTGGTGAGTTACAAGAGCATGAATACCTGAGAATTATTTAAATAAGCAGCAGGCCAAACTTAAAAGCAAAACCCAAACAAAAAATATTAATCAAACTGAGGATTATCAGTAATGTTTTGTGACTGAGACCAAAGGTCAGCACAATAACCTTTCAGTAATGCATGGTGCAATCATGCGAAAGAAAACCAAAAGAAACCAAGCCCTGGTTTCTGTTCCCAGGCTTGGTCTGAACAAACTCGCGTGGTTTGCTTAACCTCCGCAGGGATAAAGCTTTGCATTGCTCACTGATTTCAAGGGTGACCATACAGATGGAAGTATGTGCCCCTCTGTCAGATGTTTGTGTCCTGAAATGGGACAATTCTTGAGAGAGAAAGTTTCTAGGGACTTTCAAACGGCTAGAAGTATGTAAGGCATGTTAAAGAAAGATACAGAGTTCTAGCTTTTAAAACATTTTAACGTTGTAAAACCATGAGAAGTTAAAAGTGTACGTAGTGAGTCTGACAACTCCATGCTGAACTTATGGGATTCACAGAGAAGCCTTCTGGGCTCCAGGGTGCTCTGTCTGTACCTACAGAGATGTTTAAGTTTCTGCATTACTAAAAAGAAAAGAATTTTCAGTGCAAAAATAAATTTATTAAAAGAACAAAAGTTAGGGGAGCTGTGGTTGCCCTGGAAACCATAACTCTGATATTAATTAGTATGTCAGTTGGTTTTAGCTACTGACCTCTTAGTGTTTCCCTCTACTTAATCGCATTAATAATTTTTAAATTCTATGTTTTTTGTTTCTACTTTATTTCCTATTTATTTGTCTTTGGTAGTTTTGTCCCCACCCTCACCGAGTTGTTCAAAGACAACCTTTTTCTTTTCCCCACACGCTCATCTCTCCTCAAGTGGGGCAGAGTGAAAGGGGCAGATGAGGAGTTGCAGAACTGAAGTCAACATCCTAGCATCTTCCCTGGAATAAATTCTAAGAAAATCTTTGTCTTCTCTGTAGAGAAACAGAACTCTTCATTTAAACTTATTATACTTCTCATGTATCAAAATGACAAAATGATGTGACAGTGATGTAGACGAGCAGTAACATGAGAAAAATAAAATAACTGTTGTTTTCAGTGCATTTGACACAAACTATTTTTTTAAATATCGAAAGAAATTTATGTATGTTTTCTGACATATGTCATAACCTTGGCATTAGTTCAGGAGCACGCTGACATTACTTGCAATTGTGAGATGCTTTCTGTTCTTTCTCCTTCTGATTTGGCTCATGGTCATGGACTGACATACCTTCTTTGCACAAACCTTTTTACAATATGTTTTCTAGGCAAGAACCAATTTTCTTCAGGGAAAATTTGACTTTGGGCGAAAATAAGGTGAATGGAGGAAAAGGAGGTGAAAGTACAAAGTCAGCTTCAAATCGTTGTCTGCCACCATCTTGAACTATTTTTTTTTTTGCTTGCCTTTGGGAGAGGAACATTTTGAAATAGCACAGCAGCAGTAATCAGCAATGACTATCTTGTATAGTAGAATTTTCCTTGGAGGTATACATGTTCTAGGTGATTTACTTCTTGCAGCTTAAAAGCATGCTTTCTTCAAATATTTAATCCTCTTTCGTCTGTTGCTCCATACTAAATATTGTGGAAAAAAACCCTGTGTCTCTGCAAAATAGTTCTTTGAAGTATGTTTTCAAGTCTTTCTACTTAGATGCTGTTCCTCTGTTTTCTGGTGATTCTAAAACACAAAACACAATGCAGGATGCTCTGACTGGCTACTTTAGGTATCAGACGTAGCTGTTATTTCTGAAGTCCAAACTTAAAATCCTAAGTCAGTGAAGAAAGGTTGGTCTCACAAGTTTTAACTGAGGTTAAAATAGCCTCAAAAGAAATGGTATCAATACTTAAGAACAAATACCACTAAAAGCAATTTCAAAGTAGTAAAAGGCAGTCCCCTGAATGTATATGTATGGAATATAGTGCTATTTAGGTAAGCAGCAGCCTTCCTTCTTATGAAGCATTCTTATTTACTGATGAATTTTTTATTTTTTTTTTTTATTTAGATCTGTTTTGCAGTTAAGATCTTCTGTTTACACTGCCCTCATACAGAATCGTGGAAGTAGACATGCATTTGGCCAAAGTTTTGTTGCAGGGGTTTTTATCCTTTTTTGAGTGTGAGGAAAAAAAAGAACTGAAGATCGTTTCCAAATCTAACTTTGTTGCTTCAGAAACAGTTGGACTGAGATAATTTTGTCTTGGCTTCACTCTTTGGGAAATTGATCCTTAAGCTTTCAACCCAAAGCATTACATAGGTAGTCGGACATCAAAAGTATATGTGTATGGGGCACATTTAGATCTACCTCAGATCCGTACCCTTCTGATGCATCAAGATCACTGGTCTAATAATATCACAGCACATCATGACAACATGAAACCCAATTGAGCAGATGGTTCTCTGGCTTCAAGAAGTACGTTTGGCATCTGCAAGGGCACAGTCTTTTTCATCATAATTTTCCCAGGCATTTTCCCCAAAATGAGAGTCTAAAACTTCCACAGAAACTCTAAAAAGCTGGTCTGCCAACAGCCATCTTACTCCGTATTCAAGCACCTGTGTAAAATATTTTGATACCCAGATTTCCAGATGAAGTCAACATTTTGATATTTCTGATGGAGGGGATACTGGGAATCCAGACACAGGTGTTGATCAGTTTGTTTGCTGTTCATGCAGCATGTCACCCGCTGACAGATTCCTATGTTTCTGTTTTAGATCTGTGCTTACTCTTACTCTATCCCCTTGATCTGTCAAAAACCTTAAACATTTTTATAAACAGTGGTATTTCACATGGAATGCCCTGGAGATCCAGCATCTTGCTTTAACAGCCCAAGGAAGAAATATTCCTGTCAGCAGACCAGGAAATTGAAATACAAACTTGCATCTTAAATTGCTTACAAGTGCAAACTGGTATTAAGTGATGTAACGCACCTTACCTTCCCTATTAAATGAAGGAAGGAGCAAAAATGTAACACAAGTGACACACGTGATTAAGAATAGCTAATTTTTTATGAAATCACTTTGAGATTGTATTATGTTTAACATCTCAACATTCGCTTAAAAGCATGATCTAGCGTAAGGATGGCTTCTACACAAAGGAAACCAACTTTTTTTTTTTCCTCTGACAAAATTCTCTAATTGTATGTATATTCTAGTCAATGTTGCTAATAATGATAGAGAACCTGTTTTGCTTTTTCCGAAACCCATTTGGACAATGTTAGCTCTAAATCTGAACTCCAGTTTGACTGCTCAGCCATGCTTGGTAAGAGAGACACTAATACAGATGTGGGAGATGGGAACAGAGCACAAGTGTCTGAAAAAAGAACAAAAACACTGTGGGAAGGCGAAAAAAGAGTAGAAAGTGAAGCCAAAGTAGAAAGTAAACACGGGAGGGCAAAAATCAAATTTAGAAGTTCCAGTTAAACAAAGTATGCTGTAGGCTGCACTATTTCTGTCATTTGGGGCAAGAAGAATGTTTCTTTGCTTATATATGGATTAATGGGCAACCTTACGAATTCTGATATTTCAAAAAGGTGAATCAAATGAAGAAATGTAGAGCAGATCTTAATCTTTGAGTTCAGAAAGGTGTTGCAAACTTAAAAGAGAGTTTAAGGATTACAGATCCTCAAACTTGCTGAGATACATATAAATGTCACTTCACAGGTTGTACAGCAATCCCAGTTGTCAATATTACAGGCTTATATATTGTTGGCTTAAACTTTAGGGAGCAACCTCATGAAGTGAGGGCGGTATGCTTTTGCTGTCGCTCATTGTAGCCTTGCTCATGGATGCTGTCAGACCGTGTGATTAGTGCAGTGCTGGTATTTGTTATGTACGATTATTCCATGCTGTTGCACTGTCAAAATATAAGAAGGCAAATGTGACAAAGTTTCCCTACAGCTGTGCAATATATTTTGATCCCACAGGACAAATATGAACAGGTGGAAGGACACGAATGTTAAACTAACAGAAGTTAAGGAGCCAGCCCAGCTCTAGTACTCGTAATTGTGGCTGTGGGCATTCAAACAAATTACTGTGGGGTGACTTCATTGTAAATTCATAGCACTGGTCACTGCCTCAGTACATGCTTTTTGACCTATGGTTAATGTGAAGTAGTGTGAGGTAGTTCCCATGCATGAAGAGCACGTATCCAGGCAATTCCAAGAGTACCTGCTGGCCTGTGAATTCACACCCTCCTCTACCTTCTGCATGTACTCTTATCATGGCAGATAGCATAATGAACCTGGCATCTTAATATGTTGCGTGACTTGAACGAGTAGATATGTTTCGAATTATGTTTAACCTGATGAAGACATAGTTCTGTCATGACTGCACCATTTTGTTTTATTTTTTAAAAAATAAGGAATCAACACTAAATTTCAAATGCAAAATAGACAATAAGGTTGGTTGAAGTATACTCAGTTGTCAAAAAACTCGTTAAGCTGGCTTTGGTCTGGCTCTTATTTTGTGCCCCGAAGTAACTTTGTAGACATAAATTAAAGCATGCAAATATCTTCTTGATCTGAGGCTGGAGTAGGCAATTAGGTATTTTCTCTGGAAAAACTTTATCCGTTACTATTTCCTTGAGGAGAGGAATAAAAGAAGGAGAGGGGTTTAGAAAGTAAGCACTTAATGCTTTAAATTGTGATACAACACTGTGCCAGTGGAAGCAGTTTTATGACCAATCCCTGCATTCATAAAATTGGTTCAGCTTGGTAGTTGGACTTGCACAAGGGGCAAGATCAGAAGATCTCCCATTTCACCCCTGGACAAGCAGATACTGTTGCCTCGTGACTTTCGGGGTTTTCTGTCCTTTCTGACAGTTTACCTAGGGAAGAGTAAAGATATCACTGGTAGTGTGATCTAGTTACCTAAAGCGAATTAAAAGGTCTTAAATGCAATCATTCTAAGTTTTTGACAAGTGTCATTATTTAAATACAAAGGCATGAAGGGATAAATTTTCAAAGCATTGCCTGGAGGACTGGGTGTATTTCTTTCTTTGTAGTGAGAGGAGTAGTACATTTTAGATTTTGTCCTGTATTTGAAAGAGCTCAGTAGATGAGATCTGAGGGCCTGTGAGTTTTGAAAACTTTGCTTTAGGAGGCCCAGATTGAACCTTAAAAGCTGTGTATAGCCCTCAAAGCCTGGCCTGCATATTCACTTTCCTTGTCATTTCAAGGTGAGGAGAACTTAGTTTGCTCCCAGGCTTTTCATTAATGTTGAAGGGAAATCACAAGAACAATCACCTCTCATGATGGTTTGAATTTCTTTTTGTAACATTTCATGTAAATAGGTGGTGTGCATATGCGAGCTAGACATAGCTTTAGGGCTACTGTGAAATTGCCAGCGTATATGTCATTTGCATTAAAATTGGGCAGCTCTGGGTTATGTGCAGCACTTTCAGTTGTAGGAGTAACATTTAGAAATGCCACTTAGTCTTTCTGGAAGTAAGGGCTAGATGCCAAGTGGAGGGAATAAGAGTTTGGATTTGGGGGGGGGGGGGAGCTGTGGAAGCCATAGAAAACCTATCTTCTTTGTTTCTTATGAACTGTTTTCACCTCAGGATCGCTCTTAAATTATTATGCAAACAACTGAGCAATGTCTTTTAGCCAGCTGCTAGCCATTCTTTTTGAAGCCCTTGTGCCATGCAAGTCTGTTGTGGTTTAACCCCAGCCAGCAACGAGGACCACACAGCTGTTCAGTCACTTCCCCCCACCCTCCCACCCCCATAGAGTAGGGAGAAGAGGGAGAAAAAGGAGGGGAAAAAAACCTCTTGCGGGTTGAGATAAAGACAATTTAATAGAACAGCAACGGAAGAGAAAAACAATAATAATGGTAAAATAATATACAAAATAACGTGACGCAGTGCAATTGCTCTCACCACCCGATGATTGATTGCCCATCCCAAGCAGCAACCATGGATCCCTGCCCCTTGGCCAATCCCCATTTATACACTGAGCATGACATCTATGGTATGGAATATTCCTTTGGCCAGCTTCTCCTGTCTGTGCTCCCCCTCAGCTTCTATGGGAGGCTGAAAAAGTTCTTGACTTAATATAAACATTACTTAGCAACAACTAAAACCAATGTGTGTTATCAACTTTATTCTCATACTAAATCAAAAACATGGCAGCTACTAGGAAGAAAATTAACTCTATCCCAGTTGAAACCAGGATAGTCCGGCAGCACTTTCAGACATCAGTGAGCGCTCTTGGTGTGCCTTTGACTGCTTAGGAGTAATGCTTGTTATTGACTCTTTTCATTCTGTTTAAAGCAAAGGTACTATAATAATGCAGGTCCTTTTTATCTGCTAAGACATAGAGAAACATAAAATAAGCTGAGCTCCTTTTACCTGAATATGGGGGACCATGATAAAGCAGGACATTTCCCCACACAACAAATCAAGTGCAAGAGCCACTTGCAAATTCTTACAGGGATCAAGGGCTTTCCAGGCTGAATGCTGTTGGGTATAAAGGAACCTCTGGTGAGTGGCCATGGTCTATGAGATACAAATTTCAACTTTATTTGATCGCTGTTAGCTACAAATGGCTGACCTCAGACATCTCGTGTAATGTGGTTACCCAGCTATGAGTGTGGCTGAGCTGGCTTCGTACCTCCTCTGCTTGCTGGTGCCCAGTGTAATGAACTGTGGTGATTCTGCTGCATGTTTGCCTGGCAATGGGAGAAGTGACAAGTTCAGATAGAAATGCGGTTTCTAACAGAAAGAATGCTTTGTTCATGGTGCCAACTGGGGTTGCTGGGGTATTGCATCTAAGGAACCGGTAGCATGGGAGCAACGGCCTTCTGTCAAGCACTGGTGTTACCGGGACAGCTGAGCTGCTGTAAATCACAGTACCAGAGTTAGAGGTCAGCGGTAGGTGGGACACAAGGAAATCTTGGCTGCGTGTCCTTGCCACCAGTAGAGTCGTGAGGTGCTGATGTAACTAGCCCTGTCTGTAGGAAGATGTCCACAGTGCATGTGCAGCTTGGAGAAACTGCTGTTGGAATGAAGTGGTGAAAAACGCCTATTGCTTGCACCAGATTAACATTATTAAGCAGCTGTCAGGCTCCCTGTTTACCATGGTGGGTTTTTTTACAGTGGAAATGCAAATTTCACAGTATTTTAAGGAAAGAAGGGGAGGCTCTTGTGTGCTCCCCACACGCTCCTCACATTTGTGCGTTTAAGCTATTTTTAAGGCAGTGGTGTGTGTGTAATTACATAGGCCAGTAATAAGCACCTAAGCTTGGGATAGGAAATGGACCCAGTGCAGCAGACCTGGGGGGAAGTGAACAACCACTGTCATTCCCAGGGGAACTCATTCTTGTTAGTAGGGAGTGGTGATGCTGCTGCTGCTAGGGAGGTGGGACAGAAAGGTGACAGAGCATTGAACAGGGATGAGGAGGCAGGGACCCCTCTCCAGAGATGTTCAGGGGAACAGAGGGAAGGGGAGCATGGAGGCAGGACTGAGAGCTGCAGTGGTCCGGAGGAGGAAGGAATCCTGTGCAACCTGGAGGGAGGAAAGAAGCAAAAGTGAGGATGTGAAGAAGTGGTGGGATAGGGTCCCCTGCCCAAAGAAGTGGCATGAAGGTATGCAGATGCTTCCCAGTCAAACGCGGGAACCCTAGTGAAGAGTTGCATCATGCTCTAAAAAAACAGGCAAAATCTCAACAAAGTGTAAAACCTTGTAAATAAATACCCTGGGCTGAACACGTGTTATTTAGTGCTGGTATTGACCTGGTAGGCTGTTGCAGCTCACTATTTTCAGCCGTCACAGTAGTGTTATCCCACTTTCGAAATGGTCGCTGAGCTATTCAAGCCAGGTTTCTGCCTTCTCCTAATGTTTTCAGGGCCATTTTTGCCTCCAGCAGGAGCCAGCGCATGGCGGTGTAGCTTCAAGCCACACAGAAGCCTAGCTCGATTTGTTTCTGGCAGCTAGAAGTCAGCAACAACCCTGGCGTGAGTGATGCATGGGGTGGGTACACCCACTCGCTCCCAGCAAAGGCTGTGAGGACATTTGTTCTGTGTGGAAGAAGGGCGGTAGACGTTTCTGCTGGGCAGTAAGATGGGGTGAAGCTTGCATGTACAGTCAGTACACTTGGCCTTTGTGCCAGTGAAATGTATAATGCTACAGTGTATAATTGGCTATTCTTTCAAGGTGTGGACAGTAGATATTTTAACAAAATATGAATAAAAAATGGTCCTTTAATAGTGCTTTCAAACATATGAGGTTTCTGCGCTTATCTGCTAAAAATCTGTGTTACAGAGAATCAGGGTAAACAAACAAAAGACTGTCTAGGTGTATGTAGTCCTGTGTGTAAATCAGAGATTGTTTACTGCGAGGGTAATATCCTTAAAGCAGCTCTTCACAATAGCTTGTTGTACCAGTTCTACAAGATTTTCTGAAAGAAAATCAAGATACAAAGCTTGCTCTTTGCTTGCCAATGTTTGTTTCACGCAAGAGTCCTGCATCTTCGCACCCTGTGTCTGGAGACCTTCTGCTTTGAGGAGCTCTCTTTCTCTCTCGATCAGGAATAAATCCAGCTCAAGTCCAAAATAAAGGGAAAACAAAAAAATGTATTTCTTCCCACTTTTGTTTTCCTTTCGAAAGCTGGGAGATAGGAGGAAGAGAGAAATGCTAGAAATGGAAAGATGTTAAGAGTGGGCTTTAGAGCACATGTTTAGCTATAATCGTTCTTATACACCCATGTGTGTGTCTCCTTTTATTACCAGCCCTCCATGAAATGGGGAGATTAGCACTAGTCATGCGGAAGTGTTTAAAAATTCAAGCAGTGACAATAGGAAGTGTCAGACAGTAATGGAATAAGTACAGCAAAATTACAAAGACAGCAGCTATTCATTAATAAATTAGAACCTTGTAGGGTTTTTTTTAAAGCTGAAGGTGTCTGACTTGGAAATGATATTCTTTGGGATGCAACTTTATAATTTCCCTTTCACACCATTTGGGGGAAAAAAAAAATCCTGTTTTAATCATAGACAAAATCATGTGTTAATACTCCCCACTGCATGTTCAGAAGTAAATTTAGTATGAGGAATTAGAGCCACAGCCACTTCCAAAAGACAGGTGGGTAGCTGCGAAGGGTAACCCTGGACATGGAGCTACGAAGATGGGGTGAGAAAGAGGGCATAGAGCAAGCCCTGGCATGCAGCACCTTTCTCATGCTCTCAGTTTACCGAAAACACTAGTGTCATGTATGAGATAGCCAAAATGTGATGTAAGAAAGGTCTAGCTAAAGCATATGTTACACTTGGGTAATTTTGGTGGTGTTACTGGGAGGTTCAGGGTGGTGTTTCCTTGACGCACAGCCCAGCTCAGCTCAGCTCTGCACCTCAGTGTAGGGTGCTCTGCGTGGGCTCTGCATGGGATTCCCTGGCACAGGGCTGTGATTCAGTGTTTGGAAGGGGACAACCCCACCTCCCCCTCCTTTTCAGGCTGCTGCACTCAGAACACCACCCAGATCTCTGTGCTCATGTTTTCCATTTAAAAGCGTTCAGGGTGGCTGAAGTGAAGGGCCACCCAGCACTTCGGGCGAGCAGCTGCAGTAGTGGGTCTGGCATTGGCCAGAGCGGAGCATGTTCTCACTTATCCGCATTAAATATGGGTGGCCACGGGTCCATTGGGAAAACGCGCTTTCTCACTATCTGGAGGTGGCAACTATTGTCTGCCTTCCCAGCTTTGCTGCTTGAAATACTTTTCTTCTGCTTCCTGCATCTGGGGAGTTGCGTGTGTTCAATGGTCTTGAAAAACACCACATGGGAGAAAACCTTTTGAATCTGTTGCTCTGGTATAGAGGGACCAGCTTAATGAGAAATGCTTCTCTTTGAAAAGTTTTTATTAAATAAAATCCCTTGTTCCTTTCTCCATGCCTTTCCCCTTTTGCTCCCTCCTCTTTCCCGGCTGAGGACTATACGTGGCTCCTGCATGTAATATGTTTTTCTGATCAGCCCTCTGAAGGCTAAGTCCCCTGATCTTCTGTACAAAAATGCCATTTCTTAATATTTTTTTATGAACTGAACTTATTAACCTGCCTTTCATTTTGTGTAAAGTGTAATTAAAATGTACGAAGAATTTAACTTGCAGTGTGCCCTTCTGGGTCTATTGTTGAGTCTTGGTCGTAGCAACACGCATCAAGAGCACACTGAAATGCTGATTTTTATTTTTTTTAAAGGAAGACTCAGGTCCCTTCACAGGAGGCAATCGGAGCCTTTGAAAGAGGAACCCCGGAATATCTTTACCTTTGGGCAAGATTTGTGCAGCCACGGCAAGTACCAGTGTAGACTTCTGGCTGGAAATGCAAAGAATGAGCTCAGATCACAGTCAGCTCTAGCAAAGTCAACACATTCCTGGTCTTGGAATAGCTATTTTATTAGGTGATGTTTTAAATTTCCTTCCTCTCTTTTTTTGGAGATATTGGTGAAGAAGGTACAGGGGAGTGACATCATTTGTGACCCTAGTTCATAGAATCATAGAATAGTTCGGGATGGGAGGGACTTTTAAAGGTCACCGAGTCTAATCTCCCCTGCAATGAGCAGGGACATCACAAACTAGATCAGGTTGCTCAGAGCCCTGTCCAATCTGACCTTGAATGTTTCCAGGGATGGGGCATCTCTGGGCAACCTGTCCCAGTGTTTCACCAGTCTCATTGTAAAAAATTTCTTCCTTTTATCTAGTCTAAATCTACCCTCTTTTAGTTTAAAACCATTACCCCTTGCCCTACTGCAACAGGGCCTGCCAAAAGATTTGTCCCCATCTTTCTTATAAGCCCCCTTTAAGTACTGAAAGGCTGCTATAAGGTTTCCCTGGAACCTTCTCTTATCCAGGCTGAACAACCCCAGCTCTCTCAGCCTGTCCTCATAGCAGAGGTGCACCAGCCCTCTGATCATTTTTGTGGCCCTCCTCTGCACCTGCTCCAACAGGTCCATGTCCTTCCTGTACTGAGGACTCCAGAGCCGGACGCAATACTCCAGGTAGGGTCTTACCAGAGCAGAGTAGAGGGTGCAGGGTCACTTCCCCTGACCTGCTGGCCACGATTCTTTTGATGCAGCCCAGGATATGGTTGGCTTTCTGAGCTGCGAGTGCACATTGTTGGCTCATGTTGAGCTTTTGATCCATAAGCACTTCCAAGTCCTTTTCAGCAGGGCTGCTCTTAATCCCTTCATCCCCAGCCTGTACTGATAGCAGGGGTTGCCCTGACCCAGGTGCAGGACCTTGCACTTGGCCTTATTGACCCTCATGAGGTTCACATGGGCCCACTTCTTGAGCTTGTCCAGGTCCCTCTGGGTGGCATCCTGTCCCTCAGGCATGTCAACTGCACCATTCAGCTTGGTGTCATCTGCAAACTTGCTGAGGATGCACTTGATCCCACTGTCTATGTTGTTGATGAAGATATTGAACAGTACTGCTCCCAATATGGACCCCTGAGGGACACCACTCGTCACCAGTCTCCATCTGGACTTTGAGCCATTGACCACTACCCTCTGGATGTGCCCATCCAACCAATTCCTCATCCGCTGAACAGTCCACCCATCAAATCCATCTCTCTCCAATTTAGAGGGAAGGGTGTTGTGGGGGACTGCCTTACAGAAGTCCAGATAGACGGATTCCATAGCTCTTCCCTCGTCTACTGATGTACTCACTCCATCATAGAAGGCCACTAGGTTGGTCAGGCAGGACTTGCCCTTGGTGAAGCCATACTGCCTGTCTCGAATCACCTCCCTGTCCTCTATGTGCCTTAGCATAGCTTCTAGGAGGATCTGTTCCACGATCTTTCCAGGCACAGAGGGGAGGGTGGCAGGTCGGTAGTTCCCAGGGTCTTCCTTTCTGCCCTTTTTAAAATGGGTGCAATATTTCCCTTTTTCCAGTTACTGAGGTTTTCTCTTGACTGCCATGAAGTTTCAAATATCACGGGGAGCACCTTGGCAACTACCCCAGCCAATTCCCTCAGGACTCTGAGATGCATCTCGTCAGGTCCCATGGACTTCTGTATGTTCAGGTTCCTCAGGTAGTCATGAACCTGATCTTCTCTTAGAGTGAGAGGGACTTTGCTCCCCCAGTCCCTGCCTTGCGGTCCATCCATGTGAGAGGTGTGTGGAGAGAGGTTGCCAGAGAAGACTGTGGCAAAAAAAGTTGTTGAGTACCTCAGCCTTCTTGTCCATTGTTACCTGTTTGCCAGTCTTGGTCATCAGGGGCAGCGTGCTTTCTTTGACCTTCCTTTTCTGGCTGACATACCTGTAGAAGCCCTTCTTATTCTTTGTGTCCCTCACCAAGTTCAGCTCCAGCTGCGCGGTGGCCTTCCTCACTCCATCCCTACTCGACTGGGCAGTGTCCTTGTAGTCTTCCCAGGATACCTGTCCATGCTTCAACTGCCCATTCATGTCTTTCTTGCCCTTTAGTTGACCAGCAGGTCTAGACTCAGCCACGCTGGTCACTTGCCTTTCTTTCCTGATTTTTTACATCTGGGAATCGAGAGTTCTCGGGCTCTATGGAAAGTGTCCTTGAAGATCTGCTAGCTCTGTTCTGCTCCCTTGTCCCTGAACTGACTTTGTAGCCATTTTTCTGGGAGGAAAATCCTGCGAGTAGCATCCCTGTGTACTATACGGCTGAAACCCTTCTCCAACGCAAATAAGGAGTTGAGAGAATTATTTTAAATGACACAATTTTAAAGCAAGTTGGTAAGTTGATAGCTGTGGCTGTGGTGCAGACGGATCAGAAGATCACAATTTCTGCTATTTTAATTTAGTTATTCAGAGGTGGGTGGGGTTTTTTTTCTTTTTTTTGGGGGGAGGGACACACACCTATCTGATTACCTGCTCTGCCTTTCTACAGTGTGATGCCCACAGTCAGCTTTTTGCAACCCAGAATTCGTATACTGAATGGTAAAGCTCAGTGTATTTGTCCAGGTTTTAAAAGCGAGGCTGATGTTTTGCTGATTAGGGGGTGGAGCAGGAGATAAGTATGTCTGTGTGTGTGTATATATAGCGTGTACATATATGTCTCTCATGCTCCATTGTGGCCTGTCCATACATGCAAAGCACTAATTCTCTTGCTTTTTGGGGTTGGAGTTAGGGGAGGGCTGGCTGGGGGCTGATTTCTTATTGATACCCTGTGGCCGTTGCTCTGCTTCGAGGCTGAGCGTATCGTGAGCCGATGCAAAGCTTAATGGAAGAAGGTGTCCGCTCTTTCTGTAGCAGACTGAACACCTCCTTTCACGAAGCCCATGTTTTACCAGATGTGACCAAACTGAGCCTGGTGAGGAGCTCTGGACCAGCCTGTTGTTTTAGCTGAGTCGTGTCTTTGCACTCAAATTGCTTCCGATATGTGCCTTAATTACTTAAATAGTGTAATCTGTCCAAAGAAACCTCCTTCTCTTTCCTCAGATAGTGGCTTGCTCAGATGATTTCTCATTTAAAACCCCCAGTACGACTGTTTCTTTTGACGCTATTCTCTTTCTTTCCCTTGTGCGGGGGTAAGCCAGCATCATTATGAAGGCAGTGTCGCCAGGCAGTTTCTTAGCTGTGGATAAATAGCGGGACCTTTGAGCCGAGCCATTCCAGATGACCTAGGATGAATTGGGCTGCATTACTAGCGAGGGCACCCCTTTTTCTAAACAGATGAAAAGCCGCCTTTTAAGCAGACCCGCATATAACTTGTTTGGGGGCAGATGTTTTTCAGTGTTGCTTTTTTGCTTTCCTGAGAATACAGCGTAAGGTTAGCAAAATATTTAAACTGTAACACAGTCGCAGGCTGAGTGCACAAGGTTTATTTAAGGGAGGAGAGTGTTATTTATGGAAAATACGTGGTTTACTATTTCTGTGCCCCCCTCCAAAGTGTGAATATTTCTTTGGGGTTTTGCATGCTCTTCCATACAGTATGTGAAGGGAAGAGGGGAAGGTTTTTGGAAACTTTCTATACATTCATGTCTCCTCATCCCAGCTGTGAAAGTTTACTGATTATTGTATCTCGTGTGTTCATATTTCACCTGCTAGTTTTTAAGCGGTATTTTTAATCTTTCACATTCAAACGATGCAATTTTCTCTCCTTTATAGTAGTGGTACATTGATAATCTGAATTAAGTGCAAATTATGGGTGACGATTAGGAGCAATATGAGAAAAAGACATTACAGCTCTTGCAAATGCTTCATTATACTAAACTGCCAATTTTAAAGTTCATTTCGTTGCATTTAAAGTGAAACGTTTAAAGGAAGTGTGGATAGCTGGAAAGGTTGCCACACTGCTTAAAAAAAGATTATATGATGATATGAGATATTTGATTGTCATTGTGTCAATTATGGCTCGTCAGGCAACATTAGTCTTTGCTGTCTGGCATTTATGGAAGACAGTTATATGAGAGTGCTAAAAAGCGCTGAAAAGTGTGTTTGTTAGTTGCAGGGTTGAGTAAGATATTCAGCTCTGCCAAAGGGCCTTTACAGTCCAATATTGGCAAGACAGGTAGATTTTTCTTATGACTTCAGAAATCCTGTGGGAATCTGCAATGGTCAGCCCCAAAATGGGACTTAAAGAAGGGCACCTTGCAGTGCAGCGTGCTGGATCTCAGGCTTTCGCACAAAATACTGCATGCCCTAAATTTAGAAGCCCGCGCTTGTGTCTCCAAGGGATGTCTGAAGCCCCATTGAGAGCAGCTGTGCCTTCTCGTCTGTTTGAGGAGCATGGGTAGCGCTCAGCAGGCGCTCGGCAGGAAGGTGGTGGAGCTAAGGGATGTCCTGTGCAACGTCGGTTTTCTGCCCTTCCATGAGCTGAGGAAACAATTAGCTCTCAGATGCTTCACCCATGCTGGAGGTTTGAAACCCTTAGATTTTCATTCAAACCATTAAACGCTTTCATCTAATGAAAATCACTTTCTTTTAAAAAGGAAAACATTAGAACAAACGATAACTATTTTTTTCCCCTAATTATATTTTTGATCAGAGTGCTTAGCCTTGCAAGTTCAGATTTTTTTTATTTTTTTTTTAAATTGCTTTACAAAATCACTGGATGTTTCTGTGGTGAACATACATCTGTGCTGGCTTTCACTGAGCTTTGGAAATAGGTCACGAATTAAAGCTCCGGCTTTGTGGTTCTGAGGAAAGCCCTTAAGAAACTCTCTCAGACATAAGAGGGTAAAGAGGGGTCACTGGAAAGAACTGTTTGACCGTATATAGGTGGCGTGGTCTCCCTTGTCTGCATGTATGTACAACTATACTCTGTACACCCACATATATGTACGAGCTGTTGAAACTGGTGCTCTTCAATGCTTGCTTAGAAAGGACAGATTGCTGCAGGAAAAAAAACAGGTAGTCATGGGAAAACAGTAAGAGAAATGCTCTGCCTTTATGTGGTGGTGGTAACTCCTTATGTCCCTTCAGCTTAGCTATATGTCCTAAGCTTAGCTCTATTGTTTCGTGTACCTCTGTGAAAAAAATCCCTATGTGAGATGTGCATTTACTGTGTGGTTGCATTGCCATGGAAACCAGCACCAAACCTCATTCACACATCGTGCGTGGCTACGGATGGATAGAGGTTGCGCGCTGGCATCTGCCCCGTGCTGCCCTCGGGTCTTTTGCAAGCTCTCCTAAGACAGAGGGAGTGAGATGAAGAATGGCGGCTTGCAGGAGAAGGGAGCAGGAAACAAATTGCACAGGGAGCGAAAGTGGCCAATAAAGTGTGAAAATTTAGCCGTTTCGCCCCGCTCCCAAATATTACTGTTTTGCTGTAGTTTGATAATATTGCTTTTCTGATCTCAGAATAACAGCATAAATGAATAATCGCTGCAATATTAGTGGGAGGTGTTTGGATCATTTCTTACTCCCTCACCCTGGGTCTCAGTAGGGCGGTATGGAAGAGCTCAGGGCGAACAAGGCGTGCACCGAAAGAGCAGGGCGTGAAGCAGAGGGGTGGAGAGCTTTTACATAGGGATTAAACCTGGACATGATTTCTGTAGTTTTTCCTGCAACCCTTATTAAAGGAAAACAAAAAAAAAGTTCAAAGCCTTAGCCAAAAAAAAAAAAAATCCAGCTAAAGAGAAAAGAAATAAAACAAAATCTAACCTTTGGGGTAAATGGAATTCCCCTATTCTTGTCCTTTCCTTCCTGCTAGGAATCTTATAGCAAGATTACTGAATGTGAGGCTTTTTCTTCACAGCACAACAGGAGGACTAAAGGAAAATGGGATGGGAGGTGAGAGGTGGTTTGTTGTTTTTTTTTTTTTCTTTTTTTTTTTTTCTCCAAAACACATTTTTCCTTTCCTTTAGCATAAGCAACTTCTTCCATCTCTCCCTAAGTCCCTTACTTATTAGACCTGCGGGTGGCCTTTAGACAACCTCATAACAGTGTGGCCTTTCGCTATCCTAAAACATTAATTTCCAGGCGTGCAGTGTAGGCAGCCTGCCTTCACGGTGTGCAGAATTATTCATTTCTTCTGTGCCCAACTTAGGGAGAGCAGTTACTGCTTTCTGACACCCCCCTGCCCCGTTCTCCCCTCTGCCCCCTCCCAGAGCCCTCTGTGTGTGCTGAGGACGCAGTGCAGCCAGGAGAGCCCCCCGACCCCCAAATACTGCCTTCAGATGAAGGCAGCAAATCACGTTTCCAGCCGCTGTAAAGACGACTGGTTTCTTTGTCGTAGACATTGCTGAGTTTAACTAGCAAAAGGTTAGCGCGGCTAAAGGACTAGAAATCTGAGCACGGCACAAACTATGGATAATGCACCAAATCAGTGCAGATTTAAAGGTATTTTTCCCTTTCCGTACCTTCCACTGTTTCCTTCCTGAGGTTGCTGAATCAAACCAACTAGCTGGTAGGTAAGTTGGACGTATTAGCAAAATCTTTGCTACACATTTCTTTCTCCTCCTGCTTTCCAAGCAACCTGTGGGGCCTGTGGGCAGCGTGCCATTGTGTCAAAATATTTTAAGCATTAAACCATTACTTTGGGAGTTGGTATTTATCTGAAACTATATGCACTTAATCTCAAAGTGCTGTAAATTTCAGATACCTTTTATTATGCATAAATACTTTCAAATCTGGGACCTGCCTTGCATACAATGTGCAATAACACACTTGGACTTGGCCCCAAGAGGGGCTGGCTGTGGTCAGGCAGTTGTTTAACAACTTGCCGAGGGGAAACTGAGCACCAGTGCAAGGTGAAGCCCCGAGCTGGCTGGGGAGCAGCAGTGGCTGCCGCTGCCTCCCTGCTGTGTGTTTCCCTGCAGTGGCCCTGCTCCATGCCTCGTCCCGCGGGGAACATGTCAAGGACACAGGCATGGAGGCAGAAACGCGAGATACGAAGAAGCTTGTGCTGTTCCTTGGTAAAGCAAACTGGCATTTTCAGGAGGCTTTGTGCTTGGTCAGTTTGAAGTCAAGTGCAAGGTGCTCGTGGTGGTGCTCACGACTGGGGTCCCTGGCGGCTTCATTTCAAACCCTGTACTTCTGTGAGAAACCAGGTGCGTGTAGCTCCTTTATCCCGGCATCCTCTGATGCTGCTCATATGGGTGCAGCACAGACACATCTTGAGCAGTGGCATCTTTGCACCTTGCTACGCCCCTTCCTGTCTCCTCTGCTTGCCCTCAGTTGTGTCAGTAATGGTAATATTAGGGTGATGACAGTCCTGCAAGATTCCCGATCGTGCGTGTGTGTCAAAGCCAACCACAATTATCTGCCCCCCCTACGTGATCTCAGGCAGCGGGGTGAGATCATCGCCATGAAATCACTGAGCTGCAATACCGTGTGGGTCCAGCTTCAGCATATTCAAGCTGTGCGTGGCTTATTGTCACGTACGTGTGTAATTGCTGACTGGGTCTTCATGTTGTGGTGCCCTAAAGATGAGCTGCTGTCATTTTCTCTTTGATTAGTCTCCTCTCTAATTGAAAATAAGTCTTCCCTTGAGGGAGGTTTTTCTTCGTGTATTTTGTTAGTGTATGATTTTTTCTGAATTATAAACTTACTTCCCTGTATGGGTCCTAGAAAAAAAGAAACGGACTTACAAAGATTAAATATTCCCTTAAAACATGAGGCCAACAACATTCAAGTTTAAAAATAAAAAAAAAAAGAAAGTCAACCTTGTTTCTGGTCTTTTCTTGCAGCTTTTAAAATGTCACTGCCAAAAGAAATGACCACAGTGGTGAATGAAGCTATGGAAAAAACAGAGCTGAATCTCCTTTTTCATGTTGCTGTTTTTATAATATCTAGTCCCCTCTTTTGAAAATGTAAGTCAGGGAAACGTGTGCACTGAAGTTCAGAAATAAACACCTGGACTCCTTTTAGCATTAAAGAACTTGAAATATATAAAGGTTACCTCGATAGACATGCTTTGTTGATGAAATGAATTGGTGAAATTTGGCATGCTTCTTAAAGGGGCCGTTTGCCAGACTTTCCTAAATTGTTAGCTCATGCCTTTGCATAATGATGTGATCCATGGTGGGCAGGAATAATTCAGCCTAACGATGAATAATGGTAGCATTTGTGGTCAACTGGTCATGACATTCTCACTTGAGCATTTCTCTTTGGGAACTGCGTCTTCGTGTCATGAGACTTGCAGTAATGTCAAGAGCGAGAGCAGCACAGGAACAGACGGGGTGAGGGAGAAAGGGGACACTTGTTTTACAGGGTCCACTGTAGGGAGGGGGGAAAAGAAAAAGGGGAAACAAAAAAAGTCTTGCTTGAAATACTGGTATCTTTACAATCATCTCTTTGTGACAGTCCCTCCACCCCCAAGTACTTCTGCGTTTAAATCCATGTATGTCTGCAGCCCTGTGCACAAAAGCCACTGGAGTCTCAATGAGGGAAAAACAACCTGTAAGAAAGGAGTTGTGTAGAGAAGGACAGGAAAAGCATCACGGTGGGAAGAATTTATCTGTAGCCTAAAACAAGCAAATGCAAAAAAGAGCAGATGCTTTTAAATGTGCTGGAGTTGGACATGCTACCACAGATTTGGATCTTCCTCCTGGGCAGAAGAAGAAGGGGGACATGCTAAACCTGGGGACCACGTTTAAATGGGGCATGTAAACACTCTCGTGCCAGAATGAGCTACTCCCATTATGCTTCTTCTGTGCCCGTTGTTTCAAAGTCTTAGGTATTAGGTATCTTTGAAGGTTAAATTTGTAGCGATGAATTATTCATTGCGAAGTAGAAAGGGACGTGTGAAAAATGCAGGCTTTCCCACTGCAACTTTTAAAAGGCAAAGAAGATCCTGTGGGCACATACTTGTGGTAGCTGCATATAGGAATAGTGTGGACACTATAGTTTTGATTAAAGGCAGGTTTGAAGTACTGTGGTCATGCTGATTAGACATGTAGGATGCAACTGGTTTGTGTTGAAGCAAAAAACGTGTTTACAGGAAGACGAATAAATGGGAAAGGAATATCTGTGGTTCAAGAGAGAAGAATTATTAATGTTCTGATGCCTTTCGCAAACTGAAAGTCTGGGAAGTTGGTTGTGTGCTAAGAAAACCACAAGTACTCAGGCTTGGTTTAAATTCAGTCTCTCAAAATTTGTTTGAATGTGTGAGTAGGAATCCAAATAGTGTGGTGATAGAAGAGCTGACACTCCTTCCATCCTTCAGATGTCATTTACAGGACACTGTATGTTGTTGAAGAACCAGAAAGCTATACCATTCTTCTGTAGAATGGTATTCAAGAAGAATAGGGACCTTATTTACAGTTTTGAATAAAGTGCCACTAAAAGAATATGTGACGCTTTGTCACGTGTTACTTAAGAGATTCTGCCAATGCACACAAAATAACTCCATCCTCAAAACGGACAGAAGAAAACCATGTCAAATACAGTAGTCTTCTGATGTCTCCCATTAGTTGTGAATTTCTACGAGTATTTTTCAAACACAAGATGAATTATTCTAAACAGCCTTATTCGAGATGTCACAATTAAGGTAACATAAAGCATGTCAAAGTTGTACACTTTGTGCTGGGGTCTGACTAATCTACAGCTGAAAGGGTTGAAGCTACCTTGTGCAGCAGAGGCATGTTAAAAATTATTAGTAATAATGACTCCAGAATTTGACCCATGGTTTTCAGAACAGTTTGAAAAAGTATTTTCGCACAGTAAATGCCCAAACTTTTTTTTTTTGTTTTAAACTATCCTTTGCATTTTATCTAAGTTGTGTAAGAATTTGTAACCAGAGACTATAGACCAATTACTCATCCAAAGTAAGCAGGAATGTTAGTTGGAGCAGAAAAACAATAACCAGCTTAAACTGCTAAAATATTTTCTTTCATTTGTATGACAATGCTATATAAAAATTCCAGCTGAAAATGAGGGCCCATGTTGTTTTATATTGTACAAAAGCAGAGTGCAGTGTATGGAGAGAGAGCACAGAGAGTGCATGTAGTTAGATATCTGGCCTGAGAAAGTTGTATGAAGAGTTTTGGGAAGAAGGAGTAGGAATAATGACTTTAAAATGATTTTGCAACAGTTTAAATCATATGGAAGTTTGCTTAAATTCCTATGATTTTGCTTATTATTCAAGGAGGGGGATGCAACTAGATGATCTTTAAGGTCCTTTCTAACCTGAATCATTCCAAGATTCTATGATGTGGGAAGCTTGATTTTAAGCTGAAGTAACCTAAAAGAGCTGCATTATTTTGAGGTTCTTTTACTTTAAGGCACTGTAATACAGTAGTCTATGATAAGAGAAAAATTTCACACTATCACAGTCTAGAAATAGCAAACGTTCCCTTGACAAACACCACCAAAGTCTTTATTGACACAATGAAGCAGTCTTTTCTTAAGCAGACAGTTGAGCTTCTCAGAATAATATCTGTAATGTTGCATAGTTAAGTGCACAAAATGAGTAATTGAACACTTACGATGAATTCAGAGCTGCTGTAGTGGGTTTAACTTCTTCGAATTGAAATGATGTGCCCATGCCTCGTCATGGCTGAATGTGATCTCTTCAGCTTTTCAAAGTTAGGTTGCTGCAGATACCAGCGCGACTGCTTTGGAAATGTATTTCCTAATTGTAGCATTCCTTTTCCACTTTGGATGTGGCTTTGATCAGTTATTTACTTACTTGGCCTCAAACAGGTCTACACTTTTCCAAACCTTTCTCTGTTTAGTTTGTGCCCAAACCGCACATCCCTGCTATCAGCTTCTGCAGAAAGTCTGAGGCAAGCGATGGCTGCAATTCCATACAGCTCCAAAAGATGAAACAACATGAAGGAAACAGTCATGATGCCTGAATTTTTTATTTCCTTTTATTATGTGAATGCTCACTGTGTTAGAATATTCTCACCAGCAACCCTTCTGCAGTTATCAAATGTCTCAGCTTTGTTTCAGTGCTTAATCAGCTGTAAAAGACCTTTTATTGCCTTATATGTTCTTTCACCATAAAACTTATCACTTAAGTAAATCACTTCAGTATTAGTTTATAGATGACTCCAAAAAGGAGAGGTTTGGTTTTTTTTAAATTTATTGTGACTAACAGCCAGGTACGCGCAGGAACCAGTACTTTTGGAGCAAGCAGCAACCTGTACAGCAGTATTTGTATGGGGGGTTACCCCGTGAGTAATGCAGTGGTCCACGTGCCCAGCTGCAGAAGACCATCTGGCTGCTGTGTGCTACCAGAGCTGCTTGCCAGCCGGCATGGCTCATTAGGAGCCCAGTTGCAGGATATAACATCTTTGCAGTCAATTAACAATGCTGCTCTTTAAAAGGGTCCAGATCCTTCCTGATTCAGCAAAGCACTTCAATACATGTTCAAAGTTAAATGCTTGATTAAAGTTTTGTGTAATAAAGATGTGAGGTCTTGTGCTTGAGGTTAAACAGGTAAGTGCGTTCCCAGATCAGGGCCTGACATGTTACGGTTCTTAAAGGTTTCCAGGAATCTTGAATATCCTGAAATACTGACTTTGCTGCTTTCCAAGCTGAGTATAACCTACAACTGAAAAAACAAGACCAAACCACATTACTGCGAAGCATGCAGGAAAGCCTTCTAAAGTCCGTTTCCCAGTCATCACTGATGCTTGTCTAGTCAAAGAAATTCTAGCAGACTGTTTACATTTTTGTAACCTTAAAAAAAAAAAAAAATTAAAAGAAATTACACAAGTCTATTTTTCTGGAAATTGGGTTAAAAAAATTAAAAAAAAAATTTGGTAAAATAAATCTATTCTTTGTAGAAAGAAGCAATAAGAGTAATTGATTTGTTATACACCTCCTGACTGCAATATTTCTCACTGTATAATATGCTACTCTGTAGCCTGCTTCCTGTGGTTGAGTAAAGAAATGAGTATTAGGAGAACCAAAATCCAAGTTTTTGCCTTAGTATTGTATGTAACAATGTGTGCCACTTTCCCATACTTATTTTCTAGAGTATTAACATCCACTTACTTATTGCAATACCCTACTGATAAATTATTACAGTATCTATTAGGAAAATGTCTTTGCTCCAGTTCAGTGGGTTAACAGCAGAATCAAAGCTATTCTCTATTGATTGCGAGTTATTCATAAATGTAACCACTGTGTTGCTTGTGGACTGGGTCTAAACACCTTACTGTGAGATCTAAAATTGGCATTTTCTGTAATAGTCTGTTGAATTGTCATAGCTCACTACATTGTCTACAGCGTCTGTTCTTATATCCCCACTGATAGTGCGCAAAGCTACAGCTGACTGCGGTGAACACAGACTCAAGCCCCAGATAATTTTTGAACACAATTTTTTGTAAGTGATTAATTGGTGAAACATACTATGAACATGGACTGCATCCTTTTTCCTCTTACTTACTTTGTTCTGCTAGAGAAGAAGTTGCAATAAGTTTTCTGGTGTGTGACACCTTGCTCGTTTGTTTTCAACTTTTGTTTTCAGTTTGAATTGGGCTGAAGTGGTATTTTGTTTTTAATTTATTATTTGGACCTGAAACTTAAAACCAGATAGCCAAAACAAATATATTCCCTGTACAGAGACTGCCTCGAAGTGGTTGGAATTTTCGGCCGTGGGCTGCAGGGCCAGGTGTAGCACCTCCCCTGGGGGTGGTGGGATGTCAATGTGCCGGTGCGGCTGGCGCTTACTGCCCTGGGGGTTAGTGCCTCTGCCAACGCAACTGGAGTTGGAGATCCAGGGGTCTGTCTCCAGTTACCACTCTCAGATTTGCTGGATCTGTTCAGGTGTAAGACTTTGAGGCTCTACAGGTTACCATGTTTGAGATATGATGGGGAAATTTTGGCTTTAGTTGGTATAATGCTTGAACACCCCAGAAGTTCTGGAAACAATGAAATCTAGAGAGCTAGGACAAACTCTGCTACAAGACCAGACCCCAAAATATGCACATCCTCCACCGCCTAGCAGAAATCCACATGAAAGTTCAGTGAGAGCCGGCCCTTTCTTTGCCTTGCCCCAAATTTCCATGTATTTCAGATAACGCATTTTGGATTCAATGATGCAAGCCTCTTCTGATGAAAGCATTTGTAGCAAAATGTCCAGCCCCTCCCAGACACAGGGGTGAGCTTGAGCTGCGAGCCTGTGTCAGAAAACGGGTGAAATTTGGAAAAGTTTGGACCACATGTGAACTTTGCCACTGCTCAAATGTAAATAATCCTGCTCAGACCCTAACAGTTGAGTTGAAGCAGGGCTTTTGAAAAGGTTGAACTTGGATCATAGTTTTATGGCTATCTCTAAAATATTTTATTGCTGTTTTATGACACCGGAGTGTAAATTATGGGGCTGTAAAGACCTGCAGTGTGAAGGTTTTATCCTTTGCTTATATAAAAAACATAAATAATACCCTTTTGTTTTTAGGGAGATATATAGATATTTAAAAAGTACAGTTTAGGAAGCCGTGTGTGTTAGTAAGATGAGCACCTTACTCAATATTTTTTAAGTGTGGGTACTTTATTTTTATTAGTTGGTAGTGTGTAATTATTTTCAGTCCATTTATGTAGGTGAAACACAAAAAAAAAAAAGGAGGAGGGGGAATAAGTGTGTGTTGTACGTATGTAAATACCATTAGAGTATTAGTGTGTGTAACACTATAAGAATCAGAGACGAAATGCCTTTTATTGGATGAACTAATAGAGAAAAATATCTTTTGGAAGCACAAGCCCTTTCTCAGGTCTGAAACAAACCTTATATAGTTTGTGTGTAAATATAATGAATTGGCTTATACTATATGTGTAGATGTATATATGTGCCTACGCAAATGAAATTACGTAGATGCAACAACAGCTACAATATTGACTCATTTGTATTAAAATTGCATGGTTGCGTTCTCCATTTTTAGAATAGTAATGGTAAAAAATGAAAATGTTTAGTCTCCTATTACATTTTTAAAGCTAATATAATACTGTGTAATTCAAAAAATGTGCTGTATTTCGGAGTCAAGGGGATTAAAGATCAATTCTCTTTGGTTGTGACTTCATCAGGATTCATCAGTAGCTTACCCTGGCCTTTACCTCCTGGGTTTTGTATCCAGTACTCCTTCAGATTTTGCTCCATCTCATGTTGAGATGACTCACCATCATTTCCTTCCACTATCTCATGCTGAGTGACCATGGGCAGAAAAATTGTTTTCATCTGCTCCTTTTAGTTAACGTTCTTGTTCCAGTAGACTTGCTCAGATAAATTTTTTTCACAAGTTATGAAACAGTTATTTTATATCTGTGAACTCCTTGTTATTCTTCTGCCCCCAGACTTGGCACCAGTGTCCTCTCCAGTCTCTGGGAAAAATGCTAGCTTATGCTGATTGGGGTGGAACAGAGGTGTTAAGTGTGGTTCTCCTGTTGTTCAAGACTGGAAGGACTGGGATGGGACATGAGTGGCTATAGTGGTGTGAAATTCATGTTTTTAGGGGTCCTAAATTCATATTGTTCAAATTTCATACAGTCTTATAATGTCTTTTTTTCTACTAGGAGATGCAGATGGATCATTTTTTACCAGCTCTCAAGCTGGTAAATGCTCCCAGCGTTTTACCAGCTCTCAAGCTGCTCTATGGTCCTTGCTCTCAGCAATATCCTCAGTGTCCTGGTGATGGGGTGCCTTGGAAGGACCGCACAGAACAAGCTTCATACTGCCTCCGCACTTCAGGCTCTCCGAGCTGTAAGTACGTTGTGTAAAGTTGTGGCTACCGCTTGGCATTTCCAAGTTGGTTAACCAGGAGCGTTTTGACTTAACATCTGGAAAATTTATTGTGATTTTGATGATTTTTTGCTTTTTTAGGTGGTTGAAACTTTGTACCTGGCTCAAATAAATATGAAAGGTACCTTTATATTGATTTATTAGTCCCTATAATCAGCAAAAATTTCCACGATTGGTAGAGAAATTGGTATTTTTCCTGTAGTGCATTACTGTAAACAGCACAAAGGCTGTTATTGACATGCAGCATTGGATAAAATTCATTTTTTGCTGCTGTGCCTAACAAGAAAGGGAGGAGATGCTTTTGATTATTCTGAAGGTATATTCCCTAGGACCTATTATCAGTCTAGTGGTATCTCTGAATATATATAGAGAGGGATGTTGAAACAATATTATGTATAGAGATGTACATTTTCCAACTGTAAGAAAGATGTGTCTGAAACCTAACTGCACTCATTTTAGCCGAAATAAACACTTTTGGGAAGAATTTAGCTGAATGGTTATTTTTGGTCTGGCAAAAGGGAAACCAACTGAGTGACTGTCATTACTCTGATGCTGATTACTGGAATTGACCAGCTTAAGGGCAATTTGCTAACTTTGTTTAAAAACAAAACTGGTCTTTCTGGGTCCAACTGTGATTTAGAAAGGGAGGAGCTCTAGACCACGTTGTTTTTTTCTTTTTTTCTTGCCTGTCTTTTTTCTTTTTTAAAATAAATATAAATTATTTTAAAAATGTTTTCTAGCCAAAACCATTATCCGAACCCCACATGCTGTGGGATTTAGGGAATTAACAGGATGATTCAGACATACAATCCTCACTTTCATTTCCACTCCTGAGAATTTACTTTAAGGAATAAAATTTCTTTCCTGCACTTGGTCAGAAACCAAACCAAACCCTCTTCTCCTATTTTCTTTTTTCTTTTCTTTTCTTTTTTTTTTTTTTTTTAAACTGGAAAGTAAGACAACTAATAAACGTAACGTTAAAATCTGGCGCAGACTGTAGTCCAGTATAATCTCAGGATATGAGCGGTGTGTCTTCAGCAGGCGTTTGCAGCACTCCTCCCTGTGTGCTCTTGACTGATGCGTTGTCCGATCGCTCCTTCCCTTTCCTCTCCCCTGCTCCGTACGGAGACACGTGCCAGCAGGGGCTAAAGGGTGGTTCAAAGTGTTCCCTTTTTTACTTAGGAAGTGGGACAGGAGGCACTGAGAGTGCTGCCGTTTGTATTGGTTTGCATCTCTGTGAGAAGACAGACCAAGGGCACTGCCTGAGCTCTGCCCATGAGTAATAGAAAGTTGTGATCTTGCAGCCCTGCTGCTCTCTTGATGTAACTCTGGTTGCCTTTGCCTATATTGGGGCCAGGGCCAGGGGGGAAGGTCATATAAGCTGCAGTGACTTTCTTTCTGCAGCAGGAATGAAGAGTACTCAGAACGTGCAAAATTGACAAGGTGGGCACAAAGAATCAGTTTATGATGGATTTGTTTCACAGCCTTTCCCTTTTTGTTGCTCCTTATCAAAAGCAAACAAACTCAAACAAAACATATCCTTTCATTTATGCAGGAACTAAAGCAAGTTAGCGAGACTCGGTGCTTGTCCATACTGCAGTTTCGTTTAAATGCCCACATGCACATGTATTTTCTTGCTTTCTCCCTCTTAGGACTGCTTCCCTTGGTGCTCCTCCTGCCAATTTGATTTAAAGATTCCTCTGACATAATCTGTAACATTTTTAAATTTATAGTCTGTTTGGGTTTTTTTTTATTATTTTATTTTTTCCCCTTTGGTCATTCTTCCTCAATACCCAGCAACATCTTCATCCATTCCCTTGGTCTCTCTTTTGCTCCTTGAATTGGGAAAAGTCTCTTAGCTTGCTCTTGTATTATCTGGTATCTAGTCCCCAGTTGAATTAAGTAGTACCGAGCTACTTGTCTATTTCTCAATTTTCTTTCCATATATATATAGATAGATATATACAGATATGTATTTTCCCCCCCGCCCCGATTTTTTCCCCCATTATTTTTTTTGCTGGGCTTCCCTGCCAAATTCAGACTATGTTGGTCAATCTGTCTGACCTGTCTCTCCTCCATCGTAGTTCATGGAGTCTCTATGGGCTTCTTCGAAAATTCACCTGAGTTCATTTGATTGTTTAATGCTTCTCTGCCGTTCCGATCCTATTGCACAGCTGCTTTTCTTACCGTGTCTTCAGTTTGGGGGTAATTCCAAACCAGAGCACATTTTTCCTTTCGCTGGCACAGTTCTAGGCAATTAGATCCATAGCTGCACTACTTAGCGCATTTTAAAGACAAATCCAACCCAACAGGAGGATTAGAGGGGCTGCCTGCAGCATGTTGCCTTTCACCGCATTCCTGATTCCCATTTTGCTACACCAGATGCTGCCAACATCCTTGTGTCTTAGGCACTTCTGTAGTCCTGTGCCTCTCCTCCCTTTCCTCTAGCTGATGTTTCGCTGGTGTTTAAATCCACATCCAGTTGTGTTTTTGTTACACGCGGAGATGGAAACTCTGCCCAATGATTCCTTTTCGTTCTCCACCTTCCTTTTGTTTTGTCTTAAATATATTCAAGGAGGAAACAGGAGGAGGGATGGAAAAGGAAGGGTTCGGTCTAGACTTCCAAAGCAATTTCCCCTTCCCTACAGAGCACAGCTCATTTCCTTCCAGAGCAGTGTGCCTGGGAAGTTGCACGTTTTTTTCTCAGCGCTGACTTTCCTGAAATTTGTTGAGTCAAAGCACAGCTACTAGGAGTGGTCCAGAGGACCGTAAACACGAGTCTGTGAGTGTTCTTCCCTCTGTTGCTGCCTCACAGAAGGAAAAACAGAGATTAATGTGGAAAGGAGAGGGCGGTCTAGATAAGCAGCCACAGGGTGGAAATGTTGAAAGAAAATAGACAAATATCCATAGGCACACCTGCACTTGGGTGTTTCTGCATCGTGGGGCCTCACAGGGCTTATTTTTGCCATAAATGTCTCAAGGACAGAAAACTGAGCCATGTGGAGGTTGCTGATTTGCCTGAGGGTTAATTACAAGGTTTTGCCTTAAAAAAAAAAAAAAAAAAAAAAAAAAAAAAGAAGAAAAAAGTGGTAGTTTATGGCTGTAACTTTAACTCTTCATGCGTTGCATTTAGCCAAAGACAGAAGAGATTTTTTTTCCTTAAAATGCATTTATATTTGCTGTTTTGTAATAGTATCCCATTTCATACTGTTGCATCCACTGTTATCAGGTTTCTGTGTTTGCTTTAAACCTAATCAATAATTTGCTTTAAGTCAAATTAAAAACAGACTGAAAGAGTAGCATAGTCATGACTGAGCAGCTTCCCTCACGGGAGTTCAAGATGCTCTCTGCTTAAATTTTTGAGGTGAACTAAACTCAGTTTGGTCGAAAAGGAAATGCTTGAAAAAAAACCAAACAAGTGATGAGATCATAATCTGTCAACTCCATGGAGTTTCTGATTTACTTGTTGCCTACTTAAGCATTTGTTTACTTAAAAGGTGAGATTTCTTGGGCTGAAAATGTGTGGAGACATGGATAGGAAGATGAGCTGGAATCTGACCGTGTGCTTGATTTAAGATAATTATTTAATCCATTCAGTTTGCCTTTTGCTTAGCAAGACGAAGTTATGTGGTGTTTACTGTCCTGCCACCCGTAATTGCAGTTTTTTGTCTGAATAACTGGTTATTATTTCTGAGTCTGAAGAAGTTCATAATTGATTTCTTGTGTTAATTGTCAGAAAATGTATAATGAAACTTTGGAGGAGTACTTGTGGGCTACTAGGTATTGCACTTATGCAGGAACTTAATTGATCTTTTTTCAGTGGAGGAATAGATGAGGAAGCTGCCTTCACATTTCGTCTCAAAAGTGGAAGTTCAGCAAACTCTTGTAGGCAGAGGGGCTTTAAAAGATCTCCTGCTTCCCAGACGCTCTGCCTTGAATTCCCAGCTACAGAAAAGCCTTCTGCTATTAGGCACAAGGGAAGACACTGCAGTGTTTGCTCCTCTTCATCTCGATGACATTTTTTCGTGTGAACGAAAACACCTGGCTTCGGAAAAGGTTGTGTATGGGTAGGCGTGCTGGTGGGGAGTGGTTACTACATCCACTTGATCATCCTACACTGGATAATGCCAAACTATTGGGGCCTCAAAATTTAGGAGGCCCTGGCTGCCTGTCATTGGAGACTGTAAGGACAAGAAAAAGATGTTACGGTATGTAATATAGTGTAAAGACCCTGTTATGGAGCTCATGCTGCAAATTACAGACCTATTTTGTGAGAGTAGGGAATGCTGCTTCTTGCTTGCTTCAGCCACATCGCAGGTGGCCAGGCTGGTACAGGGAGGTACAACTTTTCCATTTGCAGAAGTAACCTCTGGAGTGAATAGGTGCGGAGCTGGTAGCTGAAGGTGCTTGAGTTAGTTATATCCATCCAGCTGTGTTGGACTGGTTGGCTTGACTTTTTGGCAGCTGTGGCCGGCAGAGGAACCTGCACCTGTTAAAGGTAGTTCTGGCAGTGCCAGGTATTCAAGATGAAACGGACATGGGGGGAAAAAAAATGGCTATGACATTTCTACTGATATTATCTGCCACTGAGTAGATCAATGTGGGCTTTTTTTCTTCCTGAAATGTGTAACTCTATGGAGTTTGGATTTTTTGGGGGGCCTGTTTGCCGTCTATAGTAGGTGCTAAGGCTGCATTTAGTAGATCAGGTGAGAGGTAAAGGTGCTGCTTTCTAAGAGGAAGAATGGATACACAACAAATGCAAATGATTTAGAAAATGCTACTTTTGTAGCTGTGATCATGGCATTACTGTGGGCTTTTAATACTCGAAGCAACAGCAAGGCACCCTGACCAAGAGGAGAAACTGCAATAGTAGGTAACATTTTTACCCTGCCAGCAAAAGACAGGCCAGTATCTCATGTTTTCAAGTAATTTTTCATCTCGTTTTTCCAAATATGCACTCTAATGGTACTTGTGGGGCCAGGGTGAGACTGACCTTTCTGGTGCAAATTGAGGTTGTCAGTGTTTTTGTACATGTAGTTGTTCATTCTTGCAGAAAGCAGGACAGTTCCAAAGGAAAGCCAATTGTGTTCTTGGAAAGCTTGGATTTGAAGCAGTGGTATGCTAAATGCTGAATGAGGCACATCAAAACACATGGAGGCACAGGTGGAAATTAAAAGAAAGAAAAACCTAAGGTATCTAGTTTTGTTGCCCATCATCTGCTAGGACTCCAGAATTGCCAGAGAAAGTAACTCCACCTCAAAATTCCTCAGGCCTTTTATTTGTGACGCCAATAAGCAAAGTGCCTTGAGTTCTACAGATAAAAAGGTGCTATATAAAGATTGAGTTTTATCACTATTAATAATAGTATGATTATTGATTTATTCTCACCGTAATTTTTACATCAGACATAGTTACTGTTTTTCTGTGGATGGTGTAGAATGCATAACGGTGCAAAAATATTATAATTTCTCTGAAGGTATTGCTTGCAGGCAGACTGTCAAGATTTAGAGTGCTTTGCTTTGTTTTGGTATGTAATATAGCCTGTAGCAGTAAAGTCCTTTCAGATCAATATATTTCAGCAGAACTGTTTAGTACGTTCCCAGTAAATGATCAACAAATGAAGTGCACTTGAAAAGGAAACCAGCGTTTACTTTCTATTTTTGAACTTGTCTCGTATTTTGCAAAGCAAGATGGAAGAAGCTAGAACATGTATAGCATCCACATCTAAAGAACAGTGCATCTTATGCTTAACTGATGTCGGTAGAAGAAAACAGATAAGATGAGTTATATTTCTTATTCTCACCATTGCAACCCAATTACTCTTGTTGTAGCTGACGCTTATGCAGAAGATGTATAAGGGTGCGCATCCATCTCTTTGCATCAGTTTTGTGCGTCTTAGCATCAGGAGTGTCAGTGTTCAGGTCTTATCTGTAGACTAGTAATGCCTTTACTGTCAAGTGTCTCCTTTTCGGTTTCGCTGGCTCAAATAGAATAAAATGCATTTACCTTTAAAAACTTAAGTGTGCTCTTAGCAATCTGGAGATTTGGAAAAAACTGGTAGCTGGCTTGTTTAGTGAACAACCCTTGATTGCAATCTTCGATCTCAGAACTGGTTGCTGGGCTCACCTGCCTTCTTTTGGCGCTGCTGCTGAGCTCAAAGGGGCCAGACTCAGGCAGATAACTGCGATGCTGAGTGGAAATGGAGATGTGTATGTAAACATTATTTTTGGTTAGCACCTTTTTTTCTTTTTGGTACGAATGTGATGAACAATCACCGTCACTAAACTAGGTGGAAGCAGGTGGAATAACATGTTACACCATGGACAGAAAGTGTTTTCAACATGGAAGAAGTCTTGGTGTTTCCTAAACGCTTGCAGGAGGGATACTTTCTTGCAGAAACTTCAGGAGGTAGATGAATACTTACTGGGCTATGTATCCCTTGACTCTTGCTAGCTTTACCTAAGATCTCCAGAGGTCCCTTCCAACCCTACCATTCTGTGATTCTGTGTGTGATTCTGTGGTTTAATAGGTGCTACAGAAACAAGTGTGACCAGAAAACCATAATGCTTCTCAGAAAGTAGCTTTTTGAGAAGTGGCACTGTCCATTTTGTGTTGCCCTGGTAGCCCTGCTGAAGCAGCTCAATGAATCCCTCCATCACAAACACATGAAATGGGTCAAGGCTGGACTATAAAGGTACCTCTCCTGCCCACATCACTAAATTCTCCTTTTCCTCTTTCCTACCCACTGCCCTTTATATCAGAAACATTACTGGATATACATCTGGGAAATCAGCAGAATGTTTGTTTTACTTCTTTTCAAAGTGTTTTCATGGTTTTAGGTGAGTGTTTGACTTATGTTCGTTGGCCCTTGCACAAGAGACTGTGAAAGCTATTTCCTTTTTCCTTAATTAGAGCATGCAGAATATCAGGTTTCTGAGCAGTGAATTTCCTCTCAGGAGATAGGTGAGCATATGTGGTAGAAGTGGTTGTTTTTGTAGACTTGGGAAGTTGGTCCTTCTGTACTTTCCAGATACTTTCTTAAGCCAAACTTGTACTTTTCATACGGACAGAAGTGGAGACCTTTTTCTTTTCTTTTCTTCCCCCTCTTCCTTTTTTTTTTTCCCCCCCCCAATTTGGAGTTGAATAGACAAGTGGAGAGTTAGAAATAGCTGAGCGAATTTCTAGGAGAGTGATAATAGGAATGTGGTAGCAAGCATGGTGAAGGCAGTGGGCCAGCCTGGTTTGTCTGTGTGACTTGATTTAAGTCAGCAGAACTCCACCAGAGCCGAAGCCAGCCCTCTGCTTTTATGCTGGTATTTTCATGCATAACTTACTTGCAGTGATGGCGAGAAAGCAAAGAAAAAGAAAAAAGGGAGAGACGTTTCCCTCTCTTTACTTGTGTCCTGATTTTTAAGGTCATGTATTTTTATAACTGCTGGTTTGTCTGTGTGGGTGGGCAGGTATGAGTCTCGGTCTGTCTTCTCCTTGTGCAGTGCCAGGGGGAAGTTCAGGTCGGTGCGCTGCCGCAGCCAGCCCACATCCTTCACCCACGCAGCCCCGTGAAGCACTTGCACACATCAATCAGGGAAAACCCTCAGCTCTGTGCACCGTTGGAGCAGGTGTGTGAGCTCATGGTGACATCAGATGACTGTCACGATGTCACGGGGTGGCCACCGGCACCTGGCGCGTGTTCTGTGTACACCAGGTCTACCTCCCGAAATAAATGATTGTCTTTGCAAAACATACAGCTACAACACTCAGACAACCAATAACCATCCTTTCCTCTTGCAGACGGTCTAGGGTAGAGCAAAGGGAAAGAACAGTGAGGAGAATGATTTTGCAAAAAGTTGCAAATCTCTGTACAAAAAAACCCCCATCTAGTGCCATACTTTTAAAATTGTCAACCAGTTACAAGCACTGCAGAGGGAGGAAGGGAAGATCAATGCTGTATCCAGACAAAAGGAAAGCTGGATAGATCAGTTGTGGCCCGGGGATTGGAGAGCTCTTAAAGCACAGACAGATGCTGTGCTGTGGTGAAAAGTTCTTGCAAAGCTACTGCTTTTATGTCCATTTAGTGTTGTTTTTATTTTTCAAAGCACCAACAATGTGCCTTATTTTCTTTCCTTGAAGGATGAACCCAGAATAAACGCACACTCACCCTGCCCAACCCTCTTTATTTTAGTGTCTCAGAGTTTGTAGTATACCAACATCTAGCTGTAAATACACTAACTGCATGAAGTGAAAATACTCCGTGCCTCCTCAAGTGGATCTGTTGGCCTTTTCCAAATGCTATCTACATGGACCAGCTCTATTATGGAGTGTGAGGCAAACTCTGTCCCTCTGTGCCCAGGTAATGGTGGAAGTGCACCACTGGCTTAATTTGGCCCTGGGAATGCAGTAGAGTGGCTCTGGGTTGTATGAGTACATATGAGAGACAAATTTGGTGTTGGCTTCTGGCACTTCAAATAGGATATCCGTGTACATAGCCTTTATTTTGCTAAATGAATGGAGTATATTGGAACAAGTTATTATTGGGACATATGCCAGTGAGATCCAAGGAACACTGAGATGTTAGGTGCCTCCAGTCCTAGGTATGCTCTTAGACAGTTGGCAGAGTGATGTTTCCACCATTTGGGGGTGAGATGGGGTTTTAAAAGTTTAATATCTCCAAAAATTGAGTTTAGAGTATCTTTCAACCTGCCTGTAGCACTCTACCCCCTCAGTGCCTTGTGGACAAGATGCATGCGTACTGTCCTTCCAGCTGCGCTCCAAACTTCGCTTATGAACAAGTGTATGAAGAAACTCAGAGAATTTAACTTCTAAATGAAATGGCTTATCTGATTATTTCATCTTTACATGTAGGCAACAGAAAGCAAGATTTCAAGAAAGAGCAGTGTTAATTATTATAGACATCCTTTCTAAGAAAATAAAAAGCACTTTTTCGTACATTAAAATATTGAAGCCTTCCTGATTAGGTGTATTCAAAGACATGTAAAAATTACAGGGTAGGGACCTAGTTGGGAACAAATTCCCCTTATATTGCCATGCCAACAGTGTTCATGCTGCACCATTTCACCTGCAGATAATAGAGGTAGGTGCCTAGAACCAGGAAAGGAGGCGGCTTCTGTTCCACTGTGCACAGTTCTTAGTTATGGGAGAGCAATTCTGACTCCTACAAGATATTTCCAGATTTGAAGCGCTGTTTTGTTTTGTTTGGTGATGAAAGGTAATGACTTAGCAAGTTTATAATTGAATATTGCCATGAGTGTTAGTTTACATAGATAATGAGACCATCTTCAGCTACATTACATAACTTTTCATTGGTGTGACTTCTGCGAAAGGAATCTGAGTCTTTCTGCTTTGGGATGTGAACTCACCACCAACCAAACAGTTGAGAAGAATCTTCCTGTAGGGAGAAGTGTCCTCTTCCCTTTGTTTTTTGTTTTCTGCCAGTAGCCTCTCTTGAAAACAAACTCTTAGACCAGCTGCTTCAGCGTTACTTTTTTTTGCCTTTCCTGTAGAAGTTGGTCCCTGCTTGCTTCACACTCTGGAGCCACATGGGTAGTGGTGGCCCTGCTTAAGGTGTAGGAACTGCTTTGCATGAGCTTGGATGACATCACATGGGTGCTGACCTGCAGGCTGAAGCACAGGAGAATAACCATGCGATGGTCACAGAGGGGTCACAGCACGATTGGCTTTACCAGCTCTCTTTTGCTACTTTATCATACAAATGAGCTCGCTCTCCTAATCAGGTTTTCACACAGTGAGCGTGGAACAGGCTGGTACTGAAGGGGGGGGTGGGGAGAGAGGGGGAAGAAAAGAAGAAAAATATTTGTCAGGCTTGGTAGTGTCAATGAAAACATAAAGAAAGAAAGGAGGAAAGCAATGTTTGGAGAGCAAAGAGTGACCTGACGAATGTGACCCCTGTTTTTCCCAAGGGCTTCTGACTTTGAAACTAAAGCTGCCTTTAATGTTCACCAGGTGCCATCAGGGTGTTTTGATTCCCTTTAAGGAAGGGAGTTAGCCCTATAGTTTCAGCATCTGTGCTTCAGTGAACTTCAGTGACAGGGTGTATTCTTGTTCAGATCATAACCCTTGAGGTTCAAAGGCCATGAGCAGCTCAATAATTAATTCTGTTACTTCCACAGGAGGCGATGAACACAGACCTGTACTACACGCAGTTTTTGCCACAGGAGCCTTTCCAGTCCTGTCCCTGCTCGAACAGGGTGCGCCTGAGCATCTCTGAACGGTTGGCCAGAGCAACTAGAAAGGTAGGCAGATACAGCAGAGAGGCAACACCGGCAGTAAGATTATTCCTCATGCTAAAAGGATACTTTAAAGTTCATATTTTGTCAGCTGAGATTATAGTTCAATTTCTTGGAAAAAGCGAGATGTTATTTTGCTGAAGATATAGGGCTTTTTGTCCCCTGTTGTTATATAAGCAAATTGTTGTTACTTATCATCCTCTTTCTGGCTGCTTCCTCTCCATGGGTAATCGTCCCTCTGATATTACCTAGATATCTCAGCCCTGCTTGTGACCCCAGTGTCGCATAGAGATTTCAGCTTTTCAGGTGTTTGTCCTATTGCAGAAGACGGATTTATAGGAATATTGCATAATGTCAGCCAGAGGAAACGGCTGACTGATTGGTGGGGCCTTTGCTCCCCCCACCCCTCACCCCTTTCCTCCGAGAGACTCAGGAAATTCAAGAAGCTCATCTAATCACCTGGTGCAGAGGCTGGGTTGTAGAAGGGGGGAAGGCAGGGTAGGCAACCTGTCCTCGACAGAAGATTTTTTTTCTTTGGAGGGGAGGACCTAGAGGGCTATCCAAGGGCTAGCTCAAGATCATTGAAGTGCTAGTTGCTGGAGTAGTGGCGTGGGCGCGATGGCCTTGAGAGGCCACATCCAGTGACAACTCTGCAATATCTGTGGTTCTCTCAGCCTCAGTACTGCAGCAAATGGATGCTTTAGGAACAGAATCTAATAGTATCTCTAACACCTCTAGTTGTACTGCAGGACCGTGTGGGTCCAGACGTGCAACAGGATGACTGGTCCTTCTACTCATCAGTACGAGACCTCCTGCACCCGGTATCTGTTCTATGGTCACCTCCTGCTCACAGTTATGTGTTCCACAGGCCATTCATTTAGAAGTGTAGGACCAGAGGAATTTCAATAAGAAATATGGGATGCTGTTGTGCACCACAGATCCAAGACAGCTCGCGTTCGCTGAACTGAACATGATGATGATGATGTTACTAATAATTGCATTTCATATTGTGGCACAAAATGCAGCTTGTCTTTATCTTTGTGTAGAAGTGTTCCGTTTATACTGTAGTAGTGCTTCTTAGTTAAAGTGGAAAATTGCTTCCTGAAGTTGTGTTTGCATTCAGAGGGAGCATTTTATTAATTAGTAAATAATGATATGATGGAATTGAAGTATACTGCCTTTTCTTTTCAGTCTTTCTTTGAGGAGTGCATGCTAGAAAAGTGTATACACAAATAAATGCTTGTCCCCGTGTCCCTAAAAACTTAGCAGATATGTTGCAATACAATTTAATTTTAATGGCAATGACAGCGTAGAAAGGAAATGCTGTCCAAAGGTAGAGAAGGAGCATAGCAATAAGAATGTACTTTTATGAGTTTAAGATAGAATGTTAGAAGCATATTTCTATAAACCAGAGTCACAATATTAACATGGAGATATATAGATATGTATTAATATCTTGTTAACATTAAAATATGTTTGGAAATTGTCTTAAAAATTTCCAACCCAGCCACAAAATCTAGGTACCTGTTCTTTTTGCTTCATGTTAGGATGAAAAACTTCCAGTTGGTGAGTGGGATTTAGCAATGCTAGAGGCATTGCTGTGGGTTTTGGGGCCGATTATAATCGCTAGGGAGATTGAAGTGTACTGAAAACCAGAAAATCTGAACAAGCCTTTTAAATGAATTGCTGAAGTCCTCTAAGAGGATTTTAGAATAAAGGTATCTGAATGCATTCACACATGTGGGGACCGGAGTGCATATGTGCATTGCTGGGCCCTGGTCTAATTTCATGTAATACTACCATGAACTAAGGCTGTGCTACCGTAAAGTGTGTGTTGACTTGGATATAGCACCTTCCGAATCGATTCAGAGCCCTCATTATTATAAGGATACTTCTGCTGGAGAACGTGGGCCTTCTTCAATTGCACTGAGTGATTTTTAAGGATGCTTCAGTATTGGGGACTGGATAGTAGAGCCTGGAGGAGAATGTTTCAAAGTTGATTTGAATGCATAAGAACAACCAGTCCATCTTGCAAATAATACTGACATGATTTTTTTGTATTTAAGTTGTTTTTCATGTAGTTAAAAATAGTATTTTAGTATTTCTGAAGTCTTCCCTAGTTTGTGTTCAGCAGCAAATTCTGGAAAGTTCATGAGCAGCTGCAAAATTAACCCTAGAGTAGTAATTCAAGAGGAAGCTGCCTCAATATTCACAGCTGAAAGGTTCTCCTGCTGCATTCTCAAATCTGACTTTCAGCTTCACTTCCCTATAGCATAGTTCTGATTATATTGTGTAATGAACAACTTCTGATATAATCTTTACTACTTTTCTTTCTTTTTGCACAAAGAAAAGAATTTTATTTTTATGGTAGAAGGAAGAAACTATTCTGGGCACAACTAGAAAATAGAGAAGGTGGAAAACAACTTTCATTATTTATATTAAGAAAACATCAAATAATTCAAAAATATAAACGGGGGAAAATTCTGAAACTTCAGCTGTGCTTCTAGTTTTCAGTTGTACCACTTATTGGTGATGAATCTCTCTGTTTGTATGTGTGAACAGAGGAATGCTTACACTGAGATGTCTTGAAGTTGGTATTCTAGATGTATTTTGCCTGATTGTCTTCACATTTATTTTTACTAGTCTTGGAAATCACAGTAGTTGTAGATCGGCCCACAAGATTATGAAGACAAAAGTAAGCCAATGAGTTAACGAGTTTGAAATATTGCACCCATAGTATTCTATGTCATTTTTTCCTGTTATAAAGTGGATATGAATTGCCAGTGAGTGCTATAGTAGGCCTAATTTGCATGATCAATAATTTTCTGTCTTTGAAATATTTTGAATATCACATATATTTAATATATATATAAAAATATATATATTTGAAGAGGTCTGTGCTGGTTTTCTGTGCATATATATGATATGAAAACTTTGTTTACAAACAATAGGTCTTTCTCTTCTTGTCCATTTATCCACAAATAAAAAGCAAAATGGGAGAGAGAGCTAATCATTATCATTTATCAAATCCAGCATTTTTACTGCACGTGCCTATTTGTTCACATTAGCAATTCACTGCTAGTGACAACCTGCTCCCTGAGCAGTAATTTCACCTACAGTCTTAAGTGTGAAAAAGAAGATACTGGGTTAGACGTAATTAAACTTCAAAATCTGGAACAGTTGTTCATTTTAGTGGTTGCTTCATGTGAAAATTCCTTTAAGATTAGTGGGACGTCAAGACCCATGGAAGTGCAAGTGCATTTCATGACCCTAAGGACAAGAAAAGACAGGCACGGTGCGGCAATGGTTACAGCAGAGACGGGTGATGGGGGAGATGACAAAGCTCTTGGGGAGATATCCATGCCACAATTGCTGCATTCCAGGTGCAGCAGCTTAAAAAAAAAAGTAAATCTGAAACTCCTTTGGATCATTCCTTAAAAAAAAAGAATATTGTGGTGATGAAGCCCAGATTGATTTTATTTATTTTTTTTTTTTAAAAACTCAGCTATTGACCTGTGAGTTCCTAAAGGAGCTGGGGGAAGGTTGCACAGTGAAACGCTGGCATACCTTTGTATAGAGTGTGTTGATGGGCGTAGATGTAATAGTGTTGTAGTATACCATATGAAGAAGAGGTAAAGTAGATGGGTGCATCTGCTGACAATCTTTCTTTTTAATTTGGAGCCACCTGAAGGCAGTAAGTATCTCAGTAATAACCCGATCCCCATATGGCTTCCGTTCTTTCAGAGTAATAGTGTGCAGGGGCGGAGGAGGGGGCGAAGAGTCTACTTTTAGCTCTGGCTTCTGTTTGCCTCTTTGTGAGCCTGAGAACGTTTCCTGTCTGCTTGGTGATGGGAAATGTAACCAAAACAGACGCCGGTGAGTGACATTTCTCATGGCTGGCTTTCTGCGTTGGGTTTTCTGTACCACCTTAGAGATGTTGCAACATGCGTGAAGGAAGAAGGAAGCCAGATCTTTGGCATGATTTGCATGCTCACTGTAATATTTAACCTTGTCTTCTCAGCACATACTGTATTGCATCTAAAATATTTTTCCCGATTATAATTCCTTACAGTCCAGTATTGCCAACAGCAGGTGAATATTGTACTTTAAAATACATGTAGTTTTGCAAGTGGCACATTTTAAAGTAAAGAGTTTTGCTTTGGTCTAGAATTTATACATAGACTCTCTACTTATAGTTTCCTCATTTTTGTTTCTGTATCTCCCCATACTTTCCTTCCTGTCTGTGTTGTCTTATTTCCTCTCCAAATTATAGATACGCTGGAACAACCATTTTCATTGAAAAGGGCTTCACTTTTGGGGATAATCTATGGCCATTTTAAGAAAGGTCAGCAGTTCACAAGGGTGTTGCCGAAGATGGGACTATATGAAATGTGGCTTTAGGAAAAACAAAACAAAATCAGCAGTCCTCAGCACCCTGCAATCTTCAGATGGATAGTACTAGGAAGAAATGCCCATCCTGCTTGTTTTTCCAAGAAGGTTTTATGCCAGATTATAGTCCTTGCTCTGTCTCTGTCAAAGTAAGTTTTGTGATGCAAATTCACATGTCATGTGAAGGGCAGGGTGAGACAAGGAGAATGAGTGAGTGCAGAAAGGAACAACAGAGAGAGAATTTGTGCTTCAGCCGTGTTTAGTATTGATGCTACGCTAAATCATTATAAACACAGGTTAGGACTGCCGATTGGGAAGCAATGTCAATATTGGCATCTTTACTAGTATCTGTTGCCCTATTGAATTGTTTGGTTGCTTTAATGAGAGAATGTGAATATATGCAACTCTTTAGGAAGAATTTCAGAAGGAGACAGTGAAGTCATCTTTTTTGGCCTGTGCAAACATACACTTATTTATTGGAGATGAGAATTCAAAGTTACGGATTCAAAGGCACACAGGCATAGAATAGTTGTATTGTACTGTTATTTTGAATTGTACTGTTATTTTTTCTGCTTGGAAAAATGTGAAATCCTGAAACACGCTTCACTGCCCATTTTTCACTCCTTTTGCTTACCTCTAGAAAATAAAGTCTAGGCTGCTTATTGTTGACTTTATGTAATTTCTGTCTCCAGCTTGCTGCATCTTCTGGTTCGGCACTGCACGGGAGACATAATCATGCAGCAAAACTCCGGCTTCCCCTCATCTGGGTGTCATCAGGGAAAATGTGCGCTGTGGGTGAAGGGTTTCCAGAAACCCCAGTCCCAGCATGAAAGCAGCTGTGAACTCCATTCTCTGGACGCTGCTTTAGGATCTTAAAAATTAACCTTCCTTACCCACAGTGGGATTTCAGGTCCTGCAGAAGTCCATTACCTGTCCCTACATAGGCACGAACAACAACTCAGAAATTTCTACAATGTTGTGAGTGTTAAGGTGTTTGAGTTGCATGTATTGAATATATGCTTATCTTTCCATAATTATTTTAAAATCAGGGCATAGGCTTGGTATCATGCATTCGATGCCTTCCTATTCCTCTACATGTTGCTTTCATGGTCAATTTTGCTGTTAATACTTTATCTTTTGAGAATGTTGGATAAGGAATCCATTGGATATGGCAAATTCTTGTTTTTCTACATATTGTCTAGTTGTATGTTCCTCACAAAGCAGTATGATGAAGCTAAGATATAGTTTGTTTCACCTAGGTAGGGAAAGTTGTGAAATTCTAGTTGGAAATAATGATACGATGATGTTATTCCATGTTTGAGAGAGATCTGATACCTGTATTAAGGCAGAAAGGCTGGTGGACAGAAGGGCTTAGTCTGTACTAAGAAGTTAAACGAGCCTGGGAGTATCCTCTGGCACAAAGTTATGGACAGCCCATCTCCATAACATAGAACTCTTACTCTCCAAAAGAAGGTGGTGACACCCAAATTGCCTTACAGTATTTAACCCCGGGCTGTGTTTTTCCCCTGTGGAGAGTGCTGGCAAGCCTGTGCCAAGCCTATGGCAAGGACTAGTCTAATAACTGAACTGCAGAGACAATTAAAGTCTACTGTCTGGGATTGCTTCTTGGCACTATTTCATTTACTGGTGTAGAAGTGGCCAAAGAGGAATGTCTGGCTGTTTATCTCCAGTTATGCTGTTTATTGAGGATCAGCACTCCAACTGGTGTGTTTCATGAATTTGGGAACTCATTTTGTCTTAGCGCTGCTGAAAACTTTTGTTACGGTTTTGTATTAAAATGACACCCATGTTACTTCTGCGTATCTCTTGGGGGGGGCGGGCGAGGGAAGAAAGAATCCTTAAGCGAGTGTAACACTGGCCACTGTACGTGAGACCAGTAATGATGGGAGTGAAAGAGCTTGCCATTTCCCTGAGGGTTTTTTTTGCCCTTCCTTTATGATTTCAGGGGATGATAATGACTAATTTTCACTGTAACATATAGCGCGTTTCTGCTGTGTGCTTCAAGTGTATGCCTGGTGTGTGTGTATCTATGCACAGACACACACATACATACGTAGCCCATTTCTAGAGGAGATGCGAGTAGCTGTGGATGATGTTGGGGTGGTTGGTATTAAGTGATAGTGACAGGTCATGTGAACGCTGAGGCTCGGACCCAGCAGGAGGCGGTGCGTATGCATCTTCAGCATCAGCACAATCGACATCCGCTCAACAGAAGGGTGGCCGGGCCTTTCCTTAGGAAACATATGCCAAAACTATTATCGGAGACTACGTCATGGCCTGCAGCAAACTGGACAGGATGTTAATGAGGAGGGAACTGTGGAAGAAGGAATCTGAGTGCGTCCCATATTATCGAAACAGAATGCTGAATAAACAGATTATTTCCATTACTGTGCCCTGTCAGCAATCTCGGTGTTTTGATCTTTATCAGGTTTATGCTGATAAAGGTTTATTTTTCATTACTTAGTTGATACAGGTTTGGGGGCGTTTTAAGTGCAATAAATAAATAAACAAATAAATGCAAACATCTGGGAGGCTATAAAAGACACTGTGGACCCAGGACAGCTCATTATTTCTCCTTGACGAAAAAATCTCTGGTGCATCCTGTGATGTCTGTGACAGCGTGTAAGGAGGCACTCCACTATGTCAAGCCCAGAGTCATAATTCTGTCTTCTCTGCTGCAATAATGAGACTTTTTGAACTACTGAACTCAGCAGAAGTTATAGGTGTAAAGAAAATGGCTTGTGTTTTGCAACTGTTTACAACAGGTGGAGATCAGGGAATTCGGACTGGTTATTTTTTCATTTGAGGACCATGTATCAGAACCTGAACTTTAAAATCGTGTTGATGATTCCAACAGTCTGGCACTAATTTAATTTCATATTTGGCAATTTTCTTCTGTGGTCCTTAATTAGAGGTTCAATATTTTATTGCTTACTTTGCTTCTAGTTGTTTTTTTCTTTATCTTTTTCTTCCTGTCCCTCTCCCCCTCCCTGAAGGTTTGCCTGAGTAGCAAGAGTAAGATCGACAAAATAAATAACTTTGGGGAATACAGCTGTCCATTTAAAGTTGGTGTTCTTTTGGTGTGTTTTAGAAAGCAAAATACCAAAACAAGATTTAACCCCATACTTTTTTCCAAGACGCCAGCTGTTTAGAGATTGCACTTTTATGCATTGATCAGAAGTTCATCATTAACATTAGTTTCATGTCCCTTGAAATGTTGGGTAGGTTCTCTGCTTATTCATAAAATTAATTAAATATGGCCAACGTCACAGTGAGTTCATCTTATCATTAATTTTAAGCTGCCTTGTCTTCACCAGACAATGAATGTATTTTTTCCTACATCTTAGATAATGCGCAGTAACTAACATGCGGTAAGCTGCAGTTGTAATACGAGTTATCAGGATGACGTGGCTCTTGGCCTCTTGGCAAAGTATTCACAAAGTCCCTTGTCTTTGTTACGATTTTACCAAATGTCAGCTAATATGCACTAAGAATAGGTTTGCTGCCTGCCGCCCCAACAGGAATGACCTCAGCCCTGACCTGGAGCTTCCCTGTCTCAGGCTGCAGAGATGGCTCGTGTGCTGGAGCCATTCCAGCCTCGGCCCCTCAACCCCCTGAGGTGCGAATCCGTGCCCCCGTCTGCTAGAAATGAGATGTTTGGTGTTGCAAAACCCATCAAACGGCCCTTGATTGGCAGCCGCTGTCACTCATTATCAATCTGAGCTTGATTTGAGGAACCAGCTGTTGGTAAAGGGCCATCTAAAACATTTGTTATTTGTTGTTAAACTTTCCTTTGCAGGGAAAATGCCTTTAAATACCAGGTACTTAAGAAATGGAGAAGTTGGATCTGATCTGTTTGTTTATGTACCATACTGTCATTCCGGGTGACCTAGTTTAGGATTGTGATGAGATCTGAAGAGCAGAGTATTGAAAATGTTGTTTGTGAGAGCCTGTGTGCCAGAACAATATGGGGTAAAATCATCTTAATGAGATGCTAGATCATCTGCAAAATGCATCTCTCGGTAAATACAGTGGATTTATTTTCCTTAAGAGGAACACAGTGAGCATCTCACAGGAATGCACTTTCATAAGGTTGAAAGAAAATAAGTAGAGGTTTTGGTTCTTTCAAAGCTCAAGCAGAAGCAATTTTCTGCAGTACCACCATGGTTGCAGCCATCGTGATTAAACAGTTGTTATTGCCAGCCTGCTCTAGATTCACGCGTAGTGATGGGACATTGAACAAAAATCTTCCGTCGTACTCCAGAAATTAGATAACCGTTCTCAGTTTGTTTGGCAAAATAAGCATGAAGGTGTTGTTTTATTATTGTTAACCAAGATCCAGAACCTAAGAGTCCAAAATAGTACTGTAGCTTCCAGCTAAAAATCAAGGCCTGTCAGGTGGTATCACATCCATTCCCTTTTGAGCATTATTTGACCCAAGAGGAAATTCGTTGAAATGCTTGCTAACCTTTATTGAACAAGAGGAGTGACTTAATAAACATGATTTTTCCCTGGGGAGTTTTACTGCCTGGCCTAGGTTTAGGCAAGGTTTCCCCCTTGACATTTTTCTACTCATGTTCTGAGTCTCCCAGGGAACACAGCAGTAGCTCTCAAGGAGACAAGTTGCATTGGTGTTCCCCTGGAAGAAGCATAATATTTGTTGACCAGAGCCTTAGCAAAAAATTTACGCTATATATAAGCTAATAAAAAAGGCAGATTTTTACTGTTCTGAATTTGCAAGAGCAATCTTGTAAACCTCATGAGTTTTGATTATTTAATTCTTTATAGGGAAAAGGTAAAGTTATGGACAATGGCTAGGAAAAAGAAAGTATTTTGATTTCCCTTAATGTTTCCTGCTAGTAAACTTGTACTGACTGGAGGTCATGTTATAGAATGAATGAATAAAAGATGAATGAGTAAAAATTATTTACAGAAGGGGACTTGCCTTGCTATATGTTTTCCCATCCTGATTCTGGTTGATGGCATCCTCTAATTAATTGATTAACTTCTGTGAGTAAAACTCATAATAACCTGTTACTGTTATTCAAAATATTAAAAAAAATTAAAAGAAAATCCAGGTTTTCTCAATTTTCTGTCTTGCTCAGAGTGAAATCCACGTTGCTCAAACTGAATACACGCAAGACTCTATTGATTTTTCTCCTCTTGGTCTACATCCATCAACCAGAATACATTCCATATTGAAATAATAAATATGCCTTCCCACCCAGAGAATGGCATTGCATTCCTTTTCACTTCCAGACATGAAGAATTATTTGTGCTTGTTTGTTTGCTATGTCAGAACTGGAGAACATTAGCATTTCCTGGCAACTCATGTGCCACCAAAAAGGCTCTTTCCTTGATAGAAGTCCTCCACTTTTTAATTGTCCCACTACTGCCTGAGTCAAAGTATATGAGCATCTCACTCCAAGGGAATACACTAGAAATGCAATGGATAGCTTATTTGATACACTTGCAAACTATAAGTAAATAACACAGCTGCATCAATACGAGGTGAAAATTCAGCCATAATTTTAACGATATATTGTCTGGCTGCTGGTAACATTTTTCTTGTTTTTAAAGACAGTGTTTTGAAACACATACACATACATGTACATATACATATGTACATGTATGCGTGTGTAACAAAAAATATTTCTTTTTGATTGGTTGGATAACTGACTCTCTGCAGAAAACAATGGTAATGAACTTAAAGCCATTATTTCTCAATTAATTTTAGTTCAGTTTTGTATTATACCCGTATTTAACTCTGTTCTGTGCTCTTATGTGTACACCATGTTATTTTGCTCATTACGGCTTACAGAATCACAGAATGGTAGGGGTTGGAAGGGACCTCTGGAGATCAGCTAGTCCAACCCCCCTGCCAGAGCAGGTTCAACTAGAGCAGGTTGCACAGGAACGCGTCCAGGCAGGTTTTGAATGTCTCCAGAGACGGAGACCCCACCACCTCCCTGGGCAGCCTGTTCTGGTGCTCTGCCACCCTCAAAGTAAAGAAGTTCCTCCTCATGTTTAGATGGAACTTCCTGTGCTCAAGTCTCTGCCCGTTACCTCTTGTCCTCTCACTGGGCACCACTCAAAAGAGCCCGGTCCCATCCTCCTGACACCCACCCTTTAAGTATTTATAAGTGTTGATAACATTCCCCCTCAGTCGTCTTTTTTCCAGACTAAAAAGACACAAATCCCTGAGCCTTTTTTCATAAGAGAGGTGTTCCAATCCCTTCATCAACTTTGTAGCCCTTTGCTGTACCCTCTCCAGCAGTTCCCTGACCTTCTTCAACCGGGGAGCCCAGAACTGGACACACCACTCCAGATGCGGCCTCACCAGGGCAGAGTAGAGGGGGAGCATGACCTCCCTCGACCTGCTGGCCACGCTCTTCTGGATGCACCCCAGCATGCCATTGGCCTCCTTGGACACAAGGGCGCATTGCTGGCTCATGCTCATCCTCTTGTCCACCAGGACTCCCAGGTCTCTTTCCACACAGCTGCTCTCCAGCAGCTCAGCCGCTACTGCTTAACTGTCATGCAAGTAGTACCCATCCGTGTACCGTTATTGGACAGGAAATTTATAGAGCACAGGTCACGGTTTTCCAAATAAGCTCATTGTTGTGATTTTAATACAGGAGAGTGAAATATGGTTAATATGTAATGTTTTAGTATTTTTAAATGATTCCTTTGGCTTTCAAAGAGCGTAGTTCACTCTTCTGGGCCAAATAAGTTAATTCATTCTTAATACTTCATACTTAATTTTTAAAAGAGTTACAAAACTATGGAAAGAGTTTTGTTGGTTTTCTTGACTTAGTATACTTTAACTTCAAATATAGGATTGAAGGCTTGGGTTCTTTTTCCTATTTTTCTCTCTGGATAGGATTACTTTAGAGGCAATGGGAGCATTGCAGCTTAAGTTAAAGCAGCATGGGGTGATGCTTTATTGCCTTAACTTTGATACAAATAAAATTGAGGATTCTAACTGATCATGTGTATAAACAGTAGATAACTTTCTCCTCCATAGCTTTTTGTAGCCGATGACTTGAAGGTGGACACAGAAAAAACTTTCATCCGTTGAGTTCTGACTAAGCATTTTAGAATTCTGGTTTGCATCACCCTAGTGTATGTCCTCTTACCTTGACTAAGACTCATTTCTCACCACGCTACGTTTTGATCAGCTTAAGATGCATCGAAGTATACATGTACAACCAGAAAAGACTTTAAGCGTATATGTTAACAGCTCACTTTTAAATCTTAGTCCAGACAAAGCCTACGGCACTATTCCACGCTGACGTATGTACGAATAAGAGAAGACCTTTAACTCCATCCTTACGTGCTCAGCCTGCCATTGGCACATCAACCTGTCTTTTTTTATGATTCATAGTCTAATGAATAATTTTGTCCCCCATGTGTCAACCAGAAAAAAAACCTGAATCTGTTCCTTTAGAGCTGTGTTGGTAAGTGGAAGGTCATAAAACTGAGACTTATGCAGGTGACTTACTGCTGCAAACTGAGGCTTAAATCAAAAAATGAATTTGCTTGCTTGCAAAAGATACCATTACAAAATTTTCTTGGAAAATTTTTCTACACTTATTGTGTCTTGGTAACTGTACTATTCACAACGTGCAGTCTGTTTTCATTAATTATACATACCTAGCATGTGCATTATATTTATTAGGGAACAGCATACATGCTGTATTCTTAGGGAATAGCATACAGATTTTGTATTCTTACCAAAATTGACATGGTAATAATGTATTCTTCAGTATTTTGTGGCAATTTTACATTGGTACGAAATACAGCTTCTTCAACCTGGAATTCAGTTCTTACAGAGGATATTTCTGTCTCCCTCCCTGTTCCTTTGAATGATACTTAAAGGGCTCTATAATTATGTGGGGATACAAAACAGACATTAGGAGAAAAAAATGAAGCAGGAGATGACACTGATTTTTACCAAGGGCTGATTATGTTTCTGAGAGCTGTATCTTGGCAGTAAAATACCTTAAGGCCCAAGGGGAGTTTCTTAACTGTTGTTGATTTATAATATTTGATGTACTGAGAAGAAGGAATCCATCTTTGTACAGTGTACATAATGCTGATAGCACTTTAAAATCAAAATATAATGTACATTTAGATCTGAAAATGGGGATATTTTTACCAATACCAGTGCAAGTGCATTGTTATTGAATAGCAGTAATACCTAACGAAACAAGAGCAAGAGCTGCTGAAGTAAAAATCTGTCTCTTTTTTCCTCCAAAGAACACTACCTGAATATACTTGCTGCTCATAGAGAATTATTGACATGACTTTTGTTAATAATCAAAATCACATCCTGCTCTGGTCCTAGAAGACTATTTTTTAATAGCAATTTCCCTTTCCAGATTCCTGAAGTACAAAGGGATTTATAGGTGATATATGACAACAGAAAAGTTCTGATTTCTAGGGCAGAAGAATTCTTTTGCGCGCAGGTAACCTGTTAAAGTGGGTGATAAAGAGACTTTGGCCAGTTAAATTGCTTTTGGCTTTTCCATCATGCTGAGTTAATTAGTTAATATTAGGAGATAAAAGAAATGAGATACAAATGTATCAAGCAGCAAGTAAGTAAAAGACTCATTGTAGTCTGCTGTGACTGGAGGATATTACAGAAACTGTGAAGTCGAAGCACTTGAGGATTTTCCATTGAACAATGTGCTTAAAATCATATAGGAGCAAACCCAAAGGATATATGAGTCAATGATAAACTATATGGTAACCCACATGTCTGAGATGCTGTCCTGGCCCTGGAGGAGATACAGTTATTTGAGCTGAACCCAAGTACCAGGAATTTTTAAGTGGCTGGTCATTAGTCTGAGAAAATGCAGGATACGTATGTCTGTAAGCGTCACAGCAAGAGAAAATAATACAGTAAACCTGTATAACATTCTTAAGACTTCGGAGAAGTTTTGCATGAAATATTCTATTCCTTCCCATTCTGTTCTCAATAACCAGGCTTGGCTTATTTCTTTATTATTGTATTGGCAGGATTAAGGAATACATTTCTACTTGTTTTTTAGACACATTTTGAAATAGTGTTATTAAAACAAATGTTCAAGTAAAATACTGAGGAAACATTTTGTATGTGCTTAAGGAAAGACACAAAATAGAGTTTCTTGCCACGCTCCTCTGTCATACAACTGAACGTGTCTTGAGACTACTTTATCTTCCATTATTGAGACTCATTCTAAAACCTTTGAGCAATGGAAGTTTGGGGACACAGGAATTAAGGCTGGACCACTGTGTCTTACTGCAAAAAGACAGAAAAAGACAAATCAGCGTTCTGATAAAGATTGTTGGAGGTGGATGGAGATGGTTGGAGGAACCCTTGCCTTCCTCTGTTTTCTTTTCAGGCTGTGATGTGTGCTGCAACCTACAGCTGGAGCTGTTTGTAAGCAGGACTCTGTCTGACCAAATGGCATAAATATGTAAATAATGTAGTAGCTCTCATTTAATTTAGAGTAGAGTTAGGGAAGATAATGTGGCTTCGTACTAAATTTCACTGCTGAAATATGTTTTATTGGTTGGATCTAGATCTTGTGCTGACTGGCTGTGCTGACTGGAGCTGTGAGTGCAGGGTTTATGCTGGGTATCACGGCTCTTTGATTTGTATCTATTCCAACTTTGCTATACGGGAAAGTGGGCTTAACTCCTGGGCCATTAGGCTTTCTAAAACTAGCATAAAAAAAGATTTCACCCTCTGTTGGCAGCACTATTTTTTACTTCTTGTAGCCCATGTTGGTATGATAATCAGGAAAGGCAAGCAATTCCACAAGGCAAGGTTTTTTGTGGAATTCAAGCACTGGCTTGAATTAGGATGGATTTTAACACATGCTAATGTATAGTTAAGCGTGTGTCAAGGTGCACAGTTGAATGAAATTATGTATATGTGAATCCATTAGGTAAAATTTCAGCAATTTGTGAAGTTGCTTGTAAAATAAAAAATTTATAAAAGAATCTTAACTTTAAAGTAATCTTAAACTGAATTTGCTATTCCCATGTAGACACCTAGGAACTGTAAGTTAAGGATCTGCTCCATGGTCTTGCTGGTCAGTCTCACCTCTGTGCCCAGCAAGATCAAGGAGCAGATCCTCCTGGAAACTATGTTATGTCACATGGAAAATAAGGAGGTGATTGGTGACAGCCAGCATATCTTCATTAAGGGCAAATCGTGCCTGACAGATTTGTGGCCTTCTGTGAAGATTTTACAGCATTGGTGGATAAGGGAAGGGCAACTGATATCATCTACCTGGACTTGTGCAATGCATTTGACACTGTTCCACACAACATCCTTGTCTCTAAATCGGAGATGCAAGGATTTGATGGATGGACCACTTGGTGCGTAAGGAATTGCCTGGATGGTCACACTCAAAGAGTTGTAGTCAATGACTCAACGTCCAAGTGGTGAGCAGTGACGAGTAAAGCTCCTCAGGGGTCGGTACTGGGACCAGTACTGTTTAACATCTTTGTTGGTGACATGGACAGTGGGATTGAGTGCACCTTCAGCAAGTTTGCCGACAACACCAAGCTGTGTGGAGTGGTCAACATGCTGGAGGGAAGGGATGCCATCCAGAGGGACCTGGATAGGCTTGCGAGGTGGGCCTGTGCAAACCTCATGAAGTTCAAACAGGCCAAGTGCAAGGTCCTGCATGTGGAACCCATGCACAAATACACAAGCACAAATCCCAGGCACAAATACAGTCTGGGCAGAGAATGGATAGAGAGCAGTCCTGCTCAGGAGAAGGACTTGGGGTTGTTGCTGCATGAGAATTCTCCGGCAACGTGCACTCGCAGCCCAGAAAGGCAACCGCATGCTGGGCTGCATCAAAAGAAACGTGGCCAGCAGATTGAGGGAGGTGATTATCCCCCTCTACTCTGCTCTGCTGAGACCCTACCTGGAGTACTGCATCCAGCTCTGAAGCCCCCAACATAAGAAGGACATGGACCTGTTGGAGCAAGTCCAGAGGAGGCCCATGAAGATGATCCGAGGGCTGGAGCACCTCTCCTGTGAAGACAGGCTGAGAGAGTTGGGGTTGTTCAGCCTGGAGAAGAGAAGGCTCTGAGGAGACCTTATTGCAGCCTTCCAGTACCTAAAGGGGGCCTACAGGAGAGACGGGGAGGGACTCTACGAGAGAGTGTAGCGATAGGACAAGGGGTAACAGTTTTAACCTGAAAGAGGGGAGATTTAGATTAGATGTTAGAAAGAAAGTCTTTACTGTGGGGGTGGTGAGGCACTGGAACAGGTTGCCCAGAGAAGTTGTGGATGCCCCATCCCTGGAGGTTTTGAAGACCAGGCTGGATGGAGCTTTGAGCAACCTGGTCTAGTGGGCGGTGTCTCTGCCCATGGCAGGAGGGGTTGGAACCAGATGATCTTGAAGGTCCCTTCAAATAAAATCGCACTTCTTGACAACCTGCATACCATATCCATAGAGTTCACTGTTTGATACTTCGGGAAAAGTTTGTTTGCCCCAAAGCTCCTTTTTTTGGGTTTTTTTTACTCTAACATGACTTTGTCAGTTGGTGAAAGAGATTACTACCTGATTAGGTGCACCCTTAATCTCAGCCACAACAGCACAATATCTGTAGTCTTTTGAAATTCCCATGGTGGTAACTGCAGAGCCCCATTAACAATGCTACAGGTTATTATTTATTTATGCTATAAGCTTTGTCTTAGACAAAGAAATTTTTTATACAAGGAATATTTTTTTATTCAAGGAATGTTTTAGGATTTTGGAGGTTTTTTCCTCCCCCTTTGGATGGGATGTTGATGTCCTCAGAAGTCAAGACACGGGGACCTGGAAAGAAGACCTACAGATTGGAGTTCCAGCATGCATTTTGTTGTGTTTCTGCCCCTGATGGTCCCCAGCATGGGGTTTGCAGAACTTGCTCTCCTTTACAGTATTTGCCCTATTCATTATAGTAATAAATCCACTGGCACCTTCAAGTGAGTTTCCTTGGTACTCTGGAATACTTGAGATATTGATGGCAGGTAGACATTGCACTCTGTTGGCAGTCCAATAGGCCCAATAACATGTAGTTTAGAAATTGTGGGCATTATGCTCAGTCTTGCACTATATTTTCCTGTAGGCTTTTTTCCAAGCTGCGACTGAAATATTTGTTTTTTCTAAAAACAATTTGCAACTGTTCATATTTGCAAATTAAAAAAAAAAAAAAAGTGAGAGACAGGTGCTGACAAGATTCCCTTCGTGGTCGCACTTACTAGCCATTTGCAGACACTCAGTTTTGCAGTGACTTTACTGGACAGCTGGAAGGCCAGAGATTAAATTTTCAGAAGCATGATGTTGGATAACAGGTATGAATATAAAAGTTGATGGAAGTGAGTAGCTTTAGAAATGGGACTTGAGGTTCTTCTGACAGTTTCACCCTTAATCTTTCAACAAGGCTGAAACCTTGGGTATAGTTTAGTATGGCTGAGACCTGGTTTTAGATACAGCTATTTAATTTTATCAGGCTTTCCTGGGGAACTTTATAGTTCTTGGCTTCACAAAGCATGATGATCTGCTGGGGAATGACTGTTTTGTAAATGAAAAGGCAAAAGTGGCTGTAGTTCTGTTTGTCTGTCCAGTCTCCTTTAAATCTTCAGTCCTGTGGGTAATACATTATCGGACTGATTCCAGTTTCCTGTTTATATAGGGTCTGGCTTTGATGCGAGTACAGCAGATTAAGAAGCAGAAGCAGAGTTCCTGTTTTAGTAATTTCTCATTAAGATGTATATAAGTCCAATGACACTGTGCTGACAATTATTTAAAACATCAAACCGACTAGCACATATTTTTACATCAGCACCAAAGATTTAAAGGCGTACCACCTCGGCAGCAGCCCCACTACTTCATCTTTGATCAAAGCCACACATTCGAAAGAAATTTTGCGTGTTGTTTTACAAGTGTTTTAAGCTAAGGAAGATCATTCTGAAAAGACTGATTTGTCTCTAAGAGAGAATTTAAGTAAATAATTCCTGCGTTAAATTAAATCCCACAGTTTTTGTCTGAAGTTCATTTATCAACCAAAGTGATCTGGAAACTGTCGATAGGCTTTTCTGGTGATTTGTTAGTTGCATTTCATGTTAAAAAAGTCATGCTTTACTTGCAGTTTCAATGTCTTTAGCAAACTTTCTTGCCATTACCTCTTGGAATGACTTTGATAAATTATAGTTCACAGCACAGAGCTCCTGGGATTGGGATACAGTAACCTGTTGCCCTGGCTCTTGCCATTTTGCTAATGATTTTTTGCCAGCCCAAAATTTTTGTTTTGATGTGGAATTCTGTTATTCCTTGAGTAAAGTAATGTTCTGTCAACACGTCGCCTGGTACAGCAGCATACCTTCACCAGAGTGGTCTGCAAACCACATATTCTTCTTGTTCAAAGACAGACGATAGAAAGCCACTTATTTTATGTCAAAAATTAAAAGAAAAAAAAAAGCATTTCAATATGATTCTTTGTGTTGATAAATAGGCAAGTGTTAAGCCTATTGCCTCAAAATAAGCTTAGCAATTCAGAATAAACTTGTGATGAACTCTGCAAGAAGCTGAACTCTACATGAAGTCCCAGCTTCTCGGAAGTTCACGCAGGCAGGCCAGGACACTTTTTCCCCTCAGTGTGCAGCTTCTCTTGGAAAAAGGTTTGCGATGACCCTGCTCCACGTTACCTTTTCCTGAGTTAACTTTCCAAGTTGATTAGTTATAATAAAGTGTATATTGTAATAAGACTTCTTTGTAGTAAGTATCCATCCCAGGTAACCCTGGAAAACCACCTCAGCTCTTTTCCCCAGCAACACGGGCTGTGAAAATCAGAGCAATGCAAGGTGCTTAGGATACTCTTTTCAAGCTACGTTTTGTGTTAGCAAGTGTACTAGTCTTATAGTTTAATTGGTATGTGAACTTAACACACCGTTTTCTCTTTATGAGTTTTCGATGTGTTACAAACCCATTTTATTTTCTATTTGCCTTCTTTGGGAGTTTCATCAAGAAATGATAAATATCCCTATGCATATGAATTCCATTATATGCAATATAATTCCAGTAACAGTATCTATGATAACTGTAGCCTGATACCAATAACAGAAAGCTTATACTTACAGCTATTTGAATAATCACTTCACTGTCTATTTACATTTGGAGTATAGAACTGGCTAGATTTAATTTCTTCTCCGATGAATATTTATCCTTTTACTGACTTTTTGTTCCTTTCTGCTACTTATGGTTGTATAATTTACATTTACTTAATGATCCAGAATGTTTAGAAAATAGAAAAAGTATCATCTGCTATAAAAGTATTCCCATCAGAAAAGGGTTAGTTGTCAAATGTTAAAACTAAATAAGATCCAGTTGGGCATAATTAAACCAGGACTTGCACTTAATAAGCTGCACACATGCGTATCGGAACTTCTGATTTCTGAGGTGGATTGAGTTATTCTTATATTAGTTTTGAAGCTATTAGCTCTTGAAAAAATAACTTAAAAATGAAGACATTTTATTAAGCTCAGCTCTGCTATTTTTAGTGAGACATCATGAGACTTCTTTCATGGAAGCATCCTTCTCCCCTCTCATCACAGTAAAATCAGGGCAATTTAGCTTTCTTTAGAAATGAACCCCAACAGATTGTTTTAAAAATCACATTTACCGCATGTGCTTGTGGAACAATAGACCTTGAATAGGGTTTTTTGTAGGTATGTGATGTGAAAGCAGAGCTCACCGTATTAAATTCAGTTGAAATGTTATGTCCGTTTATATAACCGCCCTACCAATGCAGTATTCAGTACGCCTAAGAAATCTCTGTGGACATGTCAGATTATTGTGGTGTTCATGTGTTATCAATCGATAGGCTTGAGAAAACAATACATTGGTCAGTATAATTCCTAAATTTATTATTGCTAAAATACCAGGATTTTGATTTTGCTTTTCTTTGTATGTCACGTTACTAAACTGACGTGTAGAGAATTTGCAAGGTCACTGAAGAACCAAATGGTTCTTGAGACAAAATCCTTATATCTTCTGTGCATTGCAGAAGTATATTCATGGGGATAAATTCCTTAGAGGGGCTTTAAATTGTATAAGGGAGCCTAATAGGATTTAAAAGCTGTAAAGTTGGTTACAGCCTACTTGGATGGGTATGGTCTGTATTTTTTTCAGGCCAAGGTCAATGGTATAAATGGTGCTGTAAAATCTGCTTGTGAAAAACTGGAAAAGATACCTGCTGGCTGAGGCAAGACACTTTTCCACAAACATTTGTGTTTGTAAAGTAAATTTTTAGACCTGGGGCAGAAAAGTGGAAGACAACCTTTGCCAGAGCTAGACCACAGCTCTTGAGTTTGCGTTTGAGGTGCTTTTTTTTTTTTTTTCTTAAATTGCTTTTTGCTTTCTCATGACATCACTTTTTTGATTTTTTTTTTTCCTTTCTTTTTTTTTTTTTTTTTCCTGTCTGGGAACTATAGCTGGTGATGAAAAGAAGCCGTTTGCTTCATTGTTTGGGCTTAATGTCTCTGGGTGCAAAATAGAACTTCTTTTTCTGAAATTGAATTGTACAAAAATTTCTACTTGCAGCCACTTACCGCCGTAGCATTGAGGCCACTTAACGTATGTCATGAGAACACTTAACACAGTCTGTGACCAAGTGCTTCTGAAAGGAATGGAAATGTCATGAGCCAATTATTGCGCCTTACAAATGACATATTGAGACAAGACCGTACCTGCGTTCCAGGAGCGTAATGCGGTGGGGGCTTGCATTTTCAAACCCTGTGGTTACCTTGCTTAATTACCTGTTGTCCATCTTCTCCAAGAGGAGCCGTGGGGCTCGGCTGGTGCTCATGGGATGCCTGCAGGCAGCCACTGGCAGCAGGCATTGCCAGCACGTTGCTGACGGTGTTTAGACATTGTACCGACACTCAGGACTGGGTAAACTGACTCTTCAGTTACGTATCTGAACACCGCAGCCATTGAACCCTGCTTCTTAGGTCCTCTCTATCCTCTCAACGCAAGTGCACGTTGAATTTCAGTCAGCCAAGAAACGCAGACCTGTGAGGCTGGGCCCACGCCAAGGCTTGTTTGGCATGCTGTAGGGTCGGGCTGTTACAGGGGCGCCCTCAGCCAACGGGGGGTGGCTGAAATGGTCAGCCCGCTGCACGCCTTGCTTCTTAAATGTAGTCAGCATATAGGTAATGTGTATACCTGGTTTGATTTATTCCAATATTTCTTTCCACTGGGACAACATTTTGTTCTGCTTTAAATCCAACACGGAAGAGATACAGCGTGTCTCAAGATGTAGGTGCAGGGGTCTGCTGTGTAACTGACGTGTCTTTGTTGACACTAGATATATAAAGTGCTCAAGAAAACAGAAAATTTGAAGCTTTGCTTATATTTGTTCTTCTTTCTGTTCTGGGTGTGATGTTGGAAGCAAAGCTGAATCTGTGCAATGAAACAGAGTGATTCTGAAGTCCTCCATGGAGGAGCTGCGCGGATAGGCCACCACAGCAGCTGGCAGACCTGCCTTTTGCAGTGCGGGGTGATGTTTGTATCCCAACGTAGTCTTCGTGGAGAGTCCCCAGTATTACTTGCTTCTCCCTAGTGTCTGTGAGAGACTTCCTAAAGAGAAGGTGGCAGTCCCCAGGCTGATGTGCTCTCTCAGTCCTAATAAGAGGTGGTTTAGTACGGCTGCCTTTCCCTTACCAGAGGTGAACTGCTGCTGCTAACTCATCGCCATGTGCCGTGTTTGCTGTGCTCCCTCTTTTCATGCAGCATTTAAATATCATGGTAAAGTGCGTGTAAAAAAACTTGAAGATCACTAAATAGAGAGTTTGTATGGCATTGAATACACAGAAATGGAGCAGCCAGCAGCTAGGAACTGTAACTATGTCAGCAACACCACTACCACCATCACCACCAGTACTTAAACTGGATGCTCCAGGTCTCCCTAGCTGCTGTTGCCTGAATGGATTTAGCGTCGTGTAACACAAGTTCTTCCTGCACCAATCAGGCATTGTGTCTTGAACACAACAATAGAAAAATAAATAAAATAACAATTTTAAAAGCTCAATCACAACAACATGCCACCTCTGTTTTTAACAGTGGGGAAAAAAAAGCTTGCAATGATGCTTTTCTAGTTGGCTGTTGCAGTTACGCAAGAAGAGTTTCAAGAAATTGCAATTTTTCTGTTTCAGGCAGGAGAGAAAAAACTAAACCAAACCGTCCAAATAAACTGCTCACAGAGGAAGGAAAAAATAATTAGAAGTTTAAAATAGCATTTTAAAAAGGGAAAAGCAAATCCTGAGGCTTATCATTGCCTTGCAAAATATTTCTAGGCAGAGCTAAGGCCCTTTTTCCCCACATAGGCCTCTTTCCAAGTAGAGAGGGCCAGGGTGGCAGGCAGAGTTTTGCAAACTATCCCATTACTTTGCAAACTATCCCGTTACTCCCATTTAGCCCTCAGTTTTTTATGCATCATGGGCAGCTTCAGTTTTAAGCTTTGAGCTGTTGTATATGTAATTGGTATTTTTAGACATACACGTGACAAATAGGAGATGTTTTACTGGTGATAGTTACGGGGGTTTGTTACTGGGCAAAGGTATAGATGTAGAGATACAGTTTTGCTTACTATTAAATATTCAAAGCCTGAGTTACATGCCATAGTTCGGATATAAAGGAGGGGTTTTTTCATCTCTGTTGGCTTTTACTGTAGGCCTGTGAAAGAACTTGGCAGTGTTTGTTTATCGTTTCTGGATTATGTCAAAACTTCCTAAAGCACATGTTTTCCAGATGCTAAAATGAAGACGCCTAGGGCTTGGGGGTTTTATTTTTATCCAGCAGCGACGGCCTTGGAACAAGAGACATTCAATCAATAAGCAACATTTTCTTTTTTTTTTTTCAATGTAGCTATAAGAGTATGACATAGGGAAAAGAACTGCAACTGTGTGAACTGCAGTTCATACGAGAAATTATTGTCACAGCTCCTAATGCCAAGTGCACTGGGCTGGAATAAGCAGAGCTGGAATGAAACAGAAATTAAGAAAAAAAAAAAAAAAAGAAGAAGAAAGTTGACTCCCTGCCTTTAATCAGTAAGCAGTATTGTGACCTCTGTGAGTATGAAATAACCCATAAAAGAGCTCATGTTGAAACAACTGTTTTGAAAACTACATGGAATTAAGGTATTTGCATCTCTCAAGAGGCTGTTCATTTATAAGATGTATGTTTTGTTTTGCTTGGAGGCATATATGCTGTCTTCAGCTGAGTGCTATTCTACTGCATAATATTTGTCCTGTTTGTTGGGAAAGTTTAATTTACTAAGTTTTAACGGTGGACAAATATCAAATGTATTCTGTGATTAAGCTTTGGGTTTGTCTTAGATACCAATATTTTAAGTTCTAGACATAAAACTATGTAAAGCTCTCTAATGGCTCTTAAAGGAAACCACAAACTGTTTCTTGAGTTGGTTATACAAGGAGTCGCTCCAAGGGACTTGGTCCTGCAGCCCTTGAAGTCAATAGCTGAGCTCCCAGAGATTCTTGTGGTGCAGGCACGGCGCGCTCTGCCTTGCGCAGGAGCCAGCTGAAATCAGCCCTCGTGCTCCCTCAGACAGTTCAAAGCGAGCAAAGCTGTCATCATCGCTGGCAAGCCCGAGGGGTGAAGCGAGGACAGGACGAGGCTGCCAGAGCAGTTCCCGGCGCTGAACTCTCCCAGGTCACTCCTCCGGCACTCGCTCGGGCGGAGGCGCCGGCAGTGGCAGGGACGAGCTCCAGCAGCCACCCCGGGGCTCCGGCCACTGGGCTTAGGGTAGCGCCGGCCTTTCGGGCTTGTGTGCTGCGAGCTGTGGCTTGTGTTTTCAGAGGCCGGCTTCTCTTAGGTGTGTATTTCATCCGAACTTTGAAAACGTCAAGCACGTGTGTAAGTGTCGGGGTGTGCAAACACCACTGCGGGCAGTGCCAGCCTGCGGGACTGTTGCTGGCCAAAGAGTGCTTGCGTGTGAAGATGCAGGGACTGAAACTGTAATACTACTTCTGCACGATCTCGTACCTGCATTTAGAATCATAGAATCACAGAATGGTTCGGGTTGGAAGGGACCTTAAAGATCACCTAGTTCCAACCCCCTGCCCTGGGAAGGGACACCTCCCACCAGACCAGGCTGCTCAAAGCCCCATCCAGCCTGGCCTTGAACACTTCCAGGGATGGGGCATCCACAGCTTCTCCAGGCAACCTGTTCCAGTGCCTCACCACCCTCACAGCAAACAATTTGAAGTGAAAGCTCATGCAGGTGCTCTGTGCACACACAGCGGGTCAAAAGAAGCCCTGCTGAAAATTTGCCTCTGCTGCAGTCACGCAAAGTGACTAAAAACCCAGCACAAACATTTTCAGTTAAATATAATCTTTCTAGCCCATGTATTATTCAAAGGAAGCTTATCTTATGGAGGGTCCTATTATTCAACTGATTGCATTAAATGTTGACATAAACCTCTGAGGAAAAGAAGTAGTTACTCTCCTCCACCTGGTCTGTGTTGTTTGATCGTGTATGTAAAAATAAGTGTGTGTGTGCATATGCATGCGTGGGTATATGTGATCTCATGGCCCCCGCTACATCTTGAAGCATTCACTAGTGGCTCCATTATAGGTAGGCTCATGCAGAATGTGCTTTTTCGTTGACAGTGCCATGTAGCAGTGCCTTGATTAACATTATTACTCTAAGGAATAAAATAAAAAAATCCAGCAGAGCAAGAAAATTATTGTTACAATAAAAGCCATAGAAATGAACATGCTTATTAACATGCCTCTCAATTGCACAGAGACTAAAAGACACGGAGCGCGTTCTTCTCTTCCACGTTGCTCTGCATATTTTGTCATTATATTGCACAGCTGTCGCGACTGCTGTCTCCTGGTTATGATTTTCAAATCCCAGTTGATGATTAATACCTTCGTCTCAGACATTTGTAAAGGGCCAGTGCTTTAGCTGAATACATTTTCTCACTGCTCTGGCAGTAGTGATGTGCATCGCAATGCGGAGGGGCATGGAGGGTGGAAGGGAGCCAAGAGAGAGGAAGAAGGAGGGTGTCACGCAAGGAACAATTTTTTTCCATATGTTTTCCCCATTTGTCAGGTCAGCACTCAGACAGGTTTGACTAGAAAGCACATCGCATGCATGCCTTGCATTTCTGCGGCACCTTTTGCTTACAAGCACCTCCCGTGCAGAGATTAAAAATTGGCGATTCATGGATAAAGTCCATTCAGTGTCCTCAGGTAAAGAGGAAGAGTGGACAAGGTGCAGAATTTCATCCAGGTTTTTCTGGAAACTGGCCCTTTGCCAGCAAAAGAGTGGCCCTGGGCTGACCGTATAGGGTCACACAAAAGCTTAGAGGGAAGGCTGCAGCTATGCTTTGCGGCAAAGGCAAAGTTAAATCTACAAAACTGCTGATGTATGCTTAAGGCACATAGATGTAATCATGAGTAGAAAATAAATGAGAAATTCATGAAGGTATTATGGCATCCCTGACATTCCTCATTCTGTTTTCTAGGATTGCTCTGGCTATCTCTTCTTTCTCCCATCTTCACCTGCTCTCTGCGTGTTCACCTTTCCTTTTGGTATTTTCTGTTCCACCATCCCTTCCCAAGTTCCCTCTTCTCTCAGTCCTAGTGCCTCTCGCCTGGCTATTGGGGCCCCTCTCTCAAAATGTAGGCAAAAGGATTTGCAAAGTTTTAGCGCACGGATGATTGTCCAAAACAAGTGTAACGCACACAAAAATTAGTTTGGAGAGCCTGTATACACACTGGTGTGCAGTGTGGTGTGTACTGGTGAGTGTGCAATACCTGGTGCTTGTATTATTTATTATGTAAATTTGTCTGTGAAAAATAAAACTTCAGCCTCTTTCGGACTGGGATGCTGAGCGAGCTGGCTATTTGTGAACAATACCGTTATGAGTCGTACCCTTCCCCTTTTGTCACTGAGGATGTTTGCTCAGATTTAAGTATTGTTTTTGTTTTGGCAGCGGCCGGGAGCTGGGAGCAGGAAGCGGCTGCGCCCTGACGGCTGTCATTTCCCCTGCGCGCGACTCCTGTTTACTGCCAGCTGCTTTCGTACAGACACATCGCCCGGGCTTTGATAGCCGCGGGCCCGACGCTGACTCAGAGCGAGTAAACTTTCTGTGGCTATCTGCTTGTTTGTGCTGTTCTTTACAAGCGATAAGGTCAGCCTGGGGGGGGGGGAGGGGAAATAGTAGTAGTAGTAGTAATAATAATAATTAAAAAAATAACCGTAGGATCTTTCACAATCCTCTGCTTGGATTAGGGTACATGTGTTCCCACTGAGTCAGTAAATGATGACGGCCGGGAACGTCTCGAGTGGACGGCGGGGAGCTGGGCAGACCTCTGATGCAGAAGCTGCTTTTCCAGCAGGATGCGGAGGAGAATCCTGGTAGACAGATGGCTGGCTGCCCAGTTTGCAAATGTGTCCTCTCAGGCCTCCGTCTGAATTCCTCCCCCCCGTAAAAGCTTTCATTACGTTTTGTCACTTGATACATTAGTTTGTTTTAATGCACTGGAACCCCACGTACATTTAGCAGTCTCTTTCTGCTTGTTTTATGGGGCTCCGCTGTGTTTGGAAATGAATTAAAGCATCTAAAAGGCTTGGCGGTTTCATTAGAGGAGGACAGTCCAATCCAAATTAGTGTAACTCACTTAAAATTGAAGTAAAATGTTTTAAGGAGAGTGATCTGATAAATATTGGCTTAAACTAATTGGATTTTCAATAGACAAATTACTGCATTTTTCTCATTACTTACTGCTCCACTGTAAGGCTTTCACGTTGCATGGCAGGGTACAGTTCCCTGCTATGGACCTGAGAAGGCGGGGTGAAATCCACAGGCTGAAGATGCTTCCTGGGTCTTTGGCTGCTGTGGAGGCTGGGAGGCCTCTGGCTCGGGGAGGCTGGGTGGCTCGGGGGGGCTGGGCAGCTCAGCCCCCCGGGCTGCTGGGCTCACTGCTGGGAATCGGTGTTGCCATTTTCCAGTGCCCTTGCACAGGTTTGCTAATCCTCCTGCTCGCTGCAGGGGTAAATGATCAGCAGGCAGACACTGACCTCTCCGAAAGGAGGCACTCGCCAGGATAAGCACAGCCTCTCATGTTACATATTGGGCAGTCTTTTTATTCTTTTTTTTTTTTTTAATAAGCAAAAGAAATACTTATTTCCAGTTAAGATGGTGAGGAAACAGGGCATGTCCTTTCAAAGTCAGCTTCTGTATTCCAATAAGCTATTAATTACAACTAAATAGGACCTAAATAAATATGCAGGTTTTTTGTTTTGTTTTGTTTTGTTTTTTTAAGTATTGTTATCCCCAATAGCAAAGGAAAATAAGCAGAGATTCTTAAAACCTTATCTCATGTTGGGAGGACCATCATTTGATTCCTTCCCAAACATGTTTTCTGAAAAGAACTGGTGTGCATTTATTTGATTCCTGGTGCTCATTCAAGAATTCCTCTTTCATGAACGTCAAAGCGGATGTCCTATGGAGAAAGGAGCTGCTCCTCAAAAATGTTTTCAGTGAGGCACAAGAGCATGTGGCCTGAAAGGTGCTGTAAAGAAGTGAAACAGCTTCTTGTTCATTAGTACTGAAACGTTTATATGAGTCAAAATAGTAACGGCATATTTTAGTGTCTGTGCAGTATGAAATTGCGTGTGGATGCAATTAGGTAATATTGACAGTTGCAATGGTCAACATGCAAATAATACCACAGTATTCTTCCATCTAACTTCCTGTGTAAGGAAAAGCGGACGTGGCAAACGGAGCGGTGCTGAGAGCCATTTATTTTTCTAATGCAAAATACCCTAAAGCGAGGTTTGTTACTAGGATGTTTGTTTCTCTCAGTTTAGGAGACTCAGTAGTCGGCTGCGTGGCTGAGGCAGGCAGGTACGTATTTTCTCAGGGCAGACGCGGTGTGTATCATATGCAAGCTTGACCATCCCAAGTGCAGTATCCTGGCTGAAAACAGTTTCAGTCAGTGCACTGCATTTCCCTGTGATTATGCTGGTGTGCCTATTTTTTTGTTACCTTTTGAATAGCTAATTTAAAATTGCTCTCTGTAGGGATGTTCTCTGTGTCTGTCTGCCTATCAATCTTTCTATCTGAATGCAGAAGTATTTGATTAGTGTATTTAAAGTAATAAAGATGTCAACAGTAGTGTCACATTGATTGATGCTAATTATAAGTCTTTAATGGCTCCTCTGGTTTGGCCACTCTCCTTGCAGATTGTGATTTTATGGTTAAAATAATGCCCTGCTGTCCACAGACTCGGTCATAAATTGTGGTCTATCTTTCTTTAATGACTCCGCATGCAGTGGTATAATCCCAATAACATACATTATCTTTGGTAAAAGGAAGGCAGTGACTTTCATAGAGGTGATGGATGGATTTATAAGGACTAGCTAACAGACTGGCTGGGATCACAACCAGAGGCAAGGCTGATTGTTCTGCTTGTGCATTGCCATAAGCAGAAACATTAGGCAGGCAGTCTTGGATAACTGATGATTTTCATTCAGTCTCTCTCTTTCCACTCCATACCACTAGTAAAAGTTAAAGAAAACGCTGAGGTGCGAATCAAAGTCTCCTATCAAAAGGCTAACTGTTTAGCAAGATGCAAAAAATCTTCTGTAGGCGTCTGTCAGCGCTACTGAACAAAAAGCAGTGCCGACTCTTGCTTTGTGCGCGTTCTCTTTAAAGCGTGTGACGAATGGTCAATGAATGCGTGTTCACCTTACGGAAGTGCACTGCTACCATGAGGAAAATGCTACAGCCTTGAGAGAGGTCTCACCATTGCTGGGGGAGTTTAATCATTTCATGCGTATGTGAAAGCGAAATTTCAGGGGACCACGCAGGGATGCCCGCAGGGATGCCTGCATACATATGGATGTCTATCAAGTTAGATATGTCCATTTTTAAGCAGGATAGCTAGGGCTATTCTAGAACGCCACCTTATTGCTTCTGTATTCACAACTGGCACCGTGGAGCTCCAGCACAGCATGGAGTATCCCACAATGCTGGGTGCATACAGGCACATGTAGGCAGAGGCTTTCAGAGCTGCCTGTGCCCTGCCGGGCCTGGAATATAACTAGTGAACCCAGCTAAAAAGCAGGGTGTTTCCTTTAGCGCTAAAAAGTTAGGAATACAAGTTAATTTGGAAAAGATACAGTTACAAAAAGTAATTTCTTGGCACCCCAATCCTGGCGTTTACTACTTGGTATCTCACTATAGTTGCACTGTGGTGTGTGACTGACAGCAAAATCCAAGGAAATTACTGGGGGGGATTGTTTTATGGGGGTTGTTTTGTTTGGGGGGTTTTTTTGTTGTTTTTGATGGAGTAATACGGGACTCATAAAATTAATTCTGAGCAGAACTGTAGCACAAACAATGGTAAATATATCACAAAAGCTCGAAGCCTTTAGATCCCATTGCAGACTGCCAGTTCCAGTGCTGCTTTCTGAGTAGACATCTCACACAGCTACTGCTGGATCAGTTACTTTCTAAATAAACCAAATTAGTGTTTGTTTATTAAGCTAGAAAGCTCTGTCACTTTTTCAAAGAACGGCAATATGGATACGCTTAAACGTAGCAAGAAAGCCAACAAATGAAAAAAAAATATTCGCCCAAGGCAGAGCAGGATTTGCATAAAGGACTTTTAGTTACTTGCTACCAATTTTTACTAATATTAATTTTTCTGACTCCAGCGAAGCAGTAGTATTCCTTTGCTGTGTTGTGAAGTGTATGCTTCCAGAAGTCACATCAGCTGGACAGCATCTGGCTGGCTGATGAGCTTAGCGGGCAGCTGTACTCCCAGATTTGGAGTTCCTTCTCGTTCTGTCATCGGAGACCCTGTTGATGGGGCATCTGGAGCACGTTGCCCGGGTGACTGTTTCGGGCTGGTTTCATTTTGGGATGGTGTCATGTTCCAATTTGGTTTTGTTTCTTTTTTTTATTATTATTTTAATTTAATGTTTAGTTGATCAGAATTTTTTCTTCTGCCACGTGTGAAGCTTTCCACCAGGCCCTCGAAGGGAAGAGTTCCCTTTGTCCCAGCCCCTGCCTCTTCATCCCGCTCCTGTCCCGCACCCAGCTCATCCGCAGCACTGGCGACTCAGAGTCGAGACAAATGTGGCGTGTTCCGGGTGTGTTATCAAAGACATACGCTTCTTATGAGCATGTCCTTTGCTCTCCAAGCACAGGAGCCCCTCAAGTAGCAGTGAGGAGATCAGCCTATGCACGGAAACTCACGCTGACCGGAGAAGGTGGCAGCGGGGTTGTTTATTCTCTCTCAATTTGATTATTTCCTTTTTGTTTATGATAAACTAGCGCTAGCTCATGTGTTGGAGATGAAGTGAAAATGAAAAAAAACCCACAACCCAGCCCCAAGGCTTCTGTCTAAAAATGCAGGTTAATCCTCCGCGGCTTTCAGAAGCATTTCTGTAGCATGCTACTAATTAAGATAAGGTTATCATTTTAAGTTATACCAGGAATGCAATTAGAGCTCTTACTAAGAACTGTTGTAATCAATTTTATAGAAATTATTCAGACCTGGTAAGGTAGAATGCAGTTTTAATAGGACAAGAGAACACACTGTGGTTTTATTAAATATAATACAGATTCAAATTACAGCCAAATGTTGTACTGCCACTCATTCAGCAGGAATCCATGTATCCCTTTCTAAAATCTTTTCTTTGGTAGGATTAATTCAAGCTTTTTTTTTTTTCCTCTCCTTTTCCATGTACAGTTTCAATTGATCTTTGATCTTGAAAAAATGCCCTTTAAATGGGTGTACTCTAAAACCAGAAGTGAATATAGAGAATTATTTGGTATACTTACCAAATAATATAAATTTCACATTTATGGGTATGAGTTGACGTCAGATGCCAATTTAGGATCTACATACCTTGTAGATGTATGTATTTTCTGCAGATACTGTAGACAGTGAATCAAATTCAGCCCCTGTTTAGGTAAGCGAAGAGAGCAGAGAGGGCAGGAGGGTGGGCTCTACTCCCACCAGGCCCCCTGTGCACCAAACAGCCGGGGATGTTTCTGTATCTTTGAACTTTGGCCTCAAAATAGAAAAAAAAAAAGAATCATGGATAGAACTATACTCATCTACTTTCATGTTTGTTTGTTTATTCACTAAGATAACACATTTCTGAGAAATAATGTGTGCCATAGACATGCAAACTGTAAAAGTCTGCTGTTGTAGAAGGGTTTCGCAGTCTCTTGCATACAATGTGGTATTTTTATCTCTGTGCGGTGTCCTTCTGGCTCTGTTTTCCAAGCAGAGAATGCTTGTCCTTTAGGTTTTCCTGGAACAGTCATCTTTAACATAATCACTTCTTGTTATCTTACTCCCTCTTTCTTTTGGAGCTGTGCAAAATCATATTCCTGGAGTTCTACTCACGTTTCACAGATGCCCTTTCCTACATTCTTAAAAGTGGACAGTGTTAAACTACAGTTAATCTTGAGAGTATGTGTGGGCTTAATAATTTGAAAGCTGAAACATTAAAACAATGACTATTCCTCAAGTGTGATTAGAAACTCAGCAAATTCAGAAGAAAAGCTTTATCTAAAGAAAACAAAACGTGTGAAATGTGGGTGAATGCACATTTAAGGCATGCCACCAACTTTCTTTCTGCTATGTAACAACTCAGTGATCAGTGAATCAAACTGTCTGTAAGTACAGATCAGAAGAAAATGATTTATAAAAATGCATTAGATTATTTTTTTCAAAGAGATGTTAAGATGGTTTAGTTTTCTATTTTAGATATCTTTTATAAAAGAAAATTTTCATTAGGATTTGTAACTTGATTTCTCTTGAAATGTTTCAGTGAGAATGATACAGTCTTCCACAAGGTTGGAAATGAAACCCTCTAACTTCTGCCTCTAGTATTTTTGCACAAGGCTGTCCATTTTAGAAGAGCAGTGTCTCATTAACTCTTTGCTAAAACATTCAGTATGTGGGCCAGTAGGAAACATTAATCTAGCTGTGTTTATCCAAGTCAGAGTGCTCTGCTTCCCAGAGCCCCTGTTATCTATGGTTTTTTATTATCTGGGCTGTATTTACCAGCCCCGCCGCCCTTGAGGTATAGTACTGCTGTACCGCATTTCAGTAAGGATGATGCAGGTGGCAGTCCTCTGTTTTGGGGCAGGTTTTCCTTTCAATATGCGACTGTAATCCAGGGGAATAAAAATTGCTATTTAATCTTGTTAGGTTTGAAGGAATACTGCATGAAAAGACTGGTCATCATGTTTTTGCAGTTAATTTGATGATTGGCATGTGATATCAAGACAGCAATAGCAAATGTTTCTGTGGACACAAGTCACTCCTTTCTATCAGCTGGGAAAGCTCCAGCTTGTGCTGGAGAAGTGGGTATGTGGTATTGCTACTCATTTTAGGAAGATAACCTTTGCTTGAGTACGCTTCGTTGGAAAAGTACATCCATAAATAAAGTGCCTTTTTTATTTAGGTAATATGGTGAAGATAGTTGGATTAAGAAGGCGTAATTTAGGAAAAAAACCCAATCCTGCTTTCATGGAGATCATCCTCTATAGTTTGGCGGTAGAAATATGTAATTTAGGACTTGTGGCAATTAGATAATTATTGACACTAGTAATGTATATAACAAAGGACACAATACAGGTGCTTTATATTGTTCTCATTTCATTCTTACAGGAATTTACTTTCCATGTTTGCTTTCAATCAAAGTTATGAGTAGGATTAGGTTTGGGGGTGTATGTTGTTGGGGTGACCACTGCAGAACAGAAGCCACCACTGCTCTGTGTGACCAGGCTGTCACAAGGAGCCTGTGGCTGTTGAAAGCTTTCTCACCTGCACCATTGTTTATACAGATACTACATTCTACAAGGCTTTGTAGAAGGCCTGCCAAGAGAAAGCTCATTAGTAGTGGTCACAGGCCTCGTTATTGTGACTGTAAGTTTACAGGTAAAGGTTATTTTGTCATACACAGAGGTAAAGAGATTTTTTCTGTGTTTACAGAAGGAATTCCTCTGTGCTAAATCTGGATGGTCGGCCTTCATTACCAATAAAAAAAGGTATGTGGACCGATAGCATGGGTGGGTGTCAGCTTCATTTGTTGTTAATTAAACTTACAGTAAAGGTTAGCTTGGTCAAAATGTCTTTTAACAATGTCTTATAATATTTAGCATGGTAAGTACTTAACAATATCAGTGGAGCACAGCCTGTTTGTTGGGTCCAAATCTGATGAATAGCAAGTTTTTCTAGTTTGGTTTACAGAGCGGTGGATTATGTTTTCATGTATCATATTTCACTGTAGTAATTGGGAAGGTTTTGGGTTGAGATGTTTTAAAATACTTAAAAACACAAGACGGGATGCTAATGATGAGCGGAAACAAATATTCCAAAGCTAGATCTAGTTATGGATGTCAGAGGAACTGAATCAACTTTTAAATGGCAACTGGGTGCAGAAGGCATTTTCAAATGACTTCTTGATATTGGATGTAAGGCCAGGAAACATTCATCCTGTTGGCCATAATTATTTTCAATGCTCCTCAAAGTTTCTCACAGTTTGTTTACAATTAAACATATCTGCAGTTCACAAATTAATAACATGCATCTGAGGCTTTTATGTTGCTCAGCCAGTATAACATCTGTACTCTGGAGGCTGTAGTCCTGATTCAGAAAACAGTCTTTACCAGCGAAGACCAGTTAATCATAGAATCATAGAATGTGTTGGGTTGGAAGGGATCTTTAAAGGTCCTTCTAGTCCAACCCCCCTTCAGTAAGCAGGGACATCTTTAACTAGATCAGGTTGCTCAGAGCCTCATCAAGCCCGGCCTTGAATGTCTCCAGGGATGGGGCCTCCACCACTTCTCTGGGCAACCTGTGCCAGCGTCTCACCACCCTCATTGTAAAGAACATCTTCCTAATGTCTAATCTAAACCTACCCTGCTCTAGTATAAAACCATTGCCTCTCGTCCTATCGCTACAAACCATGTGCTTCTTTCATACTGAAGACAGTAGAATGTAAGCAAGTGCTTAATAGATGAGCCTAAATAGATCTAATTTTAGGGCTTTTGAATAAATTTGAGATGTTGTTTTTCTTCTTCAGTTCGTTCTTCTGACTTTGTTTTCATTCCTGATAACACTCAGTCTTCTTCCTTCCTAAGTTCTGCTGCAATTTCGCGTTTAATCTTTTTTTTTTTCTTTCTTTTTCCCCCCAGAGGCTGTAGTTTTGTGATGAATACTGCTTGGTTAGTACAGTAGCAGATCAGGTGGATTGCCATTAGGAAGCATTTGTTAAAGTAATTGAAAGATCAAGGTTTATAGTTCAGCAGAAATATGCACCCTGTTACTTCCCGTGGCATGGATAGTGACCTAAAGTACACCATTTACATACACACACAGGTAAGGTAGAAGAATGTTTATAAGGTTTCAGGCACAAATACTTAAACATGAAGAAACACCAGCATTAAATTTTCCCTCAGTAATGTCTATGTTTGTACATTACCATTTGCTCTCTTTACGCCTGATCGTATATGCTTTCGTTTCCCAGAAATTCCCATTTCTTTCCTTGAGCAGGATGGATATAGAAAATTGATCTGCGCCCATCCCTTTGGTTTTTTGTCTTTCTGTTTACTGTGCTTTGAGAGTTCTGCTCCAAAGAGATGTGTTTTGTCATTAGCTAATGTGTGCATTATCTTACTGATCCACAATCTGATTAGTCTTTGTCACATCCCCACGCGATGAAGGCCTAATATCCCTGTTTTACGGACACAAATCTGAAGTGTAGATGAGGTAGTGTAGAGTCTTCACCAGTTTAGGGTATTCAGTTTGGAATGCGCTATGTGGTACTACCAGGACACAGCTTCTACTGACTTCAGTTGTGGTTGTAAATACTCAACTGCAGAATCTCAGCTTGGGGGCCTGGAGAGAAAAATGTACATATAGAACTTGCATACAGTTAGGTGACGTTGCAAGCCTCACGCAAGGGCAGAAGGGGGTGAATTCTGTTCACTAAAATAATATTCAGCTTTCCAGAACAGGTTTAGATGTAAAAAAAAAAAAATTAAAAAAAGAAGTTACAACATTGGCAAATTTGGGGTTGTATCTGAGGAGCAGCAAAACGTAACCATGATGAACAAGATATATGCTTATAAAATTATAAATTCTGGCTTCAGCTCTTGGAAGCCCTAATGCTTTACATACAAAATATCAATAGGAATGTTATTGTTTAGGGAGAAGGACTCTTCTTAGAAATGTCTAATGTTATTTTACTGTAAATTTACAAAGTGAGGTAAAATAAAACCAAGCAGAGGTGAGATTGACATTTTTACAGAGATAAAAGCAACTGTTAAAAAGTGAGTGGGAGGCAATGTTAATAATAAGGGATGCTACTGGTTCTTCTCCATACCTGTTCACTCACCATTTCAGCAATATATGTGCACTTCATATATACATATATTAAAAAGTATGTATGAGTATATATAAGTACATATATTTATAGAGATATATGTATTTTAAAAAAAGCATGCGGGGCTGTATTTGCATGCCTTCATTGTGCTGCCCAAACAACTGAGTGATGAGAACACCAAACAGGGTTTAAATGTGTGGTTATTCTCACTTCAGTGTTGTGCCTTTGGTTTCTGGAAGCAGGCTGTCGCTCTTGCAGTTTGGTCCTTGACCTTCTATCACTTTTGGAGACGTGCCATACAATCTTTGTTTACAGTAACAAGCATGGAAAAACTGACTTCCTGACAGTAATGCTGAAGTCTAACTTGAAACCACTCACAGGTGAAAAAACATAGTTCTTCCACTTTGAACTTGTAATGTGTTTCATGTAAAATACCCATCTAAAACTGGGCAGCCAACAAAAGGAAACCAGTCCTTTGCCCAAGACCAAATATTAACTGCTTTGTCAGCAGTTTCACTAAGGAGTTGGTTGTAATGCATTTCTGTATCTTTTTCCCTGCGTAGCATATAAATGGTAGTCTTAAAAAACCCACCCCATTGGTAATTTAATTTTTATATAGGTATGATATTAATTGACTAAGCAGTTCAGGACCCTTAATGGAATTCTAGCTATTGTCCACGTAACCTCTTAATCACACAGCTTTCTCACAGGCTGGTAAAACACATCAGGATTTGTAGATTGGTTTGTACGAAGAACCAATAGATCACACAACTTCATTGTTTTCTGGCATTTGCATCACCTTTCCTAGTGTTCTGTGTTCATCAACACAATACTAATGGCTGGAAGACTTTTTAAGGAAATTAGGATATTTACATAAGGCATATGTGTGTTCAGATTAGATTCTCTCCTTGAAGGGCAGGGTTACTAAACAAAGCAACATTTGAGTTTTGGAGTCAAAATCAAAGTCATGATGCAAAATGAATGCAAATCTAATGGAAGATTTGTGACCCAGTTCAATGGTCACGTTTTTGGTGATTAAGTGATGTGTTTCGTAGCAATTAAATATTCCATAGTTATGTCCAAAGAGTGTTATTTTACACTTTTAGGAAATTAAAAGGGAATGAGAAGAAGAGTGGAAGTTAAATGAAGAGCGAGCTAATGAAGCATTCTTATTTTCCTGCAAGTTGTGTGTTCAGTGTGTTCAATGTGTTTTAATGCACACTTCCAAATCCTCTGTACAAATTTTATTTACTTTTTACATCATTACAATAATTACTGTACTCCACACTAACTTATGGCCTGACCCCTTTTACACTGGCTTCTACATTGTGTCAGTTGCTTTTGAACCGTGAGAGGAGTTTGGCCCCAAGGCTAACTCAACTGGAGGAAACAGTTCTTAGTAAGTCAGAATAATAATGGGAATATTAACCTTAGGAAGCTGCTAGGAATGCAGAGACAATTATATATTTTTTCAGTGTTGATTATCATTTGATTGCATTTACATCAATGTATCGCATTCTGCCTTGTTGAATTTCCGCATTTCTTCTCCCCTCCAGGACTGCTGCTGAAGTCATCTTTCTCACACAAACATTTTGCAGGGAGCCACTAGCACAGGACTTAACATATGTAGTCCTTTAAAGTGCATAAGCATTTTCTAGCACACAATGATCAAACACGGGTGAATATTGAGAAAACATCACTCAAATATTAAACATAGCATTTGTAGTCACACTGGAAATAGAATCTCAAATATTATGATTAAAGAGCTGGTAAATGCAAACGTACATGGTCAATGCTATCATATGGAATAGCTGAAACTTTGTGAGGCTAATTGTGATAAACTGTCCATCACGCATCCGTAGAACCTAGAATTAATGTGGGAAAATTTTCAAAGAGTAGTATTGAATAATCAGGGAATTCAAATAAATTGATCTGGTTCCAGATAACTGCAAGAGAAAAGCGCAGAACCGTGCTTTGCCAGTTTTGTGTGATGAAGGTCTCTGCTACAAATGCAGAAGCAGCATTTCCTTATTTTTTTTACATGCACTCACTAAGACGGTCTAGAAAGATTCTGGCTTATTCTAGTGGAGACTACCAAAAGGTGGAATCGTGGCTATTTTTTTTAGCTGGATGGACAAACAAAGCATATCTTTTGTATGAGACAGTAGTTAGATCTTCATACAGCGTAGCAATATCAGGAGGCAGCTTTGAAGAAGCCCATCAAGTACCAAAGGAGTTTAGCTGTGGTCACACAAAACTCCTCAAGGGGTATTTTCCCCTACTGAAGAGCTCTGTACACTGTAGAGAAACTACTTCTGGGACTTGAACTCTATGATAAAGTTGACCTGAGTGTCTCTAAACTATGGCACTGTGTGTCTAGACATACCCTGTGGTCACTAAACATCTACTGGTATTTTGTGCGAAGCGTAGGGCACTTCATGCCTTGGCCGGTAGCCAACATGGCTCAGTACTTAGACCACTGTGCAGCTCTGCGGTTTTTGTTCACTGACATATGTTTGTTTTGGTTTGAGTCCATAAGGTTTGCACGCTTGAGGTTCACTTTGAGGTTTCAAGTTCAGTGAAACATCACGTTTTGCCTGGCTTTTGGGTTGAAACCTCAAGCGTAATGATGATGATTTCTCTATCTGCAGATTATGAAGGGAAAGGTCAGTCAAAAACAAACCCCAAAGCCTTATACTTGCTGACAATCACCAAGCATTCAAATGGACCATTCCACGCAGAATTTAGCAAGTGTATGTTTCTGTCAAAATTAGCAACTCCACATTTTACTGATACGAACAAGTATGTAAGCGGCATTCTGCTTCCATTAAAGCTATAGCATTTCTCCAAGTTTCTGCTCTTTTTCAGTTCCTACTTCCTGGGTGGCACTGTTTAGCACTATGCAGGGGTGGCAGGTTTTGCCTGAAATAAGCAAAAAGTTAAATTTATGTTAGGCCATTGGCCAGATACTTGTTGTTTTAAGCCCTGTTATTCTGCCCAGTCTCTGCAGCGCCCATGCTATGCTTAACCATCATGAAGTTCTCCTTCCTTTCACTTCAGAAAGTTAAGTCCCCAAAGGGATTTTTCCTGGTGCCCTGAAGGCAGTTGGGTAGCTTTCCTCTTGAGTCATAACACAAACACTGGTGTTTAAAGGAATTTAGGTCGTGTTTTCCATAACTGTGGAACTCTCCTGGAGCTGGAATCCAAAGTTTAATTTTCAGTGACATTCAATAAATTTTAGACTCACAGGGATCCATGTCAGAGTGGAGTACTGTACCAAAAAGATAATTAGCCATACAAAGAAGTATACTCAATCTGGTTGAAAAGCACCTCAAAATCACTCCACAAAATTCAGTAGACTGTAAGCAGTCATGAATTATGCGTATTTTGGGCTCTCTGTATATTGCTGTAATTCTTCATGTTGACCCAGAGTCTACTCTGCTGCTGAATCTTTTGCTCCAAAGCCTGTCCCCTGTGGACAGTTACGTCAACTCCAAGGTACCTTTTGTATCCTTAAGGTAGCACAAAGCTCCAGTAATACGGGAGCAGGATTTATGATCAAATGATTGAGAACAGATCTTCAAATGCTGGCACCAAATAGGCGTTGGGAAAATATCTCTTGATGACCTGTCAAGGCAGCATCCAAGATAAGCCCAGTTCTTTCCATATCTTCCAATCTAAAAGCTTTCATGTGAACTCAGGCAGTAATGGTGTCAACCAGAAATTCCTACCAGTATCCTCAGCAGTTCTGTGTGGACAACTTCCTACTTCTCCATTCACTGTATGATGGGGAGAAAATATGCTGTGGAGTTCAACTGGGAAGGTCATTTTAGACAGGTAATTTTTACAATCTGCCAATTAATTACTTTGAGAGTTAACAGTATCTAACAAAGTATCTATGTTAGGGATTTGGAGAGGGAATAAAGAGCTAGTTACCCATGCTGTTATCAAAGAATTTGGTGGGGAGGTTATCTGAAGGGTTCTCAGTGTAAGAATTAGATTTTTAAGCACTAAGTGCATAGGACTGCCTCTCACAAGAAGCTTTTCTGCATCTAAGTCTTCTACATTTCTGAAGAAATGATGACTGGTCTTTCTCTTTGTAGTTCTCGTCTCTTCCCCTCCCTCCCTCTTCGTTTGCATCTAATGTGACTGTGTATCTCTGGGTCATACATCGTATGTGTACATGTATGTGTACACGTATGAACAAATGTTCATACAACGTATACCCACATGGGAGGTTTTTCACAAGCTTGTGGATATATTTATAAATACTGTAGGGCCCCCTTTTCAGGTCCGTTTGAAAAAGATGTCCTGTATTGTGTATGCTGAATAAACTAGAGTCCTCCAGGTACCGTGTTGGTTCAGCTTGAATTCTAAATTCTGAGAGTAGTTCAGGTTTCACACGCATCTTGTCTTTGTTTTTTCTCCTGTTTCTCATGGGTAACACATGACAGAACACTGGAATCAGGTTGTTCACTGGGGTTTTAGTGGTTTGGTTAATAGTTGAACTGGAAGCATCCTAGATATCAAAATGATAATCAGATGGTGGCAATTTGGAGCTGCTACTGGTTTGAGTTGAACTTGGTTAAATGAGTATGAAAGGAAAAGTCTCTTCATTCCTTGACTCCTTCACTTCTCTTCGGTTTTAGTGTAAGATCTAGGAAAATGTATGCAATTCAGTATTTCCCACTAGCAGTGCAGTGAAGGCTCTGTATGTAAGAAATAGAGAAAGAACATTTATTTCCTGCACATTTATTTCCCCAGGGAGGGAGGTGCAGCACTGGAAGAGGTTACCCAGAGAGGTTATGGAAGCTCCATCTCTCAGGGTTTTCAGGACAAAGTCACAGCTGACCTGATGTAATGTCGATGATAGCCGAAGGGTTCACTAGGTGACCTCCAGAGGAACCTTCCAACCAATGTATCTGTGATTCTAAGTCAGAACAGATAAATGAGTTACTGGTACCAAGTGGGAAAGATCATCAGCTCACAGAGTCAAGAACTCCTGCAGCTCTCTCTTAAAAAGTAATGAGAATGGATGAGAAGCCATCCTGAGACATGCTGCTGTAATTGTTATAGGTTAAGAGCAATGAGAGTGGTCACCAGGACAGCCCCTCTTATCTTGTAATCTAAAGCCCTGAAGATACTTATTTTGCTGCACTCAGTCCCTGCCTCAGTAATGTTTATCTTTTGGACTGAGAAAAAGTCATCCGAAGCCTTTATTCTTCATATTAGCTAACACTGCATCTGAAAAAACAGTATTACATCCATTAGCTACAGTCTGAGTTTGGGTGTACCAACATCGTTTTGTAGCAAAGACTTGTCAATGCTGAAATTATTAACCCCATGGGTGAAAATGCCCTCAAATGACTGTGGTAACCTTGTGATTTCTGTACATGCAGTCCTGCGGCTCTGCTCACTAACTGCACACTGAGGGTGAATACTACAACTGGCTTTTACGTGGAATTTAGGCAACTCCTAGGTGCAGCCCATTGCAAAACCCCTTTCTGATAGGAGCCAATGAGAACAAGCTACAACTGCCTTGTGCAAATTTTTTGCAATCTGCTATTGCATGAACAGTTGGGAAGGTTGAAACCAGAACGAAAGAGCACTCGGGTTTTGCTCCGATTGCGCTTCCCCGTGTGAGTGCTAGGCATCTCTCTCTCTTCTGGGGAATTCTGTGCTCGATCTCCATCATATAACTTCGGAGCTTGCAACAGGATCCTGTGCAAAACAGCTGTGCGGATTGACGGCAGCTATCTTCTTACATTTCCCCGACACCGTGTACGGTTTCAGTGCAAGGAGCCAGGGAGCGCAGCGTTGCGAGGTGGTGCCCGGCTTTTGCAAACAAAGGGGATGGAGGACTCTGTGCCACCTGCTCTGTCACTTGAACAAATGTTAGGAGTAAAACAAGCTACAAACCGCTAACTGTTTGTTGGATGATAACTTTACGCAGCAGCAATTCCATCGATCATCAAGGTCGGCTTTTTTGCTTTTGTTTCTCAAGCGAACCAGTCTCTCGGTTCCATGCTCCTATAGGCAAGATGGTAAAACAGCCAAAGATGTTAACTGCTTGGTGCCCTGACAGTGAACAGCATTGCACGCTCTTATTCGGGGACTGCCAGAGGTGTCCAGATGTTTCTGCGTTGAACAGCGTGGCACAACACCTCTGCAGGAATTGGCAGGCAAGAGTGTTTGCTTCTTGACTTGGATTGAAAGCTTTGGAGTCGGCAATGTCAGGAAAACATTGCTACTGCCCGCAAACCAGGGAGCATCCTGTCGTGTCCATACGTGAGGAAAAAACCCTTCTGCTTATTTTTTCCTGATTATTTTGTGGGACAGTGCATTTACTGAAATTACCGGTTATGAAAACGGTGAATGCCCCTCTGTTTCTTGCTGTAGTCGCTCACGAGTGTGGGGCTGAGTGGGAAAAGGAGTGGTCTTGGCAAAAAGCTTATTAGTCTCAAATAAATTATTCAGAACACAGGTTTGGATACAGATTGCAGGGAACGATAATGGAGTTGGTTTTCTGAGCCTGTTCATGTTATGAAGACATGGAGTATGCTTTTCAGGAATTCACTTAAGTGGAATCAGCTTTGAACAACGTAGCCTGGAAGTAATATTGCTGCCATCCAGCTAGTGTCTGTGGAACAGCATTCTGCCTCCTGAAGAATTGGTGTTGAAGACGGATAGATAGGGAGATATTTATTTTTTGGCCTATTTTTTTTTTTTTTAAAGGGAAATTCTTTCTAACCGCTAGAGAGGGACATGTTTCGGTCGAGATTTTTCCCCCCCTGAGTGAAACAGTGGACCACATCAGCATCCGATTTGGGTGCGTCATGTGGTTTCTCATGTGATGCTGGTCTCGCTGCGCTTTGGAGAGTGAGCCTTTGTGACTCCGCACTCTTGGACAGTAGCATCCAGCAACACAGGAGACTTTGGGAAGGGAGAGGAAAAGAGACACCCCCTCAGAAAACCCCCAAAGCCCAGAAAAATAAAGTTACCGTAATTTATTATAGTTATTGTTTCTTCTTAACTGTTTTGGCTTTTATTTTTAATTCTGGGTCTTCCCTTTTCTCTGTTCCTGCAGGCATAAAGCTGCACTGTTCGGAAGAAGCGAGATTGTCTTTCCTTACAGCTCCGACGCTGCACTGCTCTCGACACAGCCTGCTTTTCCCCCCATTTACCTGGGCGGCTGCTGCTGCTGTTTCTGCTGCTGCTGGGGCTGCTGCAGTCTGGCTGCCTGCGCTTCACCCCGGCTTGGCTGACTCGAAACTCACTCATCTGCACATTGCTAAGGAAGAAGAGCGATGGAGCCGCGTTTTTTCTGTTGGTTCTGGAAGCAAAGGGTTGCGATGTGTGATGAATTTGGGGTTTTCTTGGGGGGAGGAGGGGGGGCAGGGAGGAGAAAGGAGGGGTGTGAATCTAGGATGGGGTGGGTGAAAGCTTAAAGTAATATTATGTGAAGTAATCCAGTGCTTGACAAGGGCATCAGCAGCAAGAATCCAGCCTCTGCTGCTCCAGAGGATTAACATGGGGAAGCCACAGTGCTGCAGTCGGGTTTCACCTCAGCGTTGTGCTGGAGATGGAGAAATAAGGTATCGGTTTTGTCTGCCTGTTAAGGCAAAGCCATGGGAGAAGGAGAGAGCGAGTGAATGCAAATGCAAAGGAAGAAGAAATGCTACGTGCCGTTTGTCTGATTCTGTGCATTCTCATTGCAGAGAGGATGGCATGATTAACAAAGCAATGTATGGACGGAGGGACTGTAAATTGTAGCTCGAACACTCCTGATGCTGTCAGGGAGGGAATTGATGAGCTAGGTGGCTGCAGCGATATCCCCCAGGGAAAACAGCAGCCACGCACTCTGTGTGTGTGTATATGTGTATCTTATGTGCTCGTGTGTGTGTGTGAGCATGTATAGACAGGAAAGAAAGACATTTCTGACCAATTTACGGAGGAAGTTTGTCACTTTGCTGGGTCAGACTTGATTGCAGCTTGTATTTTCAGCTATAGCTCTACACCCATTTCCTGACTGAGGCGGCACTTTGTGAAAACAGATGTAGGCAGAATTCTTTTGAGAAACGTGAAAGCAGATCCTTTCCGCTTAACACCTTGAAGCACTGAATCTTCTGCACTGTGCTGAGAGAAACTGTAGGGGTTTCGTTTTCTCCATCTTAAAATCTTTATAAACACAGCTGTATTCAGTATGGTGAAAAATTCTATACTGTAAATAGAAATGTGATCAATCTAATCAAAATAAATGCATCCCAGATGACTTCTAGACCAGCTGGCTACCACAGTCATCAGATGGCTAAATGCTCAACTGAGCATTTATATCCAGCATTATAGTTACATTTTCTTAATTTTTTTTTTAGAATTTCAAAATCAGCCTCTAATTAAAAAGGATTCTTCATCTACTGAAAAAAGCCAATGCTCGCATTTGGCAGTAGCTTTCTCTGCAATGTACCTGGGTGAATTTTTGTATTGCTGAACGTGCATGGGGGAGACCGTGTTTTTAGAGCAGGTAGACCGGTCACAGTACAGGCGTATTTAGTTTGGTAGGCAGCTCGGCTTGGCCGTGTCTGAACAATGCAGAAACAGGGGAAACAAGTGCTGCACTCAGCTCGTGGGGCTTGGCATGGCTTCTAGCAGCTGCCTACTGAGAAAGAGGGGTTTTTTTCCTCCCCCCTTTTTTTTTTTTTTTCCTTTTATACAAATCCGTAGACCATAATGTCATCCTAAAATGTGTACGAGGGGATTTCCCAATAGTCATGGTGAGCTACCCTGCAAGACGCCTGTCTGGCCCTTCCACTGTTTGTTACCCAGCCTACAAAGGCAGCCCTGTGTGTTGGATTATATTTAGCCAGCTGTTGGATAACATTCTCGTGCTGGGGGCAAAGGAGTCCTATTACTTACAAAACTGTAGTTTTCTGTTTGCTTAAAGAAAAATAACCTTGGCAATACAGCAGGCTCTGCAAAGGAGTTATGCCGCTCCCGTACCTTTCTGAAACTGTCGTGCGCTTCGAACTCGGGTGGTTTAAAGCAAGCAAGGAGGAGGAAGAAAGCCTCTCAACTCACAGCTTCAAAGCTGCAGAGACGAGCAAAATGTCAGCAGCTTGTAATTAGGAGTCCATGGTTACGTCAGTGGCTGTATCTCTCCAAGAATAGCTGTGATGTGTGCCACAAAGCAAAGGAAGACAGTCATAACTTGGTTATCAAGCCTGGTTCAAACAAGAAAGAGCGAAATGGATTAATGAATCTGCTGTGTTCCTAAATCAGACGTGGATGGATTACATGTACAAGGCTCGCTGAATTCTGCAGCAGTGAAGACTGAATTATCAGTTTGTCAGAGGGCTCGTGTTCACCGAGTGAAAGCGTGAATCCTTCAGAAAAAAATGCAGATGAACAGTCTTTCCTAGAAAATGTCTTTCCCAGCTCCATCCTGGTCCTGTACAGGCTGCGTGACATGGAGGCATGCTCCAAAGGGAGAGACTGGCAAGCCGCATGGAGGTGTTTAAAAGGAAGGGTGTAATTAAACACAAAGCAAGCACGCCGAAATTCTTTTCCGGCATTAGAGATTGGATACTGAAATACCACCCCAGAGCAGAGTGGCTGGGGTCTGGTGTGGTTTATATTAAGGCTTCTCTGGTTAAGAGCAAGAGGGGGAGGGAAGGGGCTCGGTGCAGCATCTTGCAGCCACAGAGCAGCCCCCAGGGCCGCAGGGGGAAGAGGGATGTGCGGGGCTGTGGGCTCTTAAAGGCCCCGCCAGGAGCTCCCTGACCTCCCCGATCATTTTTAGGTCAGCGCAGGCAACTGGGCAGCGTTTCAGCAGTGAGATTGCAGGGGTGGTGGGAGGTGTGGGGGGGACACACTTGCTTAATCTGCTCCGACCGGCCTTTCTCCGCGTCCTGGCTGGGAGATGTTTGCAGGGCTTTCAGCAATACCCCGCCACAATATTCCGTGTGCATGCCTGGCGGCGTTCACACCGGCCGCCCCATTGCTGGAAGCCTGGCGTGGTTCCCTGCTCCCAGCAGAAGTCGGTTGCAGTTCAGCTCTGTTTATGTCGCTCTTTAATTTACCAGGATAGGTAGACTGCGTTATGCGAACAGTGGGGTGGGGTGGGTTTTTTTTGGTTTGCCTTTTTTTTTTTTTTTTTTGACTGTGAACACAAATTTGTAGGAGGAGATGACTCTGTATATTAAACCAATAGCTCTTTGAATTGTGTGTAGTATAATTTAAATATACTTACTTTAATTAATAGAAGGTTACAAAAGCTGGCATTGTCTGGGGCTGTTTAATTTACATCTTAGGTTTAGTCAATGAGTATAACCTGCCTGATGAGAATAGTGTATTCTGCGCAGCCAACAGGGTGGAAGACATTATTTTGTTTGTGTTAGTTCAAACAGCTGGTCATTAATGCAGGCCCCATCTCCAGAGTGAAGTGCTAGTGGACATGAATGGCTGCCTGATTAATGCTGCCCCTCGACGGGTCCTTCATCCAGCAGCGATGCTCGCAGCAGAATAATGCGGCGTGATTTGATTGCGCTCTAACAGGGGTAGTATGTCATTGTGTCACCCGGCAATCGAGGTTATTATGGGGCAGGGCAGACAGACGGGACAGTGGGGTTACTAGACCGTGGCATTTTTAGAAATGCAGGCCTGACCTACTTAGAGTTATTCTTGCAGGCTGGCAGCTGCCTGGTGCAGGGCTCCCCCCCGATAGGCTGCGGCTGTTGCTAGGGGGAATTAGCATGAATTTTTCCACATGCGGGCTCGGTGATTGAATGATAAAAGCTGACTGGAATTAAAGAGATTCGGTTCAGTATTATGCAGATTTATCTCCCTCGGTTTCTCTCTCCCTCTCTCTCTCTCTCAAATGCATAAAAAAGAGCAGAAGACAGTTTGTTTCCATTTATTTTTGACCTATTTTTTTTTTCCAGGGGAGGGCAGAAGCGTTGTGAATTTTTGATCATCGTTTACTGTTTAAGCCCTTGAAATGATATGACAGTGGGCATGCATCTTTAATGTACGGGAGATTCAAATGCTGTCTCTTTGGAAGGGAATGAAACGAATGTATTTTGTGTTCTGGTCAGACCGCCGCCTCTTTCTATTTGAAGCTATGTCAGATTCCGTTGTCTGGAAAGGGGAAACATATACCAGGTTTTATTGCATAACATTACTCTTGGCTATTTTTAGCTGCCTGTGCTTCACAAAATTAGTCCTGTGTTTATGTTGGTGGATGAAATTAATCCTCGGACTGTGTCTCCTGTACGCAGACAGACGCCCAGGGTATGCTGCAGTGCTGTGTGTCATGTTCATTGGAAAAGGTGTTTACGTGCTACAGGCGTATCAGCGCTGCATACTTAGCAGGGAACTGAGATTTGGCCTGTGATCAGATCGATTAGAGAACCTCTTCTCAATTTTGGAGTATTTTTCAGGCTTTGGTTTGAAGTTGGATTCTCTAGATGGCCCTTTTTTATTTATCTACCTCTGCCTAAAATAGTGTTATCTTTTCAGAGAACTCTGTGCTCCCTCAGGAAGCAAATAAAAACAATACTCAGTGAAGAATTCTTTGATGTAATTATGAATATTTCCTTTGTTATTATCACTAATTATAGAAGATCTTTGTTTAAACCGCAATTCCCCTCTGTGTGATCCTTTACCATGCAAAGAAGTTACAATTTAGTGCTTATAATTTTAAATTAATTTTTTGTGGCAACGCATCATGATGTCATACTCGAAGAATTGGGAATTTTCAAAGTAAGAGGCAGTTGGGGATGGGGGGGAGAGACCCAAAGGTCTTTGGAATTACAAAATAAAAAAGGTGACTCAGTGCTGAAAAGTAGTGAGCTCATTTGTGCCTGAAACGGTTTCATTTGAAATACTTGGATGAACAAGATACCTTTTAGAGGGGTGTGAACAGCCGGCACGTCTGTGTGGATGGCCAGCAGCCTCGCTGGACGCAGAGCTCCTCTGCCTTGGCCCCTGGAGTTTCTCGGGAAGGTATGAGAGGAAGCAACTGGAAATGGAGCCACACGTTTGAATGCATCTTGTGGCTGAGGCAAAGCATTAAGTTCCTACAGATCTGCATTTCCTATGTCTCTTCCTGGCATTGATTCATTACTGAAACTCGCACCACTTCCTTCTCTGCTCCTTCCGACAGTCCCATGGAGTGACAGTTTTTTAGAGAAGTGAAAGTGAAGAGAGGCACTACTTGATGCCCGGTAATTGTGTTCTCCTTGGCTGTCCCTAGAGGTGACTCCAGAAAGTGAGATCAGGTCAAAGCCTGATCTCTTGATCCGCTTTCCTGGGGGATGCTGTCAGTGCCTGTGGCTTTGCACCTGGGCTGTGGGTCTTCCCATCTGGGTCACATGGGTCTTCCAAACTTATCTCTATGTTGTGTTGTCTGCTGAGCTTCTCCCCAGCTGCTTTCCCCGTCATGAACCAGTTCAAGTGATCAGAGAAAAGGGCTGGAGCATGGCCAAAGTTCAGCCCATCCCAGCGTCTCCTCGGTGGCTCGTACCCGGGTGGGCAGCCTCTTTGCTAACAGAAGGGGAATACTGCCATGGAAGTCACTTCCTTATGGGAGGAAAAGCCACCTTTGCTTTCGAGACGCTAGGCAACAGCCAGCCTTTGTGTGCAATTGTCTATTGAGGTTTACGCCCTCATTGGTTGTAGCCAGTTGTAGTTTCATCAAATTCACCTGGGTTATTAGCTAACTTGGACTTCAGCAAATCAAACTGAGTGTGCAATATTATATTAATTTCAGCAGAAATCTGTTTTTGAGAAAAAATATTTGAGCGTCGTCTTATTTTGATGTATTCCTGCTAAGAACGAGGCAGCCCAAAGAAAAGCAGCAAACAATATAAAGCATACACTCTGGGGAAAAGAGTTACATGCTTGATGTTTGTTTGGGATTTCGGTGTGGTGAACATTTATAACAAACATCAAATCAGACAGTTTCAACAAACCATCAAGTGACATATTAAATATAAAAAATGCAGCGCACCAGAAATTGTATTCAACATTAGGTTACTTTTCTGAAAGTCTCTTTAATTGGAATTATTCCAAATAAATGAATGTGTGAATAATACGATCATAATGCTTTGGGTAATTATAAGTAGCAGAAATAGGGAGTTAATGCAACAAAACCAAAATCTGAGCTCTGTGTGTGTGTATAAAGCATAAGAAACAGGACACCAGAGGAGTTTGAAATATATGTCTGTGTTGAAAATATTGTCAATTGTGCACATTCCTTTGAAAAAACATGTTAATCATTTTCTGATGATCTCCTCTGAGGTTTCTATTGTTGAAACAACTTACACCTCCTACCTTGAAGTTGCTTACCTACAAAAGATTGTGTTGTATTGTTCAACATTCTTGTACCATGACCTCTCCTGCGAGCCATGAAAGATCTGTTATGCTGAGTTTCATGCTCTAGGGTGGCTAAGCGAGGGCTGATTTACTGGTAGCATATGCAGGCAATAATTTTTTTTTTTTTTTCCCAGCAAAAGACCCAGAATCCTGCCTCCATTTGCAGCTGAGAGATGGCTGGGCTCCTCGGTGTATTTCTGATATTCAGGTCTTGGCCAGTCATGGATTTGTTGCGCATTTTGTGATGTCACTGCAACTTTCTGTTTTTCTGAAAATGGTATAGCGCAACACATCTTGATTCCCATGAAGGGATTACAGCCGCCAGGAGTGAGTTGATTCCCAGCCTTCACCTCCTGCCAGGGCCATAAAGATCGGTTCTTCTGTAGCAAATGTGTTTCGGTTCCGATTTCAAATCAAAAGTATGAGGAATTGTATTATATTTCTTAAAAGACTGGCAGTTGGCACGTTCCTTTTATTGCAATACAGTAGGGAATAGAAATGTTTTACAAATTAAAATAATCCTTGCAAGATATTTTTCCTGTGATCCATTAACGTGGAAACAAATTCCGTAACATGCTACCATCAGCCAGGAGCGGTGTTATTGTGGCTCCCACGTTCATGCTTTTCCTGCATCCATGGTTGTGTGTGCCGAAACTCTCAGAAGTGCTGTATACACGTAGTGTGTGTGAATGTGTGTACAAGACACAAGCGTAACTTACAGCAATACAACACTGAGGCATATAGTATGTAATCGCAGTTGTCTCGGGGTAGTACCAAAACCTGTGCCTCTAGGTGTATGATGCTGGTTTGTGTATGATGAAAAGTGGCTTGTCATAAAATTCATGCAGTTCTGGCGTGTAGCATAACCATTGTGTTAATGCTGTCATCCTGTTCACCACCAGCAACAACAAAAAATCGTGGTATTTTGTAATACAAAGGTAACAGAAAGGATAGTGTGGTGAAAAGTAGGGCGTACCTAGATAGATGGGTTTCGTAACCACTCCTGCCCTTTTTGTAGTCAATAGCAATGTAAAATGAAATGCATGATAGGCTGTTTAAGAAGGAGAGATATATTTTATATTATAGTTAATTCTTCCCTCCTGCTCTTAGGCCACACCTACTTCAAAAGTGAATCCAGACTCAGATCTTGACAGAGATCGTGACCCTGTTCAAACCAATGGCTGTTTTATCCTGGAATTCAGTGGAGCCAGGCTTTCATCTCTGGTATTTTCCCCTGAACATGTCTTTTTTTGTGCTCTTGCTCCAAAGTGTGGTGTTTCTATTTCTACTTCCACCCCCCCGCCCCCCCCCCCCCCCGCCCCGTTCCTCTGAAAATGCTTTGAAAGCTTACTTTTTTTTATGAGCAATATACTATAGATTTGCTCTTGAGTCTGAGAAAATGTGGGGAAATATCACTTCACTGCCAAGCAGATAAGGTTGAGTTGCGGTTGGTCTCCATAGTTATGTTTTTCCGTATACTTCTGCTTTCATCATAAAATGTCTTTAGTTTTGATGAAATGGAACAACAAGTGAAAAAACAAATATGCGAAGGAGAATCCGACCTCTAACAAGCCGCAGAAACTCAGGTAATGAGATGGCTTGTGTCTCGGCCTACAAAGCTAGGGCTCATAGAAATGTAGAGGGAGGCAGAACAAAACAATCTTTAAAAAGAAATGCTTTCTAGCTCTCTGTCAGCTTACAGTGTTATCATCATTGAAGTTAATGGTGGATTCCTTTTCCTTTTTTTTTGCTACTTGAGTGTTGCATAAACAGCACTCACACCGATATTCATTGAAGTTATTCATTTTGGAGGTAGGTATACCACCGTTGTGTCTGGGTTTGCCATGTTTTTCTTTGTTATACATGGACACAGTAAGTAGGCTTTTCTGAGGTCAACATTTTTTGGATATTTCAAGGTTGGAGACATTTGAAATAATGGCAGTTAGCAGTGGACATTGGTGGTAGGTTTTGTGCTATATTTGTATCATTCAGAAAACATGTGGAATGGAGGAGATGGTGCGTTGTGCCGCATGCTTGGTTTGGTTGTGGTTGAAACAAATGGCTGATGAATCTTAGTTTAAATCTCCTGTTTGTGACCTCTAATGGCGGCAATATATTCTAGCTCTCACCTGCAATGCCTGTGTGTATGCGCAGGCACACATACGCACCATTTCAGCTGAATTGAAATTACTAGCGAAGTCATCTCCAGCGGCTCTTCCCATTACTCCTTTGAAACTCAAACCTACAGTTGTTCACAGCTTACAGATGAGACCACAAGTTCCATTCTTTTTTTTCCTTTTCTCCCCCCTTCCAATGGTTGGTGAGATTATGTCCCTTCATGAGTTTTATGGATATATCCTTTTATAAAGTAGCAGAAACCCCAGTGCGCTTCAGTACTCTGTTTGCTCTGTCACAGCCAGTTGATCTTGTTTCCATCAAGTGTTCTCTGTTAACAGCCAGGGAGTAGCACACTTGTCTTCACACTGGACTTTGATTTCTTGGCGTTATACTCGCCGTTCCCTGCATTTTAGCAGTTGTGAAGAGATACTTGCAAATGTGAAAAACAGTCTCCTCTGGCGCCTGGATTTTGTAGAGTCAGTTCACATTTGATATGAGTTTAGGTGAACAAGACATGAAGATTAAGCAATGCCCTCCGAAATGTTTTCTCTTGTTTTATGAGAGCCATCTCATTTCTTTTAGAAGCAGCAAGTGAGTGGCAGGCCAAGGAGCCCATGCAGACAAATTTCACAAACCAAGTATTCCCATTATGATATGCTCCTAAGGCAGCAGGACAGGGAACTGGTGCTGTGTAGATCAACTTGGTTGTATGTTTTCAAACAGTAGGTCATGTGAAATCAGAGCTATGGGACCAAGTGAAAGCTTGGCACTGGTGGAGCAGTTGGAGAGCTGGGCTGACCGGGGCACAGTGCCTGCTTGCACAACCCTCCAAAGGGATTCTCCAAAATTTCAAGTGCTGCCAACAGCTGGTTGCCTTCTTTGCTCAGCCCAACAGATGCTGTTTTCATTTCGGTGGTGATTGTAAGGGGAGGTAATACCCTTTATTTAAACCAGCTCTCTCCCATCGACCTTGGCTTCTCGATAGCCTTAGGTAGTCCTGGCTGCCTCATATTAGTGTTGACTTTAATAGGAGTTTGGAGCATGCAAAAAAATTGGAAAGCGGCCAGGATTTTGGAACAGCAGTGTACTGTAGTTGAAGATTTCTAGAGGAGTTGGTTATTTCTGTTGCACAGAAAGTTAGAAGAAATGCAAGGCAGTGAAGTTTTGGCTGTACTCCAGCGCTGCATAATGATGGAGACCAATAAAATCAGTTAAAACTCTAGACTTGCCGCAATCATTTGCTCGCAACACTGAAAATCACATCAGGAGGAGAACAAAATAGAACAAAAAGCACAGTTTTCTCAGGGAGAAAAATCTTTTTAATAAATATAGTTTTATGGGGTTTGTTTCACCCTTGATGAGTCAGCTCAATGCTCCTGCATACATTTATGATGTATGCAATAGGAACTCAGCATGTATTCACTGGTCTTTATTTTAATGTTTCATATTACCAAAACATTTTTTGTGCCCCAAACTTTATACTGTAGGCTGAAAAGTGGTCATAAGCAATCAGAACACTGAGCATACAATTTCTCCTGAAAACTAACTGTATTTTAAGACGTTATGCCAGCATACTTTGACATACAGGCAGATCTGAAAAACTTTAGGAGAAAATGACATCGTCTGATGTTAGTTCATGAGGAACTGATGCATTATTGAAGAAAAAATCATTCCATAATGTGACTTTTTTTTTCATATAATTATTTTGGTGGTTACCGTTGCTTAGGTTGAATGAAAAGAACTGAGCATAGTCATAAATGCAAACTCAGTAATACATGTCCCTGTGGAACATAGAAGTCCCACAAAAGCAGTTTCTTGGTTATTTCCCGAAGTGAAAAGATAAGTTTTTTTCAAATAGAATTCTGTTATTATTGGTAAAAGTTATGGGTTTGTATGTAAAAGTTGTTCTTTTGGTGGAACACATATATTTTTGTTATACACTTCTGTTGCTTTTTAGGCCGAAGTTGCATGGTCAGAATTCAGAAGCTGGCAGGTAATTTCCATAGGAATGAGAAACTGGTGATAGGGGTGCAGTGTATTTTTGGGGTAGTTTCGTGGCAATGTGCTTTATTCACAGAGCATGTGTGCAAATTTACTTCCCTGAACGTAGGCAAAAATCATCGGAGAGCTGTTTGTTTGTTTTCCAGAAATACCCCAAATGCGCATAACTGCAAGTGGTGTTCACAAGAAGCTCCATCTCCACACAAGAGGAAGTGTCACCTTCCTCTGCTCTCACACGCCTTTTGCTCGCTTTGTCTGAAATTATCTTACTCCATGGGTCTACAACCAGAAAAGAAAAACCCCTCTGTTCATCTGCTAGATTCAGTTCTGCACGGGCCCCAAGCAGTTTATATCTTGGGTTGTCATGCCTATTATGTGCAAATGTTTTTAAACATTTGGTTCTCCTTGTCATTGAGCCATAAGGATTTAGCATACGTGCTGGCTTTTTTGAAGTCTGTGATTATTTCTAGATTCTGGATGGCACCCACGCCTTCCTGGTAGCCACTAGAATATAGATCATATTCAATGCACATACACGTTTTTTTAGAAAGGATGAAATGGCTTTTTGTCACTCCTTAATCCTACGTCAAAGGGTAGAAAATGCAGGATTTTTCCCTGTGAGCTGTATGGACATCAGAGATTCTTCTCTTTCCTTGGGTCCTACAGCCCTGCTTTGAAATGTCTTTTAAAGAGATGAAAAGGGTATAGTTGTAGCTTTAAAACCATGAACTTTGCACATGACTGAAATAAATGGTTCTCCTTTTTATTCTGGGATCCAGATTGAGATAATACACAGAAATAAAAAAAATATGGATGTCTTCTATTTTATTGTCTCCTGAATTTCCCCCCCGCGTTTAATTTCTTTTTGGGGTCTGGAAAGAAAAGCATGCCGAAAAGGCACAGTGTATTGAGGTGTGAAATTGAAGGAGTTGCTCATTCTTATGATCCAGACACTGTGCCCTTTGACAGGGTTAACACAAAAAGAAACATACTGGAAAACACGCATCTCAGTACGAAAAATTCCTTAAATTCAGGGTGTGTTCATACAAAGTGAAATTTCTACAGTGTGGAAAGCATTAAACCTGATCCAGAAAAAATGCGAGGTGCCCCAGCCATTGAGATGTGAATCTCTTTAATCCGCACAAGCATTGGAAAAATCTGAAACATGTGAAAGTTCAAAAGCTGCAAAGCCATTACATGACTTCTTATTCATTTCTCAAATATTGTAACTTTCTATTGAACTGTGAAAAGGCTTTTTCTTGTGGTTTTTTTTTTTCTTTTCATAAGCAATAGATCAGTCACTCACTAATATGTTATTGCACATTGTGAAACTGACAGTCACTTTCACTTGGTTCTATCTACTTGGATATAAATTCTTGATTTATTTTAGAGGATTTATGTAGCATTTCAATAGTTGGTAACTCACACCTTTTCAGCAGCTGCTGTTAGGGTGGGGGAAAAGGGCAAGACTGAGTACAAGTTTTAATTTTTTTTAAGATCATTTTCACAGTAAGTGTAGAGGTCATTTTAATGACTAGCTCTAACTTTGCATGAGGGCTTTTTAACTGTATGTGCGCTACTTTAAAAAAACCCAACGAACAAACATAACAAAAACCAAAGGAACACAAAATCTCATTTTTCAGCTTAACTTTACAGCTCTGAAGTACACCAAGAGGACCTTCAAATTCGGTGAAAACTTGCTTCAGAGGAAACGGTCGAGTTACTGCTTGTAAAGGGACAGACCCGGTTGGTAACAGAAATGCTCAGCCCAAGGATTTCCAACTATCAGCAACCCTCGAAAGTGCACGTATGCCTAACTCCAAGGGCCAGAGTCTCCATGTCTGGCCCCAGGCTGTCCTTGTGCTGCCACAGCAGCCAAACCTCCTGCGGAGGCCTGGGCAGCCTGGCAGATCTGGCTTTCCCTCTATGGGAGTATTAATTTGTTTTGCATCTGCAATTGTAGCCTTAGGCTTATTTTTGATACCTTTGCCCTTGCTGTGGTCAGCTATAGCAGCCCTCAAGTTTTCAAATAGTTGTCTCTCACTGGGGTATGAGTCATGCTTCGGGCTGTGTGCTTAAATGAAGATAAAGTTGCTGGGGAGGGGGGTCCCATGTGTCTGATGGGTTTGTTCTAGGAGCTGCCAGGGATGTAGTGTTACACTGACATGTCTGAAACAGAAATAGATCTTCATATGTAGGGTAACAGACTTTCTTAAGGGCAGGAGGAATGGAAAGGTTCATGTTGCTTTGCCAGTTGAAAATTGGCCACGAATTTTTGTCAGTGAAACTCCTGTGAGAAGATAAGTATAGTGACAAAAAACAGTTGGAGTTTGTTTTTAAAATGACGTGCAACTGCACAATCTGACAAAGAGACTTTTTGAGTCCCCTCCCCACAACAAATGTCTTCTACACTTAAAAAGACAGGGAGAGGCCTGTTTTCCACATGAAAATAGTTGGCAACCTGACTTTCATTGACTTGCCAAAAGATGTATCAGAAGGGCTGAGGTAATCCACTAATTTCTGAGGTGGCGAAACAGAAAAGTGCAAGTACTCTGTGGGCTAGAGATGGGGGTGACTGCAGGAGCAGAGGCGAACGTCATCTGAGAACTCCAGGATCTCTGGAGGAGACCATGTTCTCAAGCAATGCTCATCATTTAGAGTTATATAACCTAAACAAAATAAATGTCTCAAACCTGTGCCAAGACCCAAGGAGTTTAAAGGTAAACATTAGATAAGGATTAGCTGTAGTCATTCTGTCCTCTGCTGCCAAGGCCTCGCAGCACAACAAAGGACTATTGATCAAAAAGGTCATGTAGAAGAGGGCAGGGTTTGAAGAAACTGAATTTTAAAAAAAAAAAAGAAAAAAAGAAAAAGTCCAAATGAGACAAATGCAAAAATAGTAACTCAGAGATGAATGGAGTTCTGTATCATCAGGCATTTCTCACATGCATTTTTTTATCTCTCTGCACAGATACAGTGAATATCTATAATTCTCTTGGTTTCCCTCTGTAGTCTCCAGAGCTTGAAATGGCGAGTAAGCACACAACGTGTCTGTCTAAATAAAATGGAAAAGGTAACAAAAGAAACCATGGTGCTGTTCTTGGGTTTTTGACTTGATGTTTTTCTACTCTACAGGTCTGCATGGACACTTAAGGCTGCTCACACACGTGATGGTAGCCAGTGGCTACTGAATTACTGCTCTAGTATTTAGGCCTTCGCATGGCAGCAGCAGCTGCTGAGGGATATGCTATGAACAACCTGCTCTTGATCTTCACCAAAAAGGCTTCCCCCCTACCCTGCCCTGAGGTTGTGGGAAAGGGCAATAATTCTTTGTAGCTGGGGTCGATCTGCAAGTTGTCAGCCTGTTGTATCCTGAAAAATAATAATAAAGGGCAATTTACTCTTGTGAGGCTGCTGTAAAAAGATTCTAAAATACAGAGATTCTAGTGTCATCCCCAGACGACAATCTGCTAAGTGTGTTTGTGTTTTGGGGGCAAGCGGAAAAAGAGCATTCCCTGTGAATGACAAGTGCCAATCTCATAATGTCATATTACTATTATGGATGAATAAAGAAAAAGGCCCATTATGTTATATCTAACTAGAAAGAAACCTAACAAAGAAATACACTGTGTTGTTAGTGAGAGGAAGTATAGACTTGTGGTTAGGGCACAGGAGATGTTGGTTCAAATTTCTGGCTCTGCAAGAAGACTTCCTCTGTGACCTTGGGCGACTTGCGTACTGCCACACTCAAATGGCAGGAGCACCCAAACTGGGAGAGAGATTTCCTGGAGAGCTGTGTTCCCATTCAGGCACTCAAATGGGTGCCTAAGTGGCCAGAACTCCAAGATGGGCAAAAAGGTCTCTTGAGAATCTACAATAAAAGTAGGAACGACCGGGCTTGGAGCTCCCTGCCCACCCCACACCCCCCCCCTTTATTTTCTCCTCTTTTTCCTATGAAAGTCTGGCTCTGTTGCTGGTTATTGAGCATTTGAGAATCTGATCCTTGACCTCCCTTGGGATTCTCACTCTTAGTCATCTTAAGGCATGGTTTCCCAGCTGAAAATGGGGATAACAATGCTTCCTTTATCTTGCTGTCTGCCAGTTTTGTCTGTTTAAATGTGGAGGCTTTGCGGGGAGGGACTGCCTTCTACAATATACAGGTATTTGACCCTAATCTTTCAGAGGTATTGGGAGAAGTTGGGACTTTAGACATCAGCGTGATGAAAAGGAACACATAAATGATGGTAAAAGCAGTGATTTTGAATAAGTGATGAACTCAGCTCAGTAGTATTAAAACTGGTTTTGCTTGTTATAGAAAGAGAAGACAGTTTGGGTCAGAGTCAGGATTCCTTCAAGACTTGGGAATGTTGAGATCCAGACTTGTGGATTAAACACATCTCTACCCAGAGTTAGATTAGAGTCTGCATTCAAGTATGTTTTCAATTATATTCTGTTAGAAAAGTAATGCTGAAATTTATCTTAAGTTGTCACAGTGCTTCAAAGCATGGGCTTTTCCTCTCTCTAAGTCCTTGAACAAACGCAGGATGTGTTGAGGCAAAACTGTTTCCAATTAAGTTGATGCATTCTATTCTTTAATGTTTCAGGACTTCAAGTTTAAGTTAAAGAAAAATCCTGTAGCCAGAGTTCAGAAGGATGAGTCAGATAAAATTGCCTGGAAAGCAGTCATTTACCTACATTTTTGTGGCTGCACCGTGTCGGGTCCTCAGATAGCACAGGGTGACACACAGCCATGAACTTCACTGAAACTCTGCTGACTAACATCGACGGGGGATCCAGCTCTTCTCTGTGCCAGGTCACTGCATATCTAAGAGGGGCTTGAAGCATATGGGTTAAGGAAAATAAAAGTGATTCCAATAGATTTCTCTGTTGCTTGTATCCGATGTAAATTTTTGCTGTAGTAGGTGTGCCTGCTTCAGCAGAACAAGTTTTTGAAGTTCCAAGGGTTTTTCCCTGCCTAACTGAAGCATTCCTGTTCATCACCCATCATTTTGTGGAGTGCTATCCTGAAAACGTCTGTCATGTTGAAGATTAAAAAGGGATTAAGAGTGAGTAATGTGTTTTCAGGTAAATTTATGTACACGCACAGCACATTAATTGTCCAGGTTCAGTTCGCCAGCTCAAGACAAATACTTGCATGTTTACACTTGACACTCTTATTTGTCAATTCTTGGAGCTGCTGCTGCAGGGATCCCTGACCAAACCGCTTTAGCAGTCTTCTGTATGTTCTTCCTTATATGTGCCACCTCCATCCCTGCTCCCCCTGCACAAACACCTCCCTGCTGAACCCTAGCCAGCAAGGTTACGCCAGAACTTAATTTGAGTCACTGATGTTGACTGCTTAGCAATGCCTGGCCTGCTCAACTTTGTTTTCCCTCAAGGCCAAATTTAAGACTGCTCAGAGCACGTACTCAAACCAGCTTCATCAAAGGTAAAATATATGTGGAAATGATGATAAAAATAAATCCTTGCGTTTTTGTGATACTAAATAAAGAACAAAAATCATGTGATGTAGGAACAAATGGCCAGTTTCTCACTTTGGCTGTTGCCCTGTTGCAAGAGTATGTGTGACGGGCGGTCAGTGCCAAATGGGTTTTGGATGGATCCAAATTATGTAGTTGGCCGTAACTGTGAACCTACTTACACTTGGTTCTCTTAAAACTAGGTACAACTTACTTTGGTACTCTTAAAAGATCACTTTGAAACCTAGCCCCTGAAAATATAAAAAAATATCTAACATAACATTAAACCACACTGTAATTCAGAGTGGTGTCCTTATTTAGGCTTTTTCTTGAAAAGTCAGGTCAAACCCCTCTTGCATCTAAATTTTTAAAAGTTTTTGATCGCAAGCTGTTTTAAATAAACTTCTGGGACTATGAAGATACTGGAATTATGACATATTTTAATGTATGCACCCTGGGATAATTGTTCTATTACAGAATGATATTTGGTTGTATTATCCATGACAAGTTGGCCGTTTCCCTTGTCTGTGTTTGTAATCTGAGCAGTATGTTCTTTTCATAAAAAGAGCGTATGCTCATCTCATTGTATAAATAAGAAAACCCAAGAAAAATAACCACGGTGTGACATGGGTCCCCTTAGAGCTGGGGGTAATATTATGAATGCCCTCTTAATGAGGGATAAAAAAAATACTTTTATTTTGCTTTGGAAAAATGTGGAATATTAGATCTCATTCTGGAAATATGGGCTGTGCCTAGCAGCGTGCTACTTTCTGCCTAGCAGCGTGCAAATTTTATCTTCTATGTAGAACTATATCCTGGTCATCACTTTGAATTAATAATTGACTGGCTGAGTGAGTCCTGTCCACTTTTTAAACCACAGCAGAAATATATTTCTGTGAGATGTCAAGCTGAGACTATTTGAATCAGCAGATTAAAAAAAAAAAAAAAGAAAAAGAAGGCTAAATGTGTTTAATGACAGAGTAGCAAAATCATTTGCTGTAAATGGACAGGTACCCAACTTAAAAAGAACGAAGAAATCTTCCAAACCAATGAGTTTAAGACATTTTTATATAAAGTCTAACATATATTCAAGAGTTTAATTGACATGCCTTATTATTTACTCTGAGAATGTATTCTGAAATTATTGCATTGCTCCTGTAAATGTACTAGTTTTTTCCGGACAAAGGACTACATGACTGTCACAACTATATGCATTGCCCAACACATGCATTATGGAAGAGTGCAACAAGTTTATATCATCCTTTTTGTTTCTACAGTCCTTAAAACTTATTTAGAGGAGAAATCACAGCTGCTTTTGTCTAAAGAGCATCAGTGTTTTTATGACTGGCAAATATGACTGGGAACATGACTCAGCTTTAACAGCAGTGACCTAGATCTTGCATTAAAGGACATTATCTCAGTAGTCATAGTGGAGACATTTGAATGCTTTAGCTGTGCGTAAGTGAGACTGTACGCAGACAGATTATACCATAGCAAGCAGATCCCTAATAGTCAGAACTGCTGTGCTGTATTGACATATGGTTTGAGAGAGACAGTTTAAATATTATCAGTAGCTTTTCAAGCGTTGAGTAAATAGGGCATATCAGTAAGCGGTATGGATGAGATAGTGAAGTTACGGATTTTATACCAGCATAACTTAAACAAGACTATTTCCAGCAACAATTGATATATGTTTATAATAGGACAAAAGACAGCTGGGACACTACAGGGTCATTGTCCGATCCGTCTTTTGACAGAAGGATAATATTTTGAGCCATCTCAAGTTGACTGGCATCATACACTTTTACCTGCCTGCTGATTGCTGCGCATAGTACCGATTTGATTTCAAGCTTATTTTCACAGAAAAGCTTGTCTGTTGTGACAGAAACAACCTTGTACAAGATATTTGCGGCCAACGCATTAGCAGTATGTGTGTGAGGCCCAACCCTGAAGATTTCCTGATGACTCTGGTTTTAGCCACCTAACAGTGTGTTACCTCAGTGAGCTATTCAGGTTCCTGAAGTTCCACATGCACCAGAAAAACTTCGATGGGTCAGAGACTAAATTACTTTCCTTCCTCTCTTTCATCCTTCCTTCCTTCCTTCCCTTCCCCTCCCCACCCTCTGTCTGGCTTTCCAAAGAATGTATATTGATTTTTGGCCCTAAATTATGACTGAGGCAATGATGGGCAGAGAATTTCAATGTGGCATTATTATGCAGTGGTCAGATTTTTATATACTTTTTCTAACAAGTAACACTGCTGCTGTCAGTTTTTGATCATTTAAGCTAAAGAAAGCAGATAGTAACGCCTCTACATTTTAAGGTGCTGGAATAGTTGCATTAATTTATCCATATAAAAATGGTTACTATATTGCATCAAAAAATACCCACCTTTTGGATGAGTTAGGACTGCATTTAAAGCACTAAAAAGAGATCCATCAGTGCCTAAGGGCTTTAAGTTGAGTCTTTACATGAATTCATGGATGAGTTTACTTGGAAAACATTGACCAGCACTGGAAAACAGAAGCTGGACAAAATTAACAGCAAATCCTCTCAGCAAAGTAGATCTGTTGACTGTCAGCTGCCCTAGATTTTAGAGTGCAAAACCACTCAGATGGTTGCTGAGCATCAGTGGCTCAGAGAGTTGGGGAAATTAGCCTCTGGTTGTGAGAATAATTGGATTCCATTTGGGGAACTTTCAAACTTTTAATATTTTAAATATTTGAGTGAAGGAAAAGTGGTTTCTTTTCATTAATGTATTTGAAGGGCTGGAGGGTATTTTCTTTCTCCGATTTTAGTGCCTAATTCTCCTCAGAGGATCTTAGCATACATGCTGCTTTATAGAGGCCACCTTTTGTGTCATTACTGAAGCACCTAGCTTCTCCTCTTCCCTCCACAGAACACCCTGTAAGTGGGTCAATAACAACTGGCACAGGGAGAGCAATGGCTCCAAATGGAGAAACAGATACCACCTCCAAACATCCGGAAAGCACACATCCCACTTCAGCATCCCTCCGTTTTATCATAGATAAGGTTTCAGTGAGGCTTGAGAATATCAGAAGAGTAAAACCAGGATTGTTCAAAAAAAAAGAAAAAAAAGTCTTAAAAACCTCCCACTACTTCCTCTTGAGCATCTCTGATGTTTCCTGCATGTCTGTAGAGGGGCTGCATTTGCAGCAGTAAGTCTATTTATTTTTATCTCCGATATAGTGCTAAACAAAGGGATTCTTTTTCCCTTTTATCCTTCGAAATTGAGTTTATGGTAGGTCTCTCCTTTTTCTGAACCCCAAACTGATACAGATAATAATTCACATCCTCTTTGATTGCTTTTTCCAGTATTTCATGAATAGCTGTTAATCTTAATGATCCTTCAGTCCTGTATTTGAATGGACCACTACCCATTCCCCGTACACTCTGGAGGATGTATGTCAGGGCATACATATTAATTAGGCAGAATTATGTAAGCAGTTTTTTCCAAAACCATCAGGGCCAGTTAGTCATCCCAACATTACATAATAAAAGTTCATAAGTTGAAAAGAATGTTCTTAATCGTTTATGCTCAGTAAAAGAGAGGTTTTAAAGCTACAAACGGAAGTTAGATTTCCTGAAATTCACAACTGAAACATTCCCCTTAGAAGTAACACAAATCACTACAATTAATAATTTAACTGAAAAGGCTCATATAAATGTATATACACATGCATGTGTATGCATCATTATCTGTCTCTACATTTCCTAGCAGTTGGTTTAGGAGCTTAGGCTGGAACAAATCTGGCTGCTAGAGAGAGCTCCCCTGCGTTTAGTGAGACATCGCATGGCCACAAATGCTGATCAGCACAACTAAGACAGCATCACACTTCAGTGACAACAAAAGAATTCCGTTTCAATGTGAGATGTGGAGGTAGAAGAATTGCCTCCATTTGGGTGTCAGGCTATAAAATCCAGAGCATAATGCACTGTAAGGGAGAAGGGATGAAAAACCACTTGCAAACGTAACATTCACAGAGACAAAGTGAGGGATCCAGATGGAAATACGATGGAGAAAACTATGGAAAATGTTTACATCCCTGAAAAAGAGTCTAAATGAATGTTCAGAAGAATGCATTTTTCTACTTATCCAATATAAAGAGCAGAGGGAATTTTGAAAACTGGGTCCTAAGTATGTGGAAACTTGATCAGTTATTCCTGATTACTTTGATATAAATATGTGGCTTAAATGAGGCTGTGATAGATACACAACTTGTGTCAAAAAGAGAACATTTAATTACGTGAATCTGATTAAAAGCTACTGCATTGTAACAATGAAAATAAGCAAAACATCAGTTAAAAATACAATGAATAATTTTAAAGTGCTGAAGATGTCAGGATTCATTATTTGATTTTTATGGTCAAATTCCAAGGGCACTCTGTGATTCAGCTTCCCCTTTTATGGAGAGTTTATTGAAGAAAAGTGGGGGGGAGGAAAGATGAGGGGGGGAAAATGGTGCTTCCAGCAGATCCCATAAAATTGTGCAGTTTTTTCCTCAAAGACTGAGGTTAATCTTTTGTAGTTGTACTTGAAGTTAATCTGCCTTGATTTGTAAAAGGTATTAAATTTTCTTTTCTGAACTTATCCCTGTACTTCCAGTATAAAACTTTACATTCAGTGTTCTCTCTAGACCTGGGGAATTTGATTTCCCTTTACCCGTCTCCTTACATAGAACAAGCGCAATGATTAGACTGACAGGGCATCTCTGTTTGCTCAGCAGCAACACCCACTCACCCCAAACCCTTCCTTTGCAAAGTCTGAAGCCATTGCATTATAGACTTCTGCTTTGTATTGTCTTCCCTCTTGTACAGGGTAATGCTACTTTCTAAAAAGCAAGTAAGTTCTGTGAAGAGTTTTGGGTAGGTTTTTGCTTCAATTCAGTATTTTGACTTGAAATTAAAGGATGATTCTTCAGTCAAATTTCTTTTTCTTTGGAAGAAAAGGTGAAGATTCCACTCATAGAAGTTCGTGAGGCAGATTCTCAGCACAAGAAGGACATAGACCTCTTCGGGCGGGTCCGGAGGAGGGCCACAAAGATGATCAGAGGGCTGGAGAACTTCTCCTGTGAGGACAGGCTGAGAGAGTTGGGGCTGTTCAGCCTGGAGAAGAGATGGCTCCGGGGAGACCTTGTAGCAGCCTTCCAGTACTTAAAGGGGTTAACAGTTTTAAACTGAAGGAGGGGAGATTTAGGTTAGATATTAGGAAGAAATTCTTTACTGTGAGGGTGGTGAGGCACTGGAACAGGTTGCCCAGAGAAGCTGTGGATGCCCCATCCCTGGAAGTGTTCAAGGCCAGGCTGGATGGGGCTTTGAGCAGCCTGGTCTAGCGGGAGGTGTCCCTGCCCATGGCAGGGGGGTTGAAACTAGATGATCTGTAAGGTCCTTTCCAACCTAAACCATTCTATGATTGACTTCATGATGAAACTGCTAATGTAGAAAAAGAGCCTGTTGTCAGAAACGCACCTAAGCAATTCTTTCAAAAGTCTACACTTACCTTCTGTAGATAAAACCAAGTATCTCCAATGTTACTAAATTTAAAAGGAATGTGGTTTTTTTTTTTCTTTTTGGTCAAATAAATATACTTATTTCTTGAAGCTATGTGTCAGTAATAAAATGTGAGAATGAAATATGCTCTTATACTTATCTCAGTGAAGGTAAGTTGGTATTTTTAGCAAAGATTTTACTGGTATTAGTAGAATCCTATAAGAGAACTTCCACGATTTGTGACATTGAGACTAATTCCTTCCTGACTGTCCTCTTGAATCATTTATTCTGCTTTTTCACCGCATTCCGCATTCCTGATTGCTATCAGGTAGACAAGTCCTCCTTTCTTCTTCACAATCTTTAACTCTTATGAACACAAATTAAACCCTTTTTTAGCAGACTTTTTTCTGACCCTTTGAGCCAAGGAAGGACCTAAAGCAAACAAAAAGAAATCATTGTCACACAACAAGTGGTGGAACTCACTGCAGCTGGCGCTTTTGGAAAACAACAGTTTAAGCATCTTAAAGTAAGAATATTCACGTTTGTGCAGAACAGGCCTGCAATAATGTTCAATGTGATGGTTGCATCCAATATCCACTCCACAAGGTCCATCATCTCTTGCTTATAGAAGACCTGAGAATAAGAGAGCTGCCTATCTCTAATGGTCTTTTCCTGAACATCTCCTACTTGCCATTGTTAGAAACATGACAATGGAACAGATAGTTCTGTAGAGTGAACCAATACTTCAGTTCCTGTTTAAAACAGTCATTCTTCCCTCAAGGCCCAAATTTGCCTACTCAAACACGTATTTGAGCTGCGTTGCCAGTGTCCAGTTTAGACTGAAAATTCTTTAGGGCAGAGATAATATCTTCCTTTTGATAACTGCCCTCTATGTAAAGTTGAGGGCATAAATAATCATAATACTCAATACAATGAAAAGACCAGTTCTGCCCTCATGTAAGTGAAAAGTAAGTTCCGTTCTCTGCTGTAGACTTCTTTGTTTATGATTTACACCAGTGGTTGTTTATGATAACTATTGTCATAACGATTTCTAATTTTTCTCATGGCAAACTGAAATGGAGGGTCGTTTTGTGATAGTCCCAGATTCTTGTCTTACTTAGTTGACTTTTTCAAGTCTAATGGTTAATTCTTGAATGGGAAGTGGTTTCTGCAGATTTGATAATACCAAATGGAAGTTGGGTGATGTTTTCGCCTTTAACATACGCTTAGATGGGTATCTGCAGGACAGTGTCTCAAGAACAGAGAGGAAAGAAAGGATCTGTCATCAACAAACTCAAGGACTACAGCCCAGAAAATTCTTTGGTTTTTAATGTGTTTCGTTGATAAGGGAATGTCTTACTGGTAGAGAGCAAAAACATAATGATGAGCCCTTGTTTAACTGTAATACTTTTTAATAAACAAATCCAGTGGTCATTTGTCCAAACATGAATTATTAAATGTTTGCACAGTTCTTAGCGTATCTATGCATTTCACTATTACCATTCATCTTAGGGGCTGGCAGGGTAATATTGCAGAGTGACTGGAACCATTTGAAATTTTGCATGACATCAGCAAGTAAAATCTCTGCAGTGCTCCAACCTGAGAATGTTTTCCTTATAGTTTTTGAAACTCAGTGTACAAGACTGTCTTTGGGTCCAGGTGGTGGAGAATGACAACTTGGTGAACTACATATTAGACAACTGATATATACAGAGGAGAGCAACCAGGCAGGAAAGCAATAAAATCTATTGCAGAAATTAGCCTTCAAAGAGGGGCCCCTTAAATGTCAGGAGAGGTTTTGGAGTTGGGTGTTAATTAGTAATCACAGAATACCAGGTTGGAATTCTATGATGAACTGAAGGATCATCTGGTCCAACCTTTCTCGGCAAAAGCACAGTCTAGACAAGAGGGCCCAGCACCCTGTCCAGCTGAATTTTAAAAGTGTCCAATGTTGGGGAATCCCCCACTTCCCTGGGGAGATTATTCCAATGGCTGATTGTTCCCATTGGGAAAATTTTTCCTCTTGGGTCCAATCGTTATCTCCCCGGGATTAACTTGTACCCGTTACCCCTCATCTTTCCCATGTGACTCCTCATGAAAAAGGAGTCTCCATATTCTTTGTAGTCACCGTTTAAATACTGGAATATGGTGGTAAGTTCTCTCCTATTATTAATATAGTATGATCACAGTATGTTCAACTGTCTTCAGCTTACCTGCGTGTTACCTGTGAGACTTGTGGAAAATGACTCCGTCCCCTATGTGCCTTGTCAGCATAATACTGCACGACACAGTGTCAGGAATTGCTGACAAGGTGCCAGAGTTTGTCTGTGCGTGTGTTGTAGCACAACGACTTGCAACATGCCAAACTACCACTCTTTTGTAAGTGAGAAGCATCATCAAATGCGGTAAGCCAATTTTCCTCCTATACGTCCTTGGAGTAGCAGCTACAAATCCTGCTCTTGTGCAGCCTGGGTGTGCAATGGGGAATGACACCCTTTAATACCAAATGTATCCATGCTTACCAAAGGTTGTATAAAAGCTTTTTTTTTTTTTTTTGACTTAGAAGTCATTTGCAGAACTTCAACCTGGATTACTTGAAATAATAGAGCTGTCACTAATACGATATTTTTTAAAAGTGGGTGCAAATTACACCCTTTTGCAAGACCCTGCTGGGTAATAGCAGAAACAAAACAATAGAAATGAGGCAGACCAGTGAGAGGAGGCAAACATAAATCTAAGATGCTGAATCCTAGGGAGACAAGAGCAGCTTCCATTATGAATAATTCTGCTTCTCTTAATTTATTTCCTGTCTCCATCCCCCAGTGTTTCTATTATACTATAGGGCATCGTATTACTGATTTATATCAATAGTAGACTTCCCAAGATGTTTGTTCTTCATCCAGTTTTACATGCAGAATAGTTGGGAGGGTGTGGACATTAAAGGGAAACAAACAGCAATGCTAATTTCAGTGTTTCTTCATTTGTAAATCAAACTTTGTTTTGCATGAGTCTCTTTATAATCGGTCTTTGCAAACAATAACATACTGTTTCAAAGTGCATTTTAAGTGACTATGATTTGACTGCAAATATTGTCCTAATGAGTTCTGGATATAAAGTGGAGAGCTAAACGATGTAGCCTTATTTTGGAAAGTCTGTTGTATTTAGTTCTGGCTTAGTAAATGAAGCAATAGCTCACGAAGTGTTCACAAGTTTTAGAAAAACTGTGTGTGGTTCTGTATATAACTAGAAAGATTGCTGAGGTTTTCAGACAACATTATGGGTCATAATACTACTGTTTCAAAGTCCAGCTTTGATTTTTGCTGCTTAGATTAATTTTGAAAAAAGGGTGGTGTTGGGAGTATTTGTGGTACAAGAGTCCTGAAGTCATATAATCTCACCCCTTCTGAATGTCATAGAAAATTGGTTCCTGTTTTTTTTTCTTCCCTAAAAAACTTTTGGTTTCCGGGTAACTCTTAGGCTCATTCTTTTAATCACTTCACAACATGTAGAGCTGATGGGTAGGGGTCTAGAATATTTCCCCATCCCCACAGGCATTTTCACAGTGCAGCTGTTGATCATGTGAACATATTCATGTTTCCTTCACAGCTGACACCCTGCAAATGTCTGGCGTGCCTGGAGATGGTAAACATGTGTTCAGAGCAAAAGGAGCTTTCTTCTGAGAGGGACAGCATGTCAATTTTCTAAGAGGCGAGGGAATCTGAAGTGAAAATAAGGGTTTCTTCAATTGCATTAAGACGCTACAGACAGACCATCAGTGAATGAGAAGAAAGTGTGTCATGCTGGGGTATGAATCTAGGAATCCAGACATCAGAAAAACAAATAATTTTCTTTATTTTTATTCCCTTAGAAGTAAAGGGTTTCAGAGCAAAAAAGCTAAACATTTCACAGATTTTAGACTTTTAGCTTGTCTCACCTCACTTTTTTGTAAGATATTTTCCTTAGCTGCCTCTTTAAAACTCTCTTTTGCTGTGAAGTTTATTAAAATTTTGACAGCTGTCAGACTAGGGATGTGCTGAGAATGCTGCCTATCACACTGACCAACTGTGTCACTGCTGCTTTGTTCTTCCATCTGCCTGTCTTTTTCCATTCGTCATTTTTGTCCCACTCTTATACTCTAAGTGCCTTTGAGACAAGTAATGTTTTTGCAAGGTGTTTTGTACAGCGCCTATACAATTGCTCCTGATGCATGTCACCACTTGTGTTTTGTTCCATTTATTGGGTTCCTTTTTCTAGCTGAAAACCTAGCTGAAATACCAGGTGAAAAAAGATCAACCCCCTGTTACACCAAATACAGAAAATCGCATATGAATGCACTTATAATTTTGACAAGAGTCTAAAATGTTTAAAGAAGAATCTCCAAGGCATTAACTTCTGTCAATGCTTGCTCCTTCTCTAAAACAGAGCTCATGCCTTTATGCAAGGATTGAATAATCCAGTCAACTAATTAACTATACCTTCTGTCGTTTTTTTGAACCCTTTCATTTGGGAGTGCATGCATGTTTCCCTCTGTAACCTAGTGAACCTAATATAAGACAGTGAATTGTCATTTGAGCTAATCTAACCATATTCTTTTCTCTATTTAAGGAAATAATAAGGCTACAAGGACACATTTATTGCATATCAAATTATTCAGGTCTTTTGTATTCAGTGAAGCTCATTTAAACAAAAATCTGATAAGGGAACAAATATGTAATGATGAGTAAAATAATGCATACTGGGTATAGATGATATATCTAATTCTAATGTTAACGGACTTAGTACCAGAAGATAGACATTTATGCTTCTGTATTCTACATTGCATAAATCACCTGATTAAGTACGTTAGGCTTATATGGCAGCAAAGTGCACAGCTGTGTTGAAGGTTAACCCTTAGAACACGTGTCTCTCCCCACAATCTTCTTTTCTTCTGGTAGTCCGTGCTCCATAACTACCTCTGAACTGCTGATCTTTCTCAATCTTTTTCAACAGGAAGGATCCGGTCTACTGTTGGCTTTCTGCTTGCCCTCTGCCTTGCTGAAGTCCATCCTTCTTGGTACTTCTCACACCAGTACTCTCCAGCTGCACGAGGCAGCTGCTTTGTAATCACATCATCTACCTCCTTGAATTGTGAAGATACATCATCTTTTGTAGTGCTGCTCTGTGGATGAATCCTTATCCTGTCCTAATGGGGATATTAAAGATGAGGTGAGCCGTAATATCTGGCAATAGTATTTTTCAGAGTATTATAAGGCACATAGCTGCACAGACAGATGGTTTGCCTCTCCAGTGATGTCTTGTCTTGGAAAGACTCCTTGATATTTCAAGTAATATTTCCCTGTTTCCTAGGTATATTTTATTTGTCAGACATAGCCCAGCTACAGAGTGGCCAGTTTCTAAGAACTCATCTGTGCTTTAGGCCTCTCAGGCTGTAGGGAAATGGATTGTCAGCATTTGCAAAAGTTTGTATTTTGCTAAATTATTTTTAAAAACCCCAAATAAACAAACCCATAAACAACCAAAAACCCCCTAACACTTCCAGCTTCCACTACCTTTCAGTATTAGAAACAAAGTAAAACTCTTGTCTTATACCATAGAGATTTTACATTTTGGTCTTGCAGCTTGCCTTTTCAGAGGGGGAGGGAAAGGAATGGAAGAGAAGTGTCAGTCTCTGAATAACAAGTCCTCTTTTTCCTATGTAAAAGTTCTTTGAGAATGAAACAGATAAATTTTACCAAGCTACTCTGAGGCAGAAAGATCAACTGCGAAGTGGAATGTTAATAGTGATTATATTTGTTTCTTTTTGGTTTAAATAACAACATGTTAGAAGAAAAAAAAAAGAATTAACTGTAAATACTACCATGTTAGCACTGATCTCTCTGTTGTTTGGCAGTATAATTTGGTGCTTCATTGTGGAACAGATACATGCCTTCTTAAACATATTTTAAGGCATGAGACCTGGTCTTACGCAAATAAACCCTTTTTGTGTGTCCAATACCATCTTTCTTAAGAATCTTTTCATAGCATTGAGGGAAAAACTATGTCTACACGACGGAGAGTATAAAGGCTTGGACATTTTAGCAAGAATAAGGCAGTTTAACATTGTGCATTAATGAAATGGAATGAAAATAAATGTCAGCTGAAAGCAAGTCCCACCCACGCACCAGTTCAGCAAAGTGAGCGAGGCAGAGAGGCAGCAGTGACCACAATGACACACAGCGAGATGTTATGGCTTCAGACTGCATTCGGTGTCTGTGCAGTCATTTGATAACACTCTGATCCAGGAACATAGGCAAAAAAAAAAAAGCTGACCTGCTCAGCTTTAATGGCTGTTCTTTTGTGATTATTTTTGTCCATTTCTTACTTTATGTTCTATTTTATATCAATGAGGATAGAACATTTTATACAGATTCATCAGGGAAATGACTTTGTTGGGAGGGTTCTTCAAGACTTTTTATCTTCACAATAACAGGACTTCTAGGCTTGTGTTTGCATGAGGTGAACTGCATTTTTCATCATTGTCCTCACCTTCACATTTGGGGTTGTTCCCTTTACCTCCCTCTGTTACTAGCCCTAACGCCCATGTTATCTCATATCCACGTGCATTCTGTCATGTCTCATTCTTTGACTGAATAAAAACCAGTTTGGGAAGATGGGAAATTAAGGCCTGGACTGAATTCTGTAGATATGCATGGAGAAGGCACTGTTCATGCAGATCTCCCCCTTCCTACATCCAGGTGGTGGTTGTGGGAAGCAGCTGTGTTGATTTTTTCCGTCTTTCTTTCGTGGAAACCATATGATCTGGGGCTTTGCGTAAGACTGCGTTTATACATCACCTCTTCTATGCAACACCACATTCAGCTCCAACTTTATGGGAAGGACAGCACGTTCTATATACCACAAGAGGCATAGCATGGATTCAGCAACAGGACACCATGAAGCAGCTTAGATGGACTTCAGTTGGGTGCTCCAAAATCAGCAACACTGTAAGGGTGGGACTTTGGCTCCAAAACTTCTCTGCCTTCCCTCTGAGGGTACTGTGGTAAGAATTTGCTGCTCTGTGGAATAGTTTGAATGAATCTCAGTGCGTAGCGCTTTTCTTTACAAGTCCTCTATTTGGAAAAGGCCACGAAACTCTTCTAGCGAAATGAATGCATATCAGTATTTTCAAATAAAGACCTTTCTAGAAGTGTTTACTGAACTACTTGGATACTACTGGAACTACTGGATAGGAAACCTCTTCAGTATCTGTTAGCAATGATACAGACAGACAGATTTAGAGTCAAGACTGATTTTTCCCAACTGGAACCTTGAGTATGTTGACTAAAATTTATTTCAATGTAAAAGATCCCTGCAGGGACCTACCCTCAAGGACTGTGTTTCTCAAGGCTTGATTTGCATGTCACCTAAATCTGTCTTTGCTTGCTTTTACTTGAGAGAATGGGTAATTTTGCACTGTAGTTCTGTACTTCATGTCTATTTTATAGACTGCTCTTCTATGGCAAGTAAATACCATTGCCAGTAGCCCAAAGGGATTGCACAAGGTGAATGAGGGTAATCCTATGTTATCGTCTAGTCTGAGTATCAAGATGGAGGACAATCCTAGTGCAGAACCTCATAGCTTTCTTTGTGACTTTGCTGTGAACCTTCAGTGGAGCCAGATAATCTTTGGGCTACCTGTAGAGTGTGTTGAGAGATAGAATATTAATTATTCTGAGGGCAGAATTCTGCTTCCCACTTTACTCAGTTCTGCACTGACACAGTATATGTGGCCATCCTCTCATGAATCATCTATTCTGTATTATGCCATTTTTTACTTAGCAAATGGTGGTCTGGTCTCTATGCTGAAACGTGTGGCCCAGTTAGCTGATGCAAGGCAAAGGGGATGGAAAAACCAAAACTTTTCTCATTTCTGTTTTCAAGTAAGTCAGGTCAGTGTTACTGCCAATAATATTCTTTTCTGTATTTTTAATACACATTAATATCATGTACCTGTGTTGGTATTCTTTGGAGATTAAAATACAGTCTTCATTGTTTAAACCATATTACATTAGCCATCCCATTGAAGTCAATAAGAGTATCCACACAAGGAAAGAATATAGGTCTGAGCGTCTGATTCCTGTAGCATTCTTCTTTAACCAAACCAAAATATTACTTTGTGTTTGGATTAGGTTCAGTTGCAGCTGAAAGATGATTGTTTGTCTTTCAGATTCCATTCACATGACTGTCTTTTCATAACTGATATATGATAATTTATACTACATGGTCTCAGGACTATGTCATGTGAAAAGTAATATTTAGATAGCCAAATATCTGACACAAAAAGTATACGACTATCACACACACACATGCTTAAAAGTCCAAGAAATCACATCTCCCAAGTCGCTCATATCTTTCCCTTTCGCTGTTTGTGTTGGTTTCCTTTCAGTAAATACAACTGCAGATCTTTGGCCTGTTCCACATGTCAAATAAGGATAAGAACCCTCTACACAGAAGTCAGTTTTCAAACATAAATGGAGCAGATATGTAAATCTCAATAATTTTCCTACATATCTTTAAACTATCAGATTACACAGGTGTATGTGCAAGGGGTAGTTTGTACATGCAAGAATCCATTTATGACGATTAAACAATTTTTGTGTGGAAAATAAAATATATTTGGAGCATGCACTTTGGCATGTACACTCTTTGCCAGCATAATTGATGGAATGAATATTGAATACCTCATTTAAGGACACAAAAATACAGAGCTGCCTAAAGTCACTACAAAAGGAGCAGAGAGCAAAAGAATTCTAGATTTTTTTCCCCTTACAATTTTTTGCCAGATTCTGAGTAACTTATTCTGTGTGCTGCCTTGCTTAAACCCAATGTAATGATAGGAAAGCTTGAATGTTCTTTTTTTTTATTATTATTTTGCAATTGCTGGGGAAATTGCAAGTAGCTGGAGTTTGGATTTGGAAGTATTTAACTACTCCATTTCCATCTGCGTTAACATATAATACCATCTTTAATTCTGTACTTATCATAGGAATTTTTTTTGCTTGAAAGATATACTTCTGGGAATATGTTAATTGTCCTGTACCGTAATATCACTCCTGAAAGAAGTGAGTCTTTAAATATTAGAGTTCAGTAGGACTGCTCTTAATCTTTACTATAATGAGAAATACTGAATGTCAAACCTTTTCAAAGATCCAAACTGGAAACATCTTTTATCTCCCTAAAATGAGTGGAAGCTCCACACGTGTACATATGAAAGTAGGGAATTGTTACCCCAAATATACCTTGCAAGGATAATTGGAAAGGATTAATTCACTTCATGTGGCTTTGAGGGAGATGAATAGTCTGCTGTGTTCCCAGGAAATAGGGAGTTTGGAATTCTTTACTTTTGCTGGTGCAGAATTGTCTGCAAAGTTTGCATGCTCAAGTAGTTTTAGGTGTACCCAAACTTGAAGAAGTATTCCAAAACAAAACTCAGGTTTTCCCTGTCTGAATCTTATTCATATTGCTACAGCCTTTTTAGATGAAATTTTGAATATCGAAAATATTCTGTCCCTTTGTTTAGAATTTCTCTCAAGTGTCAAAGTGGAATAAGTTATACATGTATGTATATAATTGTATATCTACACCAAGATTTAGAAGACTGTGTCAATAGAACTAGCCCATGTTAAGGTTGGTTTAGATGTGCGCTAGCAGGTACAGTTTGAGGCAGCAGGGCTTAGACCGAGAGACTTTTTTCAGTCCTGGGTGGGAAGCTGGTTAATCAAGCTCTTGTACTACTCATCTGCTCCCATAGTTTTACTTGAGTTGCATTTTCCTTTCTTAGCTCCCCTCTTCTTATGCAAAGTTTCTGGCTCAGCAGTCTAACTTTGACTTATCTGACCATGCCTATTTCCTTTCCGCTGCATGTCAGTTCAATATAAGTACTGTGCAAGCAATCCCCTGGACAGAAGCTGATATGAACCTTCTAGGAAAGCTGAGATGTGGTGTAATATCAAAATTCACCTGCTGTCAGCAATTTTAAGGTGTTATCTCTGAAAAGCAGAGGGGATTGAGTGGATGTGCCATGAAAGAATTAATGGAATATCCACTTTAATGCTCTCGTAAGAGTGAAGGCATGTTCTGCAGAAAGCCAGTCCAGCATACGTGCTAACACGGCAGCATCTCGGTCAGCTGGACCTCCCATGCAGCAAGACTCTGCAAAGTCTCTGCGGTCTGCTGTAGGTGTCTCTGGGCTAGTCACCCCTCAAGAAAGAGATTCTCTAGAAACAAAATCTCCAGGAGCTGTGTTTAGACATACAGCTTGAGGGGGGAAGGAGTGCTAGAATCCCATTAAGAAACTGTTGAGCTCTAGGGCTGCAAGAGTACCCAATGGTGTGGAAACACCTACTGCACTGGTTTGTACTAAGGTACCAGCATTCAACTTTTACAGATGCAGATCAGAAGTCTGCATTTCTCCCTTCATCATAGCTGCATGGGAATCTGTTTGAATGTAGGGAGTAGGTTGCTTATCAGCTGGTATGGCGGGACACAGGAGTCAGCCTCAGCTGCAGAATGAAGAAACCATGAAATAGATGAGTTTTAGAAGGTATATAATTTTGTGAGGCAGTGTAAAAAAACAGTGACAGCTACCCAAGAGTGGCTATAGGGCTGTAGAGGAAAGTCTTTGCACCTATGAAACAACTATAAAACATCAGTAGGTGTAATGTTCTTCAGTGGAAAAAGATACTTGGGATAGGACCTTAGATGCTTAATGCTGTCATCTAAAAGATATTTACACTGTTTCAGTTGTGCAGATGTCTTCTTAGTCAATGGATCTGTGTATTGCAGAGCCCTGTCTTGAGCTTAATAAAAAAAATTGTATGTTTTTGTTCATTTGAATACAGAAGGTTGTTAGACAGCTAATTTTGAGGAAATAAGAGTAACTTTGTGCAGAAAACCTTAGGTGACGCAAAGCCTATGCTCGTTCACAACAATGGTTTCACAGAGGATGAGAAACGCCTCAGATCCTCAAAAATCAAATTAACCAAGCGCTAGTCAGATACCAGGCCCGTGTTTTACTGTGCCATCAGCAAGTCAGACTATTTATTCTGTGGAAAACTGACTGCTGCCTCTTGTTCAAAGCAGGGGCTACCCCCGTTTCTTTGCTCTTGTGGCAGCTCCCGGTCTTCTCCTCCGAGTGCCACTTTCCGAATCTGGACCTCCTACATTTCCATGTTTGTTGGCAATGCGCATGACTAAAATGGTATTTTCATATTTCAGTGCAGTCGAGACCCCTTAAAGCGGGGGTTTGCAAGTGTGAAAGAGAGATATGTTGTTCCCTAATGGCTTATTACCATCCCATTTGCAATTCAGATCAGTTCTAAATTGACTGAAATTTTTAAACACATAGCAGGCAGTTTAAACTAATGATTGTCTGGAGGTTCACGTCTGACATGAACTAAGCTTCTGTTCAAAACAAATTGCAAATAATTCCTCCCTTAGAGTCAAAATGTCACTTTTTACACTGTGCATTGTTGCCAGATTTTGTCAGTTATATTAAAAAAAAAAAAACAAAAAAAACCCCAAAAAACAAACCACCACACCAAAAAACCTACTACCCGCTGAATGTTCTGAATTAAAAACCGGAGTGACACTGTAGTTGTTCTCGCCCCCCTCCCCCACTACCTTATTTACAATAATGTATATATGTGCCTGGCTGATCAGAAATCCTTTCCCCGCCCCGGCTTCCCGAAATCCCTCAGCCTGCGCGGAAGGCCCCGGGGGCAGTGGTAGGCCCAAGTTGCCTAGCAACCCCCAGCAGGCCGTGGGGCCGCCGTGGCCTGCCTGGGCCTGCCAGCCTCTCTCCCGGCAGGAGAGAGGACCTTGGTCCCCCCCTTCCTGTCGCTGGCTTGCCCAGGCCTACACAGACATGGTCCTGAAATTAAGGGTGTCAAAGGTGGCTGTGGCGTGTTGGAGGGAGGATGAGCACCGCACAAATTGGGCACCGCACAAATTGGGCACCACACAAATTAGGCACCATGTGCCCTGATGGGCCGTGCTGAGCGTTGTGCTCTTTGGTGAAGGATGGCCGGTGCTGGCAGGGAGCTTCACAGCTGCCTTCTCTTTGTGGAGGTGTGGTACAACTGGCTTAATCCTTCATTGTTTCCATTTTTTCAGCACCTTACCTTGTAGTGGCTGCTTAAAGAAGTAATTTAGAGTTTTGGGTTCTATTCCATCAGGATTTCAAAGTCCATAGGCTTGATGATGTTAAAAAGGGAAGCTCTTTAAAAATGTCCAGTGGGGTGGAAAGGATATGTTTAATATGTGATCGAAATTGAGTTTCCCGTGAAAGAAATAACCTGTCTGAGGGGACTCGCTGGAGAAATCTTGATAACTTACAACCACTGATAACTGATTGTGAATAGGGAGATATTTGCTAATTTCTAAAGGGAAATAGCTTATGTAGAGAGAAAATAAAAAAGAAAAGAGAGTCCAGTTTCCTTTGATGTAATCCTTGTGTATTTCTGCTTTGTAGGTGCTGGCCACAGGGGCAAGGTTTGGAAGAGTCTCTCTTTTTTTACCCATGATGCTACTGGATCAGATATCTATTAAATGTCACTTGAAAGTCTGTGTTACTTGACTGACGTGTGGCTATCTCTGGAATCCAAAAAAATACTGTTTTTCAAAAATTGTCACAAAGAACCCTCTTGTGTTCATCATGCTACTTGTTCAGTTGCTACTTATGTTTTCATCTTGAGCTGTGTATTGATATACTTTGTACAACATTGCATTTCTCAAAAGCTTTTGCATAGCACATTGTCATACTTACTGTTTTTTTGGTCCTTTTTTTCCACTGCAAAATATTTCTTGAACTATTGTTAAAATAGTGGGTTGATGGAGATCCCTGCTCAAGGAATATTTTCTCATTAAAGAGAGTATGGCGAAATGACATGCTTCTTATCTACTAAAATGGCAATTTCATGAAAAATTTAATTTTCTTTCTGAAAATTGTGATTCCAGAATTGGTTTCAATCAATACATGGGAGGAAATCCTGAAGCATTTGATTGGTTTGATTTAGAATGTTTCTGTATTTGTGAGGAGAGAAAAGTTGAAAACAAATGAAAGAGACTTTTCTTTGCTAAATGTCAGCTTTCCTACTACATGTTCATGCACGTAAAAAAATGCATTGCATGTTTGGGGTTTTTTTTAACTGTAAGGAAGTGGGAAATGTAAAAAATAGTTTCTTAAGATGTTTCTAAGTTTATGATATTTTCGGGAATATCTACCTGCTTGTAACTAGCTCTAGGAAAGATGTGCATGTTTATTATATTCTTTTTATGCCTTAATATGTTCAATTGAAATGTGATATACTTTGTATTTCACCAAAAAAAACCCACCAACCAAAAAAGTCTTAGCTTACTGATTTTGGATATGGATTAATATAAAATAAGTTTCTGCTTTCAAGACAACCTTATGAGTGCTGCCTCTTTACACTGTATACACTTACTATGTTGAAGACTAAGTTTAAATACAGTTTGCCCTGGCTACAATCAAATATGTCTAAAAGAAGTCTTGCTCATTGGTTTTAAGGTTAGAACTCAATCAAAACCATCTTTCATCTGTGAAACAAGAAAAAACGCTTTTCATTTTCTCATTTGCTAGAGGGAAGGGATGCCATCCAGAGGGACCTTGACAGGCTTGAGAAGTCTGTCTTCCTCAGGAGGTTCAACAAGGCCAAGTGTAAGGTCCTGCACCTGGGTCAGGGCAATCCCAGGGGCAGGACGTGCAGAGGGCAGGTCCTGAGGGCAATCCTGAGGGCAGCCCTGCAGAGAAGGATTTGAGGATACTGATGGTTGAAAATTTGGACATGAGCCATCAATGTACACTGGGAGCCCAGAAAGTCAGTCACACTGACCACAAACACTGTAGATGTGTGTGTCCTGGGCTGCATAAGAAGAAGCGCGGCCAGCAGGTTGAGGGACATGATTCTCCCCCTCTACTCTGCTCTTGTGAGATGCTACCTGGAATTCTGTGTCCAGTTCTGGTGTGCCCAGAACAAGAAAGACATGGACCTGTTGGAGCAAGTCCAGAGAAGAGCCACAAAAATGACTGGAGGGCTGGAACACCTCTGCTATGAAGAAGGGGAGAGTTGGGGTTGTTCATCCTGGAGAAAAGAAGGCTCTGGGAGACCTTATTGTGGCTTTTCAGTATATAAAGGAAGAGTCTTGTCCTGTAGTGACAAGGAGCAACTGAAAGAGGGTAGATTTAGATTGGTTAAAAGGAAGACATTTCTTAGAATGAGGGTGGTGTGATACTAGAACAGAATGCCCAGAGAAGTTGTGGGTGCCCCATCATCACAAGCATTCAAGGTCAGGTTTGACAGGGCTTTAAACAACTTAATCTAGTTAATGATGTCTCAGCCCATAGCCGGGGGATTGGACTAGATGATCGTTAAAGGTCCCTTCTACCCCAAACCATTCTATGATTCAGTGCATTCTTTGGAGGAGAGCATATGGTGTTTCTTGACCATCTCTAAAATGTGTTGTGCATGTTCAAGACTGTAGCACTATCATTCTACAGCTTCACTCTGCTGTTTTGTCCCTAGTCAGATTTATGCCATGACAATGGATATATAATATTACCCTTAATTTAGGTCAAGACAGAATTCATAATGCCTTTGATAAAGATGCTATACCAGGTATGTCATGCTTTGACACTAAGGTGATGTGCATGATATAAATAATTACACAGGTACCTTTTCCCTCTCAGAGCAGTAGTGAACCTTTTCTTTTTTTCTTTTGTGAGCCACGTGGTGCACAAGGAGGGCTGTCTAGGGGACAGAAAGTGTCTTTTGCAGAACAATGCTACTATCTACCACTGTATTAAAACCTTCAAGATTTGTTTTTTCATGAGTCTCTTTATGTTTTGTATTCACCTAAACCTTACTTTCACTTAGAGGGAGTCTCAAGTGAAAATAAAAATAAATGGGTATCCTAAACTTCTTGCAAACCATTTCTGATGCTTTTGCTTTACGTTTTTCATGGTGCCATCCATCAAAAGCTAATCTCTCAATAAACTCAGGCTGTGCATTGCACTTTCTTCCTTCACATGGCCCTTAAGAGAGCATGGGAGTATTTTCTAATATGATGAAGTATTTTCTAGTACAAGATGATAAAGAACAGAATCTTTTTTATTTTCTCACTTTGGTGCAATGGGGACACAGAAGAACAGATTCCTTGCAAATAACACAAAAACCATTTTAAAGAATTGCTGAGCTGCTTATTGCATTAGCTTTGACATGAAGACCCATGGTTTCTATTGCATGGGTCTCATGAAGGTACCGTGCAAATCAAATTAATTCAAGTAGCTTTTGTCATATTAAGTTATAGTGCATTTGCTGTAGGTCCAGGATGTTGGAACATCCAAAAGGTTCTGAGGCTTTAGTTAGGCTTGGATAATCATCAAAAGACTTCGAAACTTTTTTGAGCTATATGAACTATTTTTGTCTGTGAAATCAGGCTGGAAATCTCCCAATAATGTCTCCTGGGGAAGATTATTGTTATTTCAATCATCTGGCTAAAGAAAGGGTCTATTGTCATGTATGATTTTTGGACTAATCCTGCAAACCATGCACAGTGCTTTCAAACATGAAGTCAGTAAAAGTAAGCACAATAATGTCTATATATATTTCAGGAATTATTTCTGCCTTAGCAATAGAGTGAAAATAACAACAGAGAGACAAACTGTGTTAGGTACTACACTTTGTATGCTTCTGATTCCTACTTGTTTGAATTATAAGTAAACAGAGCAGGACCTTGCTGGGAAGGGAGTCTTTTTTTCTTTTTTTTGTTCAGTGTTAGTATACAGCAACAACGGTTTGGTTGATGATTGTGGGTCTAGTAATTCTGATAATACTATAAAAAATTTAATATTCTTTAATAAGTTCTGATTTATTTGACCCTGAAAGCTAGAGGGAGGTAGTCATCTTGACAGTGAAAAAAACCTCCATCAGTAAATGGGAATACTTTTAGAGTTAGTAATTTAGTGCACAAACTAATTCTTATTCATTGAGTGCACATGCATGTTATGTATTTTGTATTCTGCTAACTCCTTTGCAACATGTGGTATATGGTACAAACTATATGAGTTTTATAGCTTCCCTGATATGCTAGAGTGAGTGCTCTTAGCATTTTTGATGACTCACACCATCACTCATGTGAATTAATAAGTGATCTGAACTCTTTAGTGTAATGAACCCTATCATTTGTTAAAAAGAGAAAAGTGTTCCCACAATTAGTGTGGTGGTGTTTGACAGGAAAAGTGAATTTTTGAAGGACTACTACTATTTAATATTGTTGATAAATACTGCTCATTTTTATGCTTGGCAAAGCACTTTCTGGTGGCAGACTGGATAAAAAGTAAAGCATTTGTTGTAAAAGAGTTCTTTAACAAATTTTACTAGTGTCTATGCTATCATTTTTCAAATGGTCGTGAAATGTAGGAATTCCCAGTCCAAGACATGTCCTTAGAAGTTTTAGTGAGGCTCAGTGTCCATAGTAAATAGGAAATGAACATTCATCTATTTATACCTCAGTAGTTCTTGAGCTTCAGAGACCAAGTGTTTCTGTGACCCTGAAAATCTTTCTATAACCTCCTTTCACTTAGTTTGTTACCACTTGCACTGTGTACCAAGGAAGAAAAAGAAGGTGATATGGACTGGCCAATACTGATATAAAATGTACCACTGAATGAAAGAACTTCAGAAATCCTTTGTGAAGAACACAGCAAAAAGTTGTTATATCCTGCAATTCTCTTTTGGATGCATGAATTAGAAGGCAGTATACCATGAGAACTTATTCTTCCCAAATCCCAGAATGTTAGCATGAGATTCTAGAGCTTCTTGGGTGATTAAAAGAGCATAAACATGGTGGTATGAAAGACAACTAGTAACAAAGTAAGCAACAGGGTTTGTTTTTTCCCTCAATGCACAATAAAATTATGGATTGAATGGCGGGCTCTGTATTTTCCTTTAAAATGGCTTTGTATTTTCTTTGTGTTCCACAGAATCTGTCCATGGGACCTTAAAAAAAATAAATCAAAGAAAATGGGAGAAGTCTATGAATCTTTTTTTCACCAAAGATAAGGAGTTTGTACCGCTTTGACCTGTATAGAAAAAAGATATAGTTCAGAGGACATTGCGCACCATTACTCATCTGTTTTCATTTCCTCCTCATAGCTGAATACATGAAAGGAAACGAAAAATCACTATGAGAAAACGTACATTTTTAAAATGTTCAATTATGGGGGGATATATCTAAATATAGCCTTAAAATTGCAATGATAGTAGATATTGTTGAAATGTAAGCTGATAGTCATTGAGTTGTTTTGGGAAAAAAAGTTTGAAAACCATGGCTGACATTCTCGCTGTTTTTCAAGACTGATGTTTATTTGAATTTAACTTCCTTCCTAAAGATGGATACGAGCATAAGGAACTCCAAAAAGGTATCATTATGTTTTAAAACTAGTTTTAAGCCTCTTCTTAACACAATATAAACCTATGGATACTCAGTCTTAAATGTCAATTGAATTGAACATTGAGACTCAGCTTCAGTCTTCAAGATTTACCAAAGTAATTTGCAGGCACAAGTCACTAAGAGCTTGAGACAGAAATAGTTGTATATGTAAACAGCTTTACAGATCAGTAAACCCAGTAATTTCAGTGGGAATGTGTATGCCTGTGATGTTATTCCCATGTATGATTGTAGTATTAGATTTCTGTAGTATATGGATATATACATAAGTATGATTACTGAGTTTACATCTCTGACATAATTTGTTGTTTGTATACATTTCGTTTATAATAGGCAGACTCAATTTAAAATGTAGCCCTCAGAGACTTTCTGTTGTTCAGAAATTAAATTTAGAAGATATGTGTGGTATCCCTTATTATTATCCCCTGTTATTAGAATTGTGGATAGCCTTTGAAGTAATATTGTGAAGGTAAACTGTATTGTACAGATAAGTTGCCAAGTTATAATCTCTTTTTTTTCTTTCTTCTGCTAGAAGTTAAACCATCGTAGGCTTTTTGTAGGATCTCAAAAGAATAAAAGAAAAAAAAGATGGTAGAGAGATTATCACATTACTAGTTTAGGCAGGTGATTCCAAATAGCATATACTGTCAGTAAAATCTTCCCTTTTTGGCTTTAAAATCATCCTCAAAATTATTTCTATTTGCTCCAATGGTTGGATATAGTCCTAGACTCTAGACACAAGTTATGAATAGCAAGTTAGGTTTTTATTTTGCTTATCGCTGTTGCTCTGTTGTGTTCAGTGATAAATGCTCCCGGTCATGAATTGGTTTGAATTTCAAACCATTTAGATTTGGTGTCACAAGGTCTTATCTTAAATTTAGTGCCATCTGTGGAAGCTTGAATATGATTTTCAAAGGGAACAGAACTGAGCCTATATTTCAGCCATGTGGACCTTTCCTTGCCATTCCTATCATTAAGCAGTCTTAAATAAATAGAAGTAAAGAAACCAGCAGAGTTTTAAATATGGCTAATTTGGGTGTTGAACAAATAATTAGAAAACTGATGCTGGAAACCTGAAGTAGTCAGAAGTTGGAAAAAACCTCTTACTGATATCAGTTACTTTCATTTAGGAAGAACACACTGCTTCTAAATTCAGTTTTGTATGAAATAAGACATTGGCTGTATAACTATTTTTATTGGACAACAGACAATAGTTGCTCAGGTCTTATGAAAGTGCAGTAATTAACAAAATATTAGTGAGATAAGAATGTATTGTTCCTATGAGCAACTGAAAGAAAGAGAGTTGCCAATTGGCCTATATTGTGGCTTGAACATTCAGAGTCTGAAGGCATTGTCGGCGCCAGGGCACTTGCCAAGGAAGGTGTAGCTTTGAATGTGCTCATGAGCTTCGAAGTCTTTCTGTCTCTGTGGCAGCTGTGATGACTCAGAATATTAACCAAATCACTTTTAAATACCCCTTTAGCTAAACAGCTGCAAACCAGAGAGCTTTTCAGTTGCTTAGTTTTCGGGGTTTTTTTGTCCTTCTATCTTTCTTTATGAAATTAAAAACTCATAATTGTACTAAACCAGGCTATAATAAAGCCAGTGCATGCAAGCTTTAAACAATTGTTTTAGCACTGTAATTTTTAAGCAGCTAATGAAAGTCATTGTTTTAGATCTAGTCATGTAAGTGTAAAATTATGAATGTCTGCCCTATTAATCAAGTTGCTTTTGAATTCTAAAGAGATTCTGAGGTAGGAGTTTACTCAGCGAGACATAATCGTTTTTCCAGCTCAATACAGAGTAGTCCCATTATTCATGTTTTCTTTTGAATAAGAACTCACACTGTAATTCTAAGCACTTGTGATAATTACAAAGGATATTTTTTCTCTTTTTTCACTTTAAAATGCTTTTTTTCCCCCATTGGCATTATAACAGAAAATAGAATATTATGATCAGACTAAATTCTAGCCTGGGCAGTTGCATTTTGCTTGGCAAAATTTACCCATTTTCTTCCTTGACTGTGGTGTTGTACAGCTGTGTGTTATTAAACCACTGTTGCATATGCCTCAAGTTTTGTGCATTTCAGGGCTTATGGAAGATGTCAGTTATGACTGTCCAACAAGGAATTTGTTTGCTGTACAGGTGACTTTATATATATTAAAAATGGGCTTAGTGTATACTTATCCAGATAAAGCCTGAGGCAATCAATAATTGAAAACATGAAGAGCTTAAAAGGCCAATATATATATATGTATAAACACACAGGTAATTAGAAACACAAGTATCATTATACCCTTATATAGATGGCTAAAATGAGACCTTTCTAGCAATTGATATTATCTAATCTCTTACATAAATACTTATTGTGGCTGTGCTTATTTTGTTATGGTAATGGGAGGCTTAAGCCCTCAAACCCATCTTGCCTGGTGTTTCACTCTTCCTGCAAGCTGGCTGGACTCTGGAGCAATTCAGTGGGCTTGTCTAGTGGGAAGCCAAACCCACGAGGAGCTGACTTGAATTTAAGCTCCTCTTTGCTGAAGCTGTGCGATGAAGCCAAGGCCGAGTTTGTTTATGCCTTACGAAGACAGTATATAGATGTGGTCAATCGCTCCAGCTGCTATCTGGCTTCTTACTTGCTGTGTGACTGTAAGCCAGGTTTTTTTAAAAGTAGCCAATTGTTTTGGTCTCTCCAATTTTCCGATGTCTATCCGTAGTGCTTTGAAATGAGTGCCCTAAAAACTTTGAGTGTGACTAAACCCAAAGTGAATGGAGACCTTTCAGGTTTAGGACAGCCGACACCTTAGCTCAGCTAGTGTCTTTTATAGTTTGAAAGATTTCAGAGTAACTGCAACTACCACATCACTTGTGAGGAGTGTGAAGGTTAGGTGGATAGGATATGGATGCCCAGCATTTCCTATTGGGACCTACTGAAACCTATTGGTTCCTTTGCCCTCACATAGTCATCTCAAATATAATGAACCTTCCTTTGGAAATGCCTCTTCTCCAAATAGTAGAGACATAGATATACCTGGATCTCTGTCCTTAAAATTCCAGACGTCTCTTCTCTCTCCGTGGACTGCATGAGGATTCAATGGCTATGTTAGCCAGGATGGATTTCTCACCTTTTTCTCCCCTACTCAGACAGTTTTTCTACAGAGTAAAAGCATCAATCCAAGTAGATTGGATTTCAGGCCATACTTTTAACTAAGGGTAGTTTAGTGTAAAAGGTAATTAATCTGCTTTTTGATGTCCCTCCTTTCCCCCCCCCCCCTTTTTTTTTGGAGCAGGGGTAAAGAGCAATGGAAGTAAGACATCCTGTCATCAGTAACTGCAGACTGAGATCCAAAAAGAGAAGCTACTGCTAAAGGTATAAAGCTATTTTTCATTTGCTGATACCACTCAGAGTTATGCGCTTTTGGATTTATTAACATTTTTATTTGTACCTGCATGATCGGGTTATCGCTGAAATGCTACTAGGTGAGGAGATTAGACAGAAAAGTGTATTCTTGTCATACAAGTAATTTATAACATTTTAAAACATCAAGATAAATAGTGCTAAAAGTTGCAGCCAGAATTCACACAAACATGCCTGAAAGTTACTGATGATCCCAATACTGTACAGCGCGACTTTTCATAAAGTTTGCAATGAAAAGAGGCAAAGCAACAAGAACACCACGATGAATGATTTCAGTAAGTGATTGGGCCCATGAGTACTTAACAATTGCTATCGTGGATTAGGCGGCACTTCAGAAGCTTGAGATAGTTGTCAATTTTGTGGGAATCTCGGCGGAGGCAATGCAGCAGATTGTAAAAGGCAAAGAGTCTGGAGTCCTCATCAGGGAGTTGCAGGGATGGAAGGCCTTCCCACTGAGAGTAAATTTCATTTCCAGTCTCACCGGAATGAACCTAAAGATGCAAAATGATACTGTAATAAATGATGGTGAATCTGACTGGATGTGAAACAGAGCATGTAAAATACTGGCCTTGAGGAACGCTGGTTGCTAGTGTATGGCATGTAAAGTGTTTCCCGTTATGGTTCTCACTATTCTGTATAATGTTCTATATCTTCATGCAGATTTTGAATGGATTTGTCAGATTTTTCAGTTTATTTCCCTAAAATACGTGAAAAGCTTAACTGTGTCAGTAGGGTTTTAAGAGAACTAGTGTGTTAACCAAGGTCCAACAGAATCTGACTTTGCAGAGAAATCAGACCTTCCTTCATGCATGGACTCATCAGTGACATCTCCTTTTGCTTCCTTCCTCTTTGAAATCTTTGTTAGCACTTGTCCTAGAACTTCTTTGTGTGTATCTCCAGCTTTGTCTCAGCCCATCTCTTAGGCGATCTCTCTGATACAGGCAGCTTCAAGAACATCTTACCAGACAAATCTCTCAATCTTCAGATGTACTGTAGCTTAGATTCCATTAAAAAAATAAAAAATGCTGAGTGATACAGTGACCTCTAATGTTAGAAAGCTACGTGTTGGCACTCATGTAGTGAGTTAGTCTCTGAGGTGAAGATTGGTTTAGGTCTCCTTGTTTGAAAGAGACAATCATTAATTTTCTCATATCACAGAAATCTGCGTTTCATCGCAGGAAGGCAGTCTGTGCCTCTTGGTGCTTGTGCTTCTTCCTCATTTCCCACCAGTTGTACTTTGTACAAGCACATAGGAGAGGATCTGTGGAGCCTCTATCACTCAGTTTAAGCAACGGGCAAAAAAAGGTAGACCTTCTATGACTCAAAAACATGGTTTGACACTAATGAATTTGCCAGTCTTGTCTTCAACCTCCTTCGGTAAATAATGTGAATGAGAAGATGGTGACACGGTAACTGTAGCAGCACCTGACTTCTACTGTTATGTTGGATCCTTGCCTGCACAGTTTTTATGCGTGGATACGGGATAGAGATGTATTTGATTATGCTGATAAATGCATTTGTGGCCTGGATGGGCTAAGGTTTCTGAGTAAAGAGACAACTGAAAGAGAGAGACCATGAGTGATGTGGTGGAAAGCGGTAGATACAGTGATGGTGACACTCTTAATGCTACTCAACTGTTCAGAGGCTAAGCAAAAGCCAGTAAAGTCAGAACCTCTTGTTAACATCTAGCTCACTGACAGAATGATATATTCAGGGACTAACAGAGGCCCCTTTAAAAATAAACAAGCTAGAACTGATTTTATTCAGGAAAGCTTTCCATCAACTACTGATAACAAAGGGTATTTGGGTATGGGTTTTGTCAGACAACAGCCTTCTTGTCTAACCTTACAAGTGTAGGGGGAACCAAGTCAGAGCAGGAGTTCAGAGGAAACAGTATGGTGCGAAAAATGGAAGACACCACGATTACTTTGCTGTATGCCACATCTTTGCAAGAGCCCAGACTTCCAGAACAGTTTTAAACACACTGTCTGTTTCTGAAAACTATACACAATACCTATATGTGTACAGATGTGTATAAATACGCTAAAACATACATATAAATATGTGCATGTGAAAAATCACAGACACATCCTTAAAAAATCAGGATTGCAAATTCAAAATTTTCAAAGACAGAATGACGATTACCAGTCCTGATGATTACACCCTCTCTTGAAGCAGGACTGGGAGTACGCTGGACTGTTCTATACCAGTCACATCACACTGTCTCTTTAGAAATTGCAAGACAGCAGAAAAAAAAGAAAGCTGAAAGAAGAAAGATGAAAAGTTCTCATATTCAGCTATCTTGGCTCCCTTTTCCCCTCACATCTACTGTTTCCTGATCCAGGTAGGGAGCACTTGTCACTGTATATGTCTTCCTTACAGCAACAGGCTGGAAGGATGTTAAGGACCTAATACTTACCCGCCCAACTATTTTCTCCATTCCTTCTAGAAGCCGCTTGTTTTGTTCTTCAATCTCTACAGCCTTCCAGAGGATGGTGTCTGGAGCTTCTTTGATTCTTTGTACTTCAGAGGCCAGATGGATCAGGGGATCATTCCAGGAGCGCAGCACTCCCAGTACTAAATTCAGTAAGTCTTCATGCTGCTCACCCACATTAACAAAAGGCAGTTAAAACAGGAAGGCTAAACACTGGCAGCGTTAGGAGGCATTTAGAGCAGTGTCCTCAGATATAATGATTTGGGAACTTATTCCAGGTCCTACCACTGAATGCGTCCTGTAGCCCTGTCTTAGATACCTCTGTGCAATTGCATTTTTTGAAGTTTGTCATTGCTGTCATCATGTTTTACTATATTGGCACAAGCAGTTATAGTATTGTAATGGAAAATATCATTGAACGCTCTCCACGTTAAAAACTAGCAAGCACAACAGTGTTTCATCCCTGTGAAAAGAACAGGACTCCTTATCTGATTTTTGAGGAACATTTTAAAATCCAATGATTTTTTTTTAAAAAAGTTTAGTACTGAATGGAAAGTGCACATTATGGTAAGCCAAAACAGCTTTTATTACCTCTATGTAACTCGTTCTGAACAATAGTGCTTCCAGCAATAGCTCTGGTTTTAAAAATTATCCTTTCTTATAGGTAATAAAAATTCATAAAGCTTATGGTTATGGTATATTCAACCATTTTTTCTTTGCCAGGTGCACTGAAGCTGAACACAGCCAGGCTTGTTACGTACCGAGGGCTGTGCCAATAGAATTGCTGAATTATGTACTGAGAAGATGGCAATACCTGGGATTGCAAGGATATCACCACCATGAAACTGATAAAGATTTCTCCCTGGCACACCCCCGTTCATACACCTGTGCTTATTTTTTCTCCACAGTATTTTCAAATAGTATCTGTGATCATAGGCTGAACGAGACCATCTTCCCTTAAGTTTGTAATTATTAAATTAATGTATGTAGCGTGTTTCTCTTTACAAGTATTTTGCAGTATTTCGCATTGCAGTCTTTGTGTTTGGATGATGATGTGACCGCTTTTACCTACTGGTAACAGCAAGAATATCTATTTAGCATTTGTTTAGTAATGTCAGTGTTTTCGGTTACTAGAAAACTATTGACCTCTGCCTACATACAGTATTCACTATATAGACAATGTATTTTTATGTTTGTTAATATAATAATTGTCTGTGAGGTGTTTTAAGATAATGTTCAAAGGTTGTAGTGTTCTCAGTACTGTACAAACATGGTAACTGGCATTGCTCCATGAGGTTATATTGTAATTGGAAATAAGATGCAGTGACTGAATGTAACATACAGGAAGAGGAAGGGAAGATGAAAATTACCGGTACTTATATATTCTGTATAGTCTGTAACTTATTATCAGCAAATGTTAAATCAACTTTTCTTGGCTTTTTGGTGCTTTCCTCTTCCTGGCTTTTTTATTCTGATTGAGCTGATTTCCCTCCCTCTCTGCTGCCTCTCTATTCCTTAACCCTCCCATTTCCCCCCCTTCCCCTGTCCTGTTTCACACTAAATGACATTAGAAATGGGACTTACATGAATCTGCTGAGCTTGTTCCTTATCTTCAGGAGTGGTTAAGGAGGAAGTGTGGCACCCATTAACAGCTTTTGTAATAAAACCCCGGCCCTGAGCGTAGCGTTCGTCCTGCAGATCAGCAAGGACAGGCATTATTGAAACAGATAAGTAAGAGGAGCTTCAGTTCAAACACTGTGTTATAACTAATTGTTGTTCCATTGCTTTTACTTATCACTACTTTTATGCTGTAAAGGTCAAAAGTTTCTGGTGAGTCTTTAGAGCGAAACTGTCACCCAGCAAACACAAACTTGTCCCACAGATAAAGAATGATGGGGAAAACGGTACCTTTTAATGGAAGCATTGGGGATCTTAGCGATGGTCAGGACTATACAGAGATTTGGTCACCACTGGGACTGTCACTGTCTGTGCAGCAGTCATATTTATTTACTTATTGAAGGATTTAATATGGTAACATACGTGTGTGCTTAGAAAGTGTTAAATTGCATTTTTATATTTTCTTGCTCTCAGGAAAGGGCAGGGTACTTACAAATTCATTGAATATTTCTGAAGAGAGGAAGTGGATGTAGTGTGAAAGTTTAACTGCTCGGTCAAAAAGTTCCCCAAGGGAAACTTGGCAATTGACAGATCCATTGGGGCAGATTGGCAAGGAGGTCACTCCTTCCTTTGTCAGGAGCATGTTGGACACCAGAAGAGCGACCAGCAACAAACCTGTCCAGGTTTAAAAGAAATCAAAATGAAATCACGTTGACTTGTACGGGCATTTAGAAGTAGCTGTCAGAGTCAGCTGCTGGGTGATTTTGACTGTCCTGTCATGTGGCTCAGAGTACCCCCAGTACTGGCTGCTGAAAATCATTGGAGCAGGGAAGCACTGTAATTCTATTATCCTTTCTCCCCTCTGTCATCCTGACTGTATTAGCAGAGACCGCTACAGAGTTTGAGGAGACAAGGTAACCTGTGTTGCAGTATACACTGTATTCGGAAGTCTCTTACTATTGTGCCTGACTTTATTATATAGTGATAAATGGAAAGAAAAATCAAACTTCTTCACAGTGTAAATACAGATACATAATTACATTTGCACAGATATATAAGTTTGGAAAATACATTGATTGGTCTTTTTTTTTCCCTTTTTTTTTTCCTCTTCCCATAGATGCTTTTTTTCTTTTGCAAACATTTGGAGTTTAAATTAATTTTGTGGGAGGGTGGTTAGGTCACTCTCTTAAGGTTTTGATTGTCCTGGGAGTTCCTTCAGAAGATTTCCAGCAGCTGTGCTGCTTTGCTCTTTAGAGTTTAACCCTAAATTGCCTACTGCTAAGAAATCAGAGAGAACTTTTGTCTTTTCTCCTGAGTTTCTGAAACTGATACAGAGGACTTCTCATTATCTAAACCACAAAACCTCATCCGTTTAAAACTTTTAATATTAACTCAACGGAGTCGAGTTTTTTATTTGGTGAAATAAAATATGCACAGAAAAACAATAGAAAAAATTAAAAGCAAATATTTGGTAAATGAATGAACCTATTCAAAGAACGCTGTTCTGCGCTCTGAGAGTTTTAGTTCTGGAAATTGTCTTGCTACCTGTATTAGTTCACTAAACTTATTTTAAATGCCAAATTAAAAGGTACTCCATAAATCAGCAGAGCTGCCCGTAATGTTATCATGCGATAAGTTTCTTTCTAGCTCTAAATTCAAGAAAAGTGTATTTACACAATATTGAAGTAAGCCTTCCTCCTCCCCCATGAACAAGGTACATGCCGCACGCTGCAGTTAGGAAAGTGCTCTAGGGAACAATTCTATGAATAAGAAAACCTGAGACTTGTTGGCTTAGAAAATTGAAGATGGTTATGAAAACATTCACTTCAAAATTACTGCATCACTTCTAGACTTGTGGTTAATGACTTTTAGTCATTGCCTTCTGAGTGGTGTAGCAAAGCAGTCTGGATCCAGTCTTTCGTATGCAGGTGTCACATCCCTCAAGCCAATTTTCTGTGACACTGCCCAATGCAAAGGTTGTCTTAGGAGACAAAAGACTGAGTAAAAAAAGGATCAAGCTGCCTTCTAATTCCAAGCTTTGGACACTAGACATTTGAGGTGGGGGCAGGTTTCACCATTCCTGGAAGACTCAGTGGCTGGAAGACCTCGGTTTCTAGAGCTCTTACATTTCAGTTACTTCCTAATTCAATCTAAATTTAAAGAAATATAAAAGTTATCAGCAAGTGAATGGCAAAAGTCTTACCTTGCAGTGAAGCCCCCTTGTTGCTCATGGTGGGGATCCTGTATGATGGCTTGCTCTACCAGAAAGAAGTCTCAATACTTGCTCTTACCCTCTGCACATGCCACTTTTATACGCGCCATCCAGTGTCCATTTTGCATACATTCAGCAGGTCGTGGAGTTTACCTCGATAATTACAAACATCAAACTGCCTTTCTTCCACATTCATATTCAGTATTTTTTGGTTTTTTATTTTTAACTGTGAGAGGGAATTTCATTAACAAGTTCAGCTGTGGGATCCAAAGTGTGGTTGGATGAAGGGAGTGCCAAAATTTTGCCCTGAACAAGGTGCAAGTGCCATTGATGTAGAAAGCTCCAGTTGTCAATTCTGAGACAGGTATTTTCAATGCTTCTGGCCAGCTGTTCCCCCTCCTCACAACTGTCTTCTCATCCTTCCTTTTTTCTTCAGCCATCCAAGCTTGCTTATGTTAAATTTCTGGCTATTTGTGGGTGGCAAACAATATTTTACAATGTCCACAGTTAAAGAAACAGCATAAATTGTACTGAAATTTATCCAGAGAAAATGAATGGAGGCTCCTGGAAAGACAGGTGACTATCTATAAAGGTATAGATATGATATTCTGGGTATAGAGCTGCATACAGTTAAAAGAGATACTAAACAGCACAAATCATAATATAACTGATCCTTGGTCTGAGAGATGTTTAGAAAAATGGGGGCAGTTCTTATATTAAAAAAGTAATAATTTGCAACAATCAAAGAAGAAGTTATATATTTACTGTTTAATCAAAAATGTTTCATGAATAAGTCAGCATCATTAAAAAAAAACCAACCAAACAAAAACCCTCTACAAAACCATGAGATTGTTTCCTATACTTGAAAACTCTCTGCGTAGAAGATGCGCATTTACACCATAGGCAAAACAGATGCTGTCGTAATCAGTGGGATTTGTTTCCAGATCTATGTGCCTGTGGTAATCTACAAACTAGCCTCAGCAGGTTGGTCCTGTTTTCTTCTTGTGTGAGGCTCATCTGTATGAATGTGTTAGCAAATGTCTAATCTCTCATCTGTTTCTCAGGTCCGTTTACCCATGAAAAGACTTTCCAAATTGGATATTTTAATGAATAATGTATACAGTATTAATGAATTTTCTTGCCTTTAGACAACTTGTTCTGTACTTGTGGAACAGGTATGTACGTAACCCCGAATCCTTCATTATTTCATAACTATGGACGTGATTCTGGAAGCAGTGATAAACAAGGGAGAAGAAAGATAGAGAGTTCAGGGAGTAAACCGTGGAAGGCATCCCTTGGGAAGGAATAAAAGGAGTTGCTTCAACAATAAACCAGAACTGGTAGCAAGTGGTCTACACATCTGCAACGTTCTAGAATGATTGCTAGAACACTTTGTTCTGCTTTGAGGTTGGGTCTTGTTTGGAAATTGAGGATCTGCTGAGTAAATGAAGCAGTTGTTGCCTGCAGCAGCGAAAAGTGGCAATCTGATGAAGGCAGTAAAATTAGAATAGAGCCACAGCCAAAACTCTAGAATGGATGGTAAAAAACCAACTGTCTTCTAAACCACCGCCACATGGCTTATGATCTTGATTTAATTCAGCTGCATTTGAAAATCTTCCCCAGTAAGATCACAGGTGAGCTTGAAAAACTGTGGTATCTTATAACATCAGAAAAGCCCTGTGAATAAAAGGAATGAACACTTCTCAACCCACTATTTGATCTTTCATTTACTAATCTGCTTTTCTTGGCATTTTGAGGGGCCGGCAGTGATACCAAAATAAGGCACACAGTTAATTAATACTAGGGACTAGAGAACAAAGGAAGATATTTACAAAGGCATCAGGTAAACTCCCTAGACTCCCTTTACCATTTTTGGAGAGGGAAGCTCATCTCGGGCCTGACAGCATATCATAAGTCATATGTCCCCATATGACTTACCTTCGAGAATAGCCCGTCTCTTGCTATGTAAGAGTAGATGATCACTTTAAACATAAATCATAGGAAAGAGTGGTTTATTTGAAGCCATTGCATGATGTTTTAATTCACACATTCTACCACAAAATACGATACTTTACATTTTTCTTGCACCTTTCATCCTGAAATCCTCAAATACTGTACAAACATGAACGGATTAAAATTGCCAGCAATCAAGAATCATAGGCAGAAGGAGAGAAGAAATGCTCTGAAAAGTAAGTAAATACAAAGGTAAAGTTCTTTTATCGGGTATGAGAACTGACAGAGGTCAGGATGTTTATTTGTGGCTGCACAAGAAGACTTTAGGAAAAAAACCCCAAAATTCCTGATCTCCAGACCTGGACTTTAAGTGAAGATCATAATTTCATATAAGTACCAAAAAGAACACAAAGGTGAGACAAGAGGAAGGAGAGGAAAAGTTACAATAACCAGAAATAAATAGATCCAAATGTTAATTTTCTTTTATAAATTGGGAATTGGGTTCTATTTAGAAGTTGGAAAAAAACTTGAAAGTAGCTGAATACACTCCTCTCTGCCTCTTGAAAGTGGTCTGGGTTTATATCCTCCAAAGAAGTAACATGGAACTCGGCATCCCATCTTCTCTGACTGTTCCCTGAACCTTGGTAAAGGAAGCTGATCCTAGCCCCTGATAGCTTCCTAGTTCTGAGAGTAGCTCAGGACAGCACCATAAATAGCTGGACAGTCATTTCTACTTAGGGGAAAGCTCCTGGAACAACTTGTGGAACTACAAAGCACAGCTGTGATTAGCAGTATGTTTCCATCTCCCTTTGTCTTTCACTTTTTCCTTAGGAATTTCACCGAATTAATTTTTTATTTATTTATTTTTTTAAATAAATTATCGCATTCCTTTTATCTTCAAGAGCTTTTCTGGAAGCAAAATTAGTAGATTGTTACCACCCAGTGTAAAAAAATATGCCAAAAGAAGGGCTAGCTATAGGCAGATTTTATCATATAGCTTTTAGCTCATTACTCATGCTTCGTAGGCATTACATGTGATGTATCAATATTACGGATAGCAGCATTTAGTCCTCATTTCTCAATAATCTTATCTTTCCTCCTCGTAACAGGTTGCAGACCATGAGTCAGGCTGTCACATTTTGATTAAAAACTATTGATCAGTAATGGAAGATCGAATATTCCATTTTATTTTATTTAAAGGTTTTAAAAAAGTGTTGTGTCTGATTGATAGCTACCAGAGAGGAATGAAAAATCTTTTCTAAAGGAGCAGGTCTTTGCAGAATACTTATTTTAAGTAGGTGAATCGGAGACTGGGTAATATCACTTGATGTTGTCTTTTACTTACCTGGAATTAGCTGTATTTAATAACAGAACATTAATTAATGTAGAAATTTGAAATGCCAAATTTTTGGCTATGTTTTTGAAAGATGATGCCCAAGTTATGTATGCAGATGATTGAGGATGCAAAACTGAATGTGCAGAAAAATATTCCTATATGTGATCTGATTATCTGAATATTCCAACACACAATGAAACAAAAGGTTTTACAGTTCCTGTTTTGCATGTGTAAGTTGGAATCATAATACTGAAAATATAGTTGCTCTTGTCTTCCTTTTATAGAAAAGTTATCCAGTCAACTTCATTTAACGGCTGGCTTTCGAAAGATACAAAACTATTTAATGTGGATCAAAAACAAATCCACAGAGCACTTTAATTTTTCAAACGTGTGGAAAATACACTTTGAGGAGGAATATGAACAGAATATTTTTTCGATCTAGATAGTTTCAAATGACAAATATTTTGTCTTTTCTGATTACTTCCTATAATCTCCATGAAATTTTTGTGAAAAATTCAAGTGATTTTCTAGGATTCTGTAAAACAAGGGCTCTTCCTCTCCATCTCCTTCATATAAGGAATGGGAGAATTTAAAAAGCATTCTCTCCAAATGTTTCTCGCAGTAAAAACAGAAAAATGGGGATTGAGTGCTGTCTTAGTGTGATCTCTGCATGAAGGCTGGTAAAAAATAGATAAGAACATAAGGGAAAATGATTCCATATGGAGGAAAAAAAAAGGTGGAAATCTTCGGGAGATTTTCAGTTTACTTTTAATTTAAGTTTACGTATATGTGTGGTTTCATACAATTTCAGAAGTAGACATGAAAATAAAATGGCAGAACTTGTTTCAAAAATGATTTATGAACATTGCCCCTCTGATGACATATGCCCAAGTGCACCATGAAATATTAAGTGTGAATCCCAAGTAGAATTCCAGCTAACGATAGCAAAAAAACCAGAGGAATTCACAAAGAACGGAGCAAAATCTAGCTAGTATATATTGATCCTGATACTTGAAGTTGTTTGAAGCTTGTGGCTCTGTGTTCATTAATACCGTATCTGTGTATTATCAAATAACCTGGCAGTATAAATTTGATCTGGATCACACATAACTGTATTATGGCACTTCAGTTGAATTACTGAGAGACCGTGTTATGCTACTTATCCTGGCTTGATACTTGATGCCGGATTTATCTGGCTGGTGGAGGTCGGATGATAATTATCTGATATCTGCTAGGACAAAGATATACTACAAAACTTTTTGTGTAAATGTGAAGAGGCGGACTGAGCCTGTGCTGGTTCAGCATTTTATGTCATGTGGCTTCAATGTTATTTATCCTATACCTTAAATCCGATTTTCCTTTTTCAGGACTTGAAAACTAGTGATTTTAAAAGTAAAGACAAATAAAGGGACTTTCCACCCTCCAAAATATCTTTAGAATAGATTCCTGGGAGCATTGTTATACATTGAGGATTTGAGCAGTTGTGACAGCTTCTTCTGTCTATCCAGTTTGAGTCTTATTCTACTTCTGAGATAGTGGAATTACATACTGGGCCATAGCTGGCCTGATTTCCAAAGCTGTAACTGTAAGTTACAGTCCAGTCCAAATGGAGAAGTATTACAAGCATGTAAGTATTTGCACACTTTGACCTATAAGATACAGTTACTGCTATAAAAACAGCACTGAAATGCTCTGTCTTAGCTACAGGAAAAAGTATGCTTGGTTCTAATGCATATTGAACATCATAACTCCAAAGGCTGAAGACCTAGCGATTTAAACAGTTTATGTGTTTTTTGCATATTTTCCCAAGTATTTGCTTTTATCTCTGATTTATTTCCCTTGACCATGTTCTGCTACAATCAGTAAGTTAGTCTCCGTAAAATCCCGATTTCAGCTGATCGTTCTTCAGGATAAAATAGAAGGAGTTTCAAGAATTTATTTAGGGTAGGCACGCCACAGTGGAACTTACTAGTGGATTGCGTACTTATTGGTCTTATTTTAAGTATTGTGTTTGTGTAACATACTTTTAGTAAATGGTAATAAACAGTAAAATTGCCATCAGAAGGCTGCAATTTTCCTGCTAACAAGTGGGGAATAGGAGAAATAGGAATATGGTTTAAATATTTGCATATTTTTAATTCTATGGATAAATGCATCACTGGAAAAACATTTCCTTAAGTGCTTTGTGGAACTAGAGTCTGTAAAAGTAAGAGGATTTTTTTTTTTTTTTAATTACAAATACACTGAAAAGAGCGCTGAAGTGTGCACAGAGATTTTGAGCACATTTCAACAGCTAGGTATTTTCAAGGGTTGTGGTAAATATGCTTCTGTTTTATCATGCAGTGCTTGATTTTACTAATGGATAGTATCCCGAAATGGCAAATGGAGATTTTGTCCTGTGCTTAGGAAAAGATGTATCTTCCTGAAGACGCATTTTTCCTCCTTATGTGAAATATAACTTGGTCAGATAATTTCTGATGTGTACCTAAGGATTGAATAGAAAGGGAAAGGTGAGTAGAAAATTTTTTTTGGGGTGTGGTATTAGCTGAAAGCCAAATAGCAGGCAGAGATGGGTGCTGAGATTCTTGTTTCTTTGGAAGGATCTCGCTTTTCGTTGTGCACTTGTCAAAGGGAGGAGTGCATATTGCTGCTCCAAATTCTCCATTTCATAATAGCATAGAAGTGATATTGAAAGAATGTGACCTTTACTTAATTGTCTTTAAGGAAACATTCAATGTCAGAGGTTTCTCTTACTGATTCCAAAACCTAACACATTTTCTTCTCTTCATTTGTTTGTTACTGTCTCTAAACCTAATCTATAAATAAAAATAAATCATTAAAAATACTGAAGGGATGAGGTCTATGTGTATTGGGCATCTCCTGACCCGTAGGAAATTTGGGACCTCAAATCTTGGAAAAATAGTTCTAAAGAGATACTAAACAATCTACCCCATTTTGTAGATGTTTTAATTAAGCTTGTCATATTTATTGAACCCTGGCTAGAAATTAATATTGACATAGATTTTTGGAAGACACATGGAATTGCTTTAGTAAAATGCATTCACCTCCTTCCTAAAGCTAAAATGTTTTCTTTGGGGAAAAAATGTGAAAGGAGTTGTTCTGTGACTATATATTCTGTGCTATTAAAAAGAAATATATGTTGCAAGGTAAAAAGTGCATGGATACGCATACAGGTATATATAGCAGGCACAGCCCATAGTATTTTCTGTGCAGACCTCTGTCAGCTATCCCAGGGTACCTGGTAGGATTCTTATACCTTAAATACTTACAAATGATAGCTATATGGGACATCCAGTCATATAAGCAAAGAAGAAATAAATAACTGTTATTAAAAATGAAAACAGCTGAAGAGTTTGAAGTAAATATTTTAAAACAGAAATAGAAAAAACCATAGTCAAGAAAACTTTTTGGTAGCAAACATTCTAGCCACTCCTTGAAAGGTCAAATACATTAAATTGCACACCTGCAGCACATTTGTGTTTAAAAATTCATTAAAAAAAATATTGAAGCTGCATTTCTCTTCAGTCTCTTCTCTAATGAATATATTTGCATGTAATCACAGCTTTTCTCCTTTAGAGCTTTCTTACTCATTTCCTAAGTCCTCAATCTGTAACCTGATCTTGTGGGCTTTACAAAGCTGAGGCCAAAGTCATCATGGAAATGTCATGACATTGCCATTATCGGAAGCGCCTAGTCATTATAAATGGCCAACACGGTATAGCTTTGTGACTGAGCAAGAGCAGTAACGTCAGATACACTGTGCGGCTTGTTACATTAGCCATAGATTTTGGGTAAACAGGAAGAGGTAAAGGAATGGTTGCCTGTTTTTCTCCAGACCCTTCATTAGTGCCATCCGGGGCTTCATTAAACTTGAAGACATGGGAGACATTGCACTGCTTGGCAGCTTACATATAACCATCCCTGATGTCTTTATGCTTTTTCATTGTGGTCTGTGCATTTTACTTTAGTTTTCTGAAGTGTGATTATAAAATTATTATTTGAACTACTTCAAACACAGCTCTGCTCAAGGGATGAAGGCTTCCATATTGTTACAATGTGCCTTGGGAAGAAAACCCAAAACCACAGCACTAAGCCAATAGGAGGGAGTGGAGCACAGTCTTTGCATCGCTTTCTCTGTATGGCTTTTCTGTTTTGGCTCTGGTATTAAAGCTTGGGCCTAATATTCCCTGTGGACCATATTTCAAGAGCGTTTGGCTTTATACCTGTGAAACATACCAATACCGTCCTACCTTGTAGACACCGGAAAAGATCAATTTTTCATAGTGAATAAAATTAACTAGTTTGTATCCTTCATAAAAATGAATATGCTAAATGGAGGTAGTTAAATTTTTTAACATTGTAGACTAAAAGTAATTCTTATTAAAGGACTGAAGTTTTACTTAGATTATGACATTTCTTCCTTTAAAAAAATCCCAACTACCTGCCATGAATTTTCTGCAAAAAAATCTGCTTCTCTGAGCATGTATCCTGTCAACCTCCGTAACCTTTTGAGTCTTTAAATCAATCTTTAAAAAGTGGAGGAGACATCTGTATCAGAACTAATACATTTGTACACTCACATTTGTTGTGAGGGATGCAATCATAATGGTAAAGAGTTCTAATCTGTAATATTTCTCTAAATCTTATAATAAAAAAATATTTCTTGTGTGTGGGAGAAAGAGAGCCAGGTTACAATTAAAGAAAAGAAAATATCATGTTTTTTTGATGTTTCTTTCTTGTGTTTATAGCAGTGGAGCAAAAAGATATTGTATGTTGACTTGCAAAATTTTGTGAGAGAAACAGTGTGGTATCACGTTGCAGCACTTTTTGCTATTATGGCTCTTGAGTTCGTGTGTAGACAGATCCTGTAGCTGGATCCATTATTTGCAGGTGGCTGTGAGATGAGGATTCCAAATGATTGAAATAGGATGACCAGGTAGCAGAAGTTTTTTTCAGTTCACACCAGACTTGTTCTGGAGATAAATCGTCTTTCGGTAAATCAGGTAATGTAATCTCCAAAATTCTTCCTGTGGTAGTCAGTATATCTTCCACAAAATCTTCTTTCCTATGTGGTTGCATGCATGCCAGAAATCTATGGCTGTTAAAAAACCAAGCGATTTTAATCTTAAACAGTGTCAGCAGAAATAAATCCATTTCCTTATTAGAAATAGTGATGATCACAAGAATGGAAAGGCAAAGTGGACAGTCAGTTTTCCTTGTGCTCCAGTTTTACTCTCTACCATGTATGGACAAACGTGAAGGTTTTGTAGCTACATTGGCAATAGTAGAAACTGCAGGTATTTGGTTTAATAAAGACTTCATTAATCCCATAAAACCTTAGTGTGAGGTAGAGCTGCTGTTAACTGTTCTGACTGACCTAGATGTGAAGAACTTTCAAAGCCTGTAAACATGCCAGCAGTAACTGACTGTTCTTGCACATTCCCTCCAGCCACCTTTTACTGAATTCACAAAGGTTTTTAATTTAGATCCCTCATAGCTTTTAAAGGTGCTCTTAAAAAAAAAAAGATTCTCTCTCTCTTATTTTTGTGTCTAATTTCTTCTATTCAGAACATGAATCTGGGAGGGGGGAAAAAAAGACGACAAAAATCTTTGACATGTGGAGAGAATTTCAAATTGCCTTTTTCCTACTGAAATGGAGCCTACAGGTTTTTAACAAAAGAAGAGTAAAAGGATCAATCAGCTAGAGATACAGCTAACTTATCTGACAGGCCCATGACAGTGTTCAGTGCTCTCCACCGAAAATGTTGTGGAGGCATATGATTAGTCTGAAGGTTTTTTTCCTAAGAACACCAGGTCAGAGAGGCCTGCTCGCCTCTGAATAAAAGCAGACACAATTGCTCTCACATTGTCCAGGACTGCATTACACATACACGCCTTAAAATGACAGTGGAAGAAAAAAGTCCATAGTTAGTGTAAATCCCATTCAGAAAAATACACTCCTAGTTTTCTGTAGGGAGATAGTCCTAATGTCCCTGTTTTGTGGTAAATCTGTGGGATTGTGGAACTAGTTCTAGAGGTTTGGAATAAAATTAGTAGTGCATATGTCACTATTTCTGCAGGAAGAGTTTTAACACAGTATCTTCTAATACCTTTGGAAATGGGACTATTTCTGTAGCCTTAGTGGAGTATGACTTTCCTATATCCAAAAGCATAGGCCATGTGCATAGACTCTACACATAAAACATATGCTCTATTCTACATCTCTATTTTAAATCCTGCAGAATCATGCACAGATCATACAACCCTATGTCATTTGTACTGGCTTTGGTTTCCATTTCTCAACTCTGTATACCTTCTGATCCTCCCCTACTGTGACACCACAGGAGAAGCATTCTACTTTTTGCTAAAAGACAAAGATTGTTTACCCTCCCCAAATCCATTGGTCTGCCAGCTGTGTTTGTGTATCTAGAAGTAATAATGCACGCGCTTGCATGCAGCTCACAGGCATACCTCATTTGCTTCTGGACGCATGGTCTAGCTCAGTCCAGAAGTTTATTGCACAGACACGTCTATCCATACACATACCTAGAAACATCCCATACAAGCATGTGTGCATACAAACCCAATTCAGAGGCTTGCTCCACGTAACAGCTGTCAGGCTCTGTTAAAGGTACAGGAAAAATTAGTAGGCCGCTCCATGTTGATTTCTAATGCTTTTGACAGAGTAAGGTTCTGCGCAAATGATGAAAGGAGTCATCTAGCTGCTCTTATCCACATCCCTTGGACTCTTGCTTTCATGCTGTGTTTGTGATAATGGAAGACCAGCTAATTTTTGCACATTGTCAAGTGAACTTGGGTGAGGTTTTTCAGTAGGTCATGATGCACTTAGGATACATGATCCTATGGCCAGTTTTAGAAAAATGCTACCGTCTTTCCTACGAGAGTCTTGATATGATATTGAATTAGTGGAATCTGTGGGATGCAGCTTGGTACAGCTCCCCTTGTAAAGCATACTCCTGTAGATTTAGGAAAGAAACAACTTCCAGGTCCTTTCTTTGAAATGGCGAAACCTACTGTTTTGAACAATGCCAATAGGACTTGGCAAAGAAATGAGATAATTATAAGGGGATAAGTATTTTTTGCCACACTTACAATCTTGCTGCTAATGAACATTGCCTGCATGAACATGGCAAGTAACAGAGAAATCATTTACCTGTCACTTTGATCCACTATTTGAGAACCTAAAATATACTTGTTTCTCTGGCAAAGCCTTCTTAACTCATTTTAATTTGTGATTTTACTTCAGAATTTTATCTATTGGAAGTATTATGTTGCCTTATCCTGTTTTAATCTTGGCAAAATCAACATGGGGATCTAGCAAAACTGAGAATAGTTATCTATCTCACTGCTAATAACTATGAAAAATGCTATCAGTCAAACAAATCTTTATTATTAATAATGTGTGCACTTTCTTGGCAGAATAAGAATTACATGTCACATTCCCTTGAAGCTGCTTGCTACAAGCTACTCTGATATTTTTTGGAACAGGCTTTGTGAAAAAGAGGAGGCATGCATCATTCCCTCAGGGTGTCAGCTCTCTAGGTTGCTGGATGACCCTGGAAACAATTAGTCCCATATCCAAGCCTAGTCCCACCAAGATCCAGACTGCATTCTGTCAGGTCTGAGATCCTGCTCAGATGTTCTGTGACAGCATATGGTGGGATGAGAAGGGAGTCTTCATATATATATGACTAGACAAGTCTATTTAAGGCTGAAAAGAGAAGGACTAGATATTTTCATATACTTAAAAGAAATAGTTGATACAAAATATTGGTGTGATGTTCTGCCCAGAGGACTCTCTAGCTTGGGAACTGGCTTGCTGCAGTTGGAACCCAAGAATATTTTTCAGATACTCTCAAGGACAATCTGGGCTAGAGGTATTGAAGATACTAGCACAAGCCATGGACCTCTGCTGCCAAATCGAGATTTGGCAGTCACTTTGGAATTTGTCCAGTCAAAGAAAGAAATTGTATCTGACAATTGCTTTTAACTGTGTGTGAGTAATAATGAATCCAGAGAAACCTGATGGTCAGGCACCACTATGAAAGCTGGAGCATAAATTCTTATTACTGAGTGGTCTACAGTTTTGACTCATTCATGACAGTGTTGCCTTCTGCTTCTGAGCCTCAACTCACCTCTTTTGTTTAGCCTGAGAGCTGTTTCTCAACAAGGTCCACAATTCCCAGAGATACAGGATCAAGAGAGAAATACTCCAACATTCCTGAGTTAAGGGGAGACTGGATCCAGATTTTGTAGGAGCTGTGGTAGAAAAGAATAGTTTCCTTGTCATGCTGACCGCTGTGCTGGAAGATTTTTGACACCGCATTTGCTGTTGCTGACTAGCCAACTTGAGGCCTGTTGTCTACCAGTTATCTACTCTCCTGTTTCTTTTCCTGCAGTTCAACAGAGAATCAAAGCTAGCTCTAGAGATCGAGTGAAGAGACATGGAATCTCTTTATTACTTTGATGGCTGTAGACAGCAAATAGTTGCAGTATTTCAATTTTATACCCATCAGCTATCACCTAATTTAGTGGATACTCATTGATCTCCAGCAGAGAATTTTGAAATTATAATCAGTATGAAGATGCCACGGAGGAATAATAATAAACCTCTTAGGAGCTGGAAATACGTTTAATGAATCAAGAGGCTGAGTAAATAATACCACATGTATGTGGTGGGAGCTGTCTGGATAACTGTGGTTACAGCACCAAATAGCTCCTAAATAGCCTACAAAATAAAAGAAAAGGAGATTTAGTCATTATTATTGGAGGGTCTGCTCATGGGACTATATCAAATGCAGTTACAACAGCATAAAACATGAGAAACATGAAAGCTCTTCTTGTTTCCCTTTAAAAAACAAAGTGAACATTTTATTTGATGTTCTGGCAAAGCATGTACATGTTTGTATATGTGAGGTGGATAAAGACATGGGATGAAAGTGTGCAAAAGAAACATCCAACAAAAAGTAAGGAACACTGATTCCAGAGGAACAAGTATTGCCCAGTTGAAGGATTGGCAACAAATGCTTGGTTGACTCTTGCTGGTATCTAAACCACTGCTTCACCCAGCTTCATGTATCTGGGCCAGTGCCATACCTCATCAGCTAGTGTGACTCAGGCCACAGAGGTGGGCAGATGAAGAATCTGAGCCACAGAAGGGGCTGGAGTACTTCAGCCAAGCCTGTGCTGCGTAATCCCAGCTCTGATACTGATCTGGGCTTCCTGTGGTCACATTCCACAACATTTTTTACCTCATTAGCTTCATCAGTAAAAGGAGGTGATATTTATCTGAGGGCTTCATAGGAATGTTATTATTAACTAAGTTGTGCTTAAGGAGATGTAATGTGATTTCTGCACTGAATCTGACAACACCTTCACCCAACAAGTGGCTGGGGATTTAATAACCTACCCTCACCCAGACCTGTGACACAGTACCCTGAGCAGTTGTATGTGATCAGTCTCTACCAAGCCATGTCTGGGTCTCTGTGTTGGGTGCTGTTTCTAAAGAAGAGAGGTGGTAATGGGATGAAGATTTTCATCTGTCTGGCTTAGGTAAAGCAAGTGAGTTAGTGGTTCCACAGCTGTTTTGGCAGCCCTCTCTCCATGCTGCCTTTCTGCAGGAGAACGTGTGGAGCAGAGAGACAAACTGCGGTCAGGAGTTTGACTAGGTGACCTCTGAGGCCCTTGCAACCTGCATGATTTTGTGATTGTATGATTTGAGGCATGAGTGAAAGTGAGCTAGTTTTAGAGGTGTAATAAGGAAACAAAGGAAGAAGCCAGAAGTCTGTGACGATTCCTTCCATCCTTGCTGCTTTATTTTCTGACAGTTTCAGAAGATTAGAGGACCATGAGTATGTGTGTGTCTTGATTACAGAGTGGTGTCTAAATGAGCAGTATCCAGCTTTTTTGGCTGACTTCTTTTAACGTTAGAAGAGGATTGCATACAGTAGTGCTGCTCTTCTCACATGACAGCAACTACAGAAGGTTCGATGCTTTCTGGAAGTGTGCTGCTCACCTGCTCCGCTGTATACGGTGCACAGGTGAACCCCTGCAAACAAAAGAGCTACCAGCAGGTTCTGGCTGCAAGAAGAGCTCAGACTATGCCTGACAGCTGCCTTTCTTGGTGGCCATTCACATCCAGCAGAAGCAAAGGTGCAGGGCAGGTGATTTCCTCTGGGTATAGCAGTTTATTCCCAGCTGCCAACTTTCCTGAAGATGCCTTGGCCCATATCAAACAAACGCCACCAGTGCCTCATCCGCCCCCAGTCCCCCTGGTTGCACCTGGCAGTCTCCCATGTTGGCCCTCAGGACAGACGGCTTGCCCCGGTGGACTGTATGTGGCCCACGGGCTGTAGGTTGAGGAGACAGATGGCTCTTCTGCCTTGATTATTATTATTAGTGCTATTTTAAAGGCCCAAGTGGCGGGGAGAGCAGATTCACTGAACGCTTGAACTCTCTGCACTCGTTTGAGCTATGTGACCAGGCAGCGGGTAAAAATAGAAGCGGTGGCTCCCCTGGTGCAGCCCCTTTCCCGGCGGTTCCTCCCGGCGGATGGAGTCATGCCCGCTGCCCCGCTTCAGCAGCGGGAGCCCAGCCGGCACAGCCAGCTTAAAAGGCTGTCAGGGGGTTGGCAGGTCATCCGCCCAAAGGCAGGAAAGAAAGGGGGTGGGAGGGGGGAGAGGGAGAAAAATTGAAAAATAACCACAAAGAAAACAAGCTCTTTTTTTTTTGAAATTGGAAACTTTAAAGAAAAAGATTTATGAACCTTCGGGTTTATGAAACCACCTGGTGCTTTGGAGTTCGCTGCTGGTTAAATTTGCCAGTTCAAAGTTTGGTAGTTGTTTCCCTCCATTAAAGAAAAAAAAAAAAAAGACATTTAGAATAGTCTAATTCCACATGTGCATTGATCTTTTAAAGCTCATGCCCCCTTTAGCTTTGAGCTCAACTTGTAAAAATCAGAAAGATTTAGAGGGAAAAGCCTGTTAGTTTTTAAGGGCGGCTTTACCATTCGCGGTGGGCATTAAGAAGTGCCGCCCCTGAGCTCCGCCGCTGCCGTCTGCTTAGTTTCCTCACCGGTGCGCGGCGTGACTTGTGCTGTGTTTTGACAGTTGGTGACCTCTGAACCCCCCCGCTCCATAAAATATTTAGGCTGAGGATGCTGGAGAGGAGCTCTCAGACGCGGTGGATGGGGGCTTTTCTGAGACAAGCCCTTCACCCGTTCCCCCAGCCCACGTACAGCAGCGGCGTTTGAGCCTGTAAGTTTTGCTTGCGCAGACATTCTGGTCAGGGACTTCCCCCCACGCCTCTGGTTCCAGGATTTCAAAGAGAAAGGGGGAAAAAATGAGGGGAGGGAAGAATAAGCGCCTCGGGCTGCCTTTGGGGTCAAAAGATAATCGAGCTGTGTGGGTCTCTGCCACCACACGTGGCAGCAAAATTCAAGCTTCACTCTTGCAGGGGCATCTGCAGCTCGGGAGGAGTTCCAGAGAGTTGTGAAGTCTGTCCTTCGTACGGAAACTACACTAATATTCCTTCATTTTCTGGTGGCTCGTTTCTTTTCTGGTGTTTTATACCAGCTGATTAGGCCTTATGACAATATTTGTAGAGATGGATAGTTATTAGATCTGGATGAATCATTCAGAATGAGCAGTTTATTCAGCACATTGCGCATTCTTCCCTTTGTAAGTTTGCAATTAAAAACTGTGTTACTCTTAAATGCATTCATTATTTCAAAATTAGTTGTCAGTTACATGAGGGAATATTCTTGTTCTGAGCTAATTTGCAGTCATTTCCATGAAAAATATTAGTAATTTGCACTGTTCTGGGTAGCTTTGGGAGTCAGGTGAGGCCATCTCTGTTCCCTTGTCGGTGATGCAAGTATTTAACCAGCAATAATGCTCTTCTGGAACTGCGTGCTTGACTCTCAAAACCAAACTTAAATTCAGGTCATTAAGGCTTAATTGTATACTTGGAAACATGCTATAGAAGTATTTGCACGTAATCAGGTGTTTGAGCTTAAAGTTACTCTCTGCCCAAGCTTTCACTAAAGTGTTTTCAGAAAGTGAAGGATGCTGGCCTTTGAGGACAGCTATTAATTTAAGAGTGTGTATGAATGAGTGAAAGCCTCAGTTTTACAACTGGGAAAGCATCGCATCTATTTCTTCTTTCTTCTGTTAATTCTCCTTTGACATGGCCAACCTTGTGGCATAAATGAGAGTTTTCTTACCACGGCCTAATGTCTGGCTACGGCAGGAGCTGAAGCAGCCATTACAGCTTAAGCGAAATTGAAGATTTTTTTTTTGTTTCCAGACAGAAGCGTGTAGAGCGGGTAGAGCTCCTTCCTGTAGCCCAGTGAGAAGACTTAAAGAGCCAGTCTGTCTCTAGATTTGCCTTGTGACTTCTAACCCTCCTGTCAAAGGTCAGACTTGGCAGTGTTAGATTGTCCTTTGGCTTATTAACTCCTGCCATCACCTCATATACCTTGCTCTGCACAGTTTGGATTTCACTGGTTTGGAACTTACAAACTCAGTCGCTAATTGCCAAGATCCATATGTAAGAAACAAAAATATGCCTGTGAAAAAAAAGCTTTCAATGGCATGGGATTCATTTTTTTTAGCACAGTGATAGTATTAATTCACATGCTAATTCTGCATTTTTGCTCTTCACTTGGCAGCTTACAGCTCTTGAAAGAGAGTATTATGTGCTCTGTCCTTCTTTTTCAGAATAAATGGGAGTTTTGCTGCTTGTTCAGTCTTATGCCAAAAGTCTGCGATAGAGATAAAAGTTGTTTCTGCATAGTAACACACTCCATGGTGAAAGAACTGAACTGATTTCCTGGAGATCTAGGTTAAATTCCTGACTCTTCCACAAACTCCTTTATGTTCCTATGCAGGTTACTTAACAACTTTCTGCTACGGTTCTTCATCTGCAGAGAAATTGAGCTTATTGCTCTTCCCTGTCACCCTTTATATCAGTAATTAAAACCACAAAATATTTAATCTGAGGATCGAACCCACTGTACGCTGGTGTAGTGCTTAGCACATGAAGATTATGACCTTGTCTGGGGTCACATTCTTAATATTCCTTGGAAGCGGACAGAATTATCCCCATTTTTCTGGTGGGGAAGTTGAGGAAAAGGAAAGATAAGAGATCATTAGGAAGAAGAAGTTAGAAAAGTAGAAAAAGATCTGGGTATGTCCTCTTCCAGTTCTTTGCTTTATCTCAGTCCATCTTTAGGCACAGGCAAAAAGCGGGCACCCATCTTGGAGATCTGACTACAGGCAAATAGTCCTATAAGCCTTCCTTTGTTGGTTCCTTATCATGGTGACAGCAGAAGTTAATTTTACCTATGCAGCTAATCCCTTGATCCAGTTCTGCTCACCTTGTTTGCTTAAGAACAAAGTTACCCTTCTCAGAAAAGAACATACTCCCTATGGGCACATATTTCCTGTGAGACAAAAGTTAGGTAGTTATACCTTTTCATATTCACTTCCAGGACAGAATTGCATGTGCCAGTGCTTGGAAATACTAGAAGTATTTTGTGGATCCTGTCGGTGTAATATTTTCCTATGTAAATCTTGGTGCCACAGCAGGAAATACTTCTGCCCTATCCAATTCTAAGAAATTTAGTGGAGGAAAACTGAGAAAAGGGAAGGGGGAAAAACTGATTGGTGTTGGAGGAGCTGCTCACACCTTCTGTGCTGTCCTGGAAGCCCTAACTAAAATTTATGGCTATTTGGAGTCAATGATAGGTTTGTTATTCAGTTCCATAGACCCAAGATTTCATCCTCTGTTTATTCAGTTTCAGTCTCCTTGTGTAAAGCTATCAGGAGCCAACTGTGGAAACAAATCTCTCAGCTGCTGGAGCTATCAAGTAATCAAGATATTACTCAAGAGGCTAAAGCTCTTTTGACTTTCAACCGGGGGTCTATGGGACTGGTGTGAAAGGATACTTGCCCCACCTGTGGCTAATTAACAAAGCCAAAGTGAAAGAGAACCCAAGACTCGTAGTAATTTATTTCCATTACAAAAGGATGTCCCCCATTAAAAAAAAAAAGAAAAAAAGAAAAAAAGAAAAAAGAGATACAGCAGGCAATAGCTTTGTTGGGGAGCACGGTCACATTGTGGCATGCAGTACAAATTCCCCACAAACTGCTGGAGGCTCAGGTCGGAAGTGCAAGCATATGTGAAAAGCGGTGGGAGGAGAGGTCTGGAATGGAAAAATGTGTGCATCCTGCCTCAATGTTAAGATCTGTGTGTTTCTGTTACTCCCTCAAAAGCTACTCCAACTGTGTGCCCCAGGCCCCTGATGGGATTCTTGTTGAGATCTAAAAATGGTTTAGATATACCCTACAGGCAGAAAAATACATATCAAATACCTATAATATATTACAGGAGTAATGCAACCGGGAAAATATTTTTATATTACTACTTATTTAATTACCTATATAGTTTCTGTTACCTTGCTTTATAGAAGCAAGTACTCCTTCAATGTTTACAAACTGAAATTAGGATATTGCAAAATATTTGACAACACAATTCAAGCTTAATGCGCTATATGTATATACACAACAGATACAATAATCTGGATTATAAAACTGTGTATGGCTTTACATTGTGCACACATGTACATACCTACAGATATATGTGAAAACAAGTCAAAGAGCTTTGCTCAGTATGATTCTGGTATACGGACCTAGTCAAGATCTTACAAAATTGTAAATGATTAGTTAGAAGACACAGATTTCACTGTCCTTTGGTATGATGGAGAAGGTGAATGATGTGAAACTATAGGAAGAACACTGAACTATGCACTAAACAAATTATGATGAGTATCTAGGAGAATTTCCCAAGTGAATCTTATCTCTTTCTCACAGCTATGCTGATTACCATCAGTTTGTCTGAATTATTTGTCTTTTAAAATTATTTTCATTGAGCCTCAGCTAGTCTGTTTCCTTTCTGGTCCCTTCACCTAATGCTTATATGACCCAGCAGGGGCTATTTTGTGGAATCTTTGAACTTGAACTCATGGGATACGACCTTGAGAAATGTGACTTCTATTTTATTTCCAGCATTGATATCTCCTAGAAATTTGCTCTGCCTGTTTTAATATAGTGCACTGTGTCTGGGTTTTGGTTTTGTTGCTCTTGGTGCACCATGGTGTCTGTGGGCACCTGTGGCTGATGCAAATTACGTGTATGTTTACATACAATAAATGGAACATGGCTTTCAATATACACTGGTTAATAACAAAGAATGTTTATGAACATGTACTGTAGTGGGACGATTAAACTCAAATCAAACCATCACTTTTTTCCTTTTGAGAATAGCTTTTGTTAAACAGAGAGAAGAATGATCTACCTCTGACTTCACAGTCTCTACAACACCTGCCTTGGCCATGATAACAAAGCAGTAAACTCATGGCCAAACCATTTTCTAGGATGAGCAAGTGCAACTCATGCTCAAGACTGCTGAGCTTTATGCAGTACATAGTAGGAATATGATGCTTTCATTTAGCTTTGTTTTCAGATTTGCCAAATTAAGAAAAATAGTTTATTTCCTTACAGCAGGTACATTTGGAATGTCTTTGCAAAACTGTACAGAGAAAAACAGTATCTCTGTATAGGTGGTACTTAAGGGATCGTGAAGATTTATGCCTATACATCTTGACTCAACAAGGAACTGATTGTATATATGCCATTTTGCTCTTGAAGAAATGGCAGAGGGTCCATGTAACAAATGGAAACTACTCTTTCAGTTAAAAAAATCCTTTTGCATGATAATTGGTTTCTTTTGATCAGCTCAGAAGTCTTTTTACCCCACAGATACATACTAATAAAAAGAACCAGTAAAATTTAAGAGTGACTGGTATAAGCAAATAGTTATGTCCTATAAATCCTAATGCAGTCATGGTAAATATACGATTTGCCATCTGCTTTTGTTTATATCAGGTAAGCAGAGCCGAAATTTCCAAACTGTGATTTGTGGCTGAAGGAGAAATATTTTGTCACATCATGCTGGTTCTTGTTCTGTTTCTCACTGAGAGAACCTGTGCGGTAAGGGTAGATGTAGAATAAAACTAGGCTGCCTCAATCCTTTGAAAAAAAGACAAAATATTTAATTCATAATTTAAAAAAAAAATCTTCATCAAAAGACCAAAAACCACATAAATACTTTCCAATCAACACTTCCCTGTGAAAACAGTTGCTGTAACCTGCAAACGTATTGATGTTTTATATGTTATTATAAAAGAGAGATGTATTTGTGACAAGAGTTTGAGAGTGATAGTGAACAGTGAACGGTGTTTGCAAACCATTTTTCTAGAAGAATCCAGTTTTGAAAGGTCCTGAGCTGATCGATTTGAGCAACATGGAGTCTCCATTAGAGTGTTTTTTCTTCTAAAGTTTTGTTCTGACTACAAGGCTTCGGGAACTGATGGTACATCACTGCAAGTAAGTGAGGCTTTTAGCCAGTCGCTGTTAGAGCTGCCGAGAGTGTCCGTTTGCTGCTGAATTGGCCATGGCTGGTCTGAACGGGGACCTGGTGTTTTCTACGAGCCATGGTATGGCAACAAAACATAAGATTTCATCGCATAACAGCAGCAACAGTAAACTTCATGGGGTAGACATGTTGTGCTCCATCAGGAAATTATGGCTGCTTCCTATTCTGCTCATTCAAAGAAGCCAGGGTCTGAGATTGCCTTTGCGAAGACATGGAAGGAGTATTTCCTCTCTGAGGTGATTTAATCTAGGATACAAAGCATCACGTCCCTTTTTCTGTTTTAGTGTAGCAACCGAATTTTCTGATTTCACCATGGAACAAATGCAGGAATAAATAAACATGGAATAAATATTTCCTAGTTCCCACTGAGAAAAAGGACAGATTTTTGTTTTCTTTCACAGCCTGTCCTGTTACTTTCCCTGTAAACTTCATCTGTGTAAATTCAGCAATATAGTCTGTAAATTGATTACATTTCCTCATGATTTTTGGGGACTAAGTACTACTGGGTCTGTGTGGTTGGGCTCAGAATAACTTCATCTGATTTCAGGAAAGTTGTCTCTGATTTGCATCGTTTCAATTGAGAATATAATGAGAATGTCTGAGTAATGATGCAATTTAAATATTTCTCAAATTAGTTACTAGTATTTGAAAACTGTGAATAGCTGGAGTTGATGTAAGAGTTTCTAATCTATTATCTATACAGAAAAAGACAACTGATCCACCAGCTGAACGTGGTCTTTTCTCCTCCCCCCTTTTTTTTCCCACCCATGTTCTCTGGAGAAGTATGCTAAGTAGCCATTGTAGCTGATGATATTGTTCCATCAAATTTGTAAAGAGATAATAATGAACATTGCTCATTCACTTACTTCTGAAGTGCTCATGCAAACCTGTTATTAGGAAACTTACGTTATTATGATGCTACTTGCACTTATTTCTGAATACAAATTATTGACCCACAACTGCTTAAAAGAAACAAAATCCTTCTAATCACTTACAAAAATACAGAAGGCTGCTCTTAAATTAGAGGATTAACTGGCTAGGATTGACTTTGCATATGGAATGGCAGGAGGAAAAGGGCAGCCTGAGTCATGTAACTGGCCTTGTTTATCTCAGTAAGAGAGAGAGGAAAATTTAATTTAGTGCATGCAATTTAGCATGCAAAAGGTCAAACTGGTGCATGCCTGCAGGTAGTTAATCAGAAAACTGCTATAATTCCCAACCCAAACAATGTTAAGCAATAGAAATGCAAATATTGGTCCTTGCTCTGTGAGGCTGATTTCAGCTGATATTCGTAAACCCCTCTTGCTTCTGTCCTGAGTATTTTACAGGATACAAATGAATTTAATTAAAAAAGAGGGTGTCTTTCCTCCCTCAGTTCTTTTATTGTCTCCAGTGGGGGTGGAACAGAGTGTACATCAGAGCAGAAGTGCAGCTGGGGCAGGATACCCCTTGGGTGGACTCAAGTTTGTTTTAATTGCATCTTAAAAAAAAATATTGTCTGACACATGGCATGTGCCATCTGACAGTGGGCAAAAAGCCTCAGATTGGTGACAACTGAGATGGAAGAAAGACTGTGGCTGAAAGCAGCTCCTAGTCTAAGCGAGGGAAGTGTGTGTGTGTGCAGGAGTTACTCGGAAGTCTTTTGTAACAGAACACTTCCCTCCTCTCTCCTCCCTTTTTCGCTTTCCCCTGTATTTTACATTCTCTATCGCTTTAAAGTTCCACTCGGCACTTTCAACCCAGCACAGACCCTCATGGAGCAGCGTAGCATCTGAGTTCATTATTGTGCCTGCTTTTTGTTTTATAGGCTAGTAACCTGGGAAACATATTGCTTTGGTTTTTTTAAGAACATCTTTTAGTTCTTTTCAATTTCCCAGATGTATGCTGCAATTAGCCAAAAGATACCATTCTTCTGTCCCATTTTTCCTTTTGTAAATATACACTGAGTAGCTTTTTTTTCCCCCCAACAAGGTCTCACAGGAAAACTACTTTCCTTCCAACCCTAATCTACATACACATTTCTATTCATCTAGTGGTGCTGCTCTCTCGTACTCAGTTGTTTCCTTTTCAAAATAATAAACCCCAATCCCCAAATCAATTGGACTCAAATCAAGTATTGCTGTTAAATCTCAGATCTGATTCGGACCCTACATGCGGCAAGCTTGGAATTCACATGTCCCTCCCAGATGTCAGAAAATGGTGTCTGCCTGCAAACCCTGAAAGTCTTAGAGCTGGTTGTACAGATGCAGCTGCTTTCTTATTTAGTGGAGTTAGTCACAGGCAGCATATTATTCTCATTTTCCAGAGCCTGCCCTGTCTTACAGAGTTGCTCCAGGGCATAAAGCATTGATTTTGATCTGTAAACTCACGTGTGGTTTAGGTGGTGATTGTCTATGGGCATCATCCTTTCACATATTGAGTGCCTCGTGGGAGGTGCAGAGTTCCTTCAGCTCACATTGTATTTAAGGTAAGTGCGAGGAAAACGCAACGAGGCAGTAGGGACCTTGAGAAAGCCTCCTTTCTCTATGCAGTATCATAACATACTTGAGCTTTGCTAGGCACTTGTAGTCTTCAAACATTTGGCAACCGAACTAGACAGACATAATCTAATGTAAACCTCATTTATTTCTGTTCCCAGAAGGGAACAGATGAGGAGGCTGGAGTAGCTTTAATGGTCTTGAACTGCGTATGGATGTCAAGGAGACAATACCATTGCTTACTGTGGCACGCGTTTTAATTTTTAAATGATGAAGATGTACCCAGAGAGGGCACATTCAGGTCTGCTTCGAGACTGTAGTGTGCAGTGGCTGGTAAAGGGCCAGCACAAGGGCTCCTTTCTCTCACCCCGTGCCAGCGGCAGGGCTGAGCAGATGAAGTCTTATCTCTCGGCTGAGCTGTGGGGCAGAAGCACACCACTCAAGGGAGCTCTGCAGTGACTCAGGCTGATGAGTGGGAGCCCTGGCTGCGAAATGCAGCTGGCTATTTCCTGCCTGACTGGTTGACTTCGCTTACTGGTATATGAAGCAGAAGGAGCTGTACGCCCACCTCTTCCTCTGCCTTTTCTGTATTTTCCTACTGGTGAAGTAACCAGTAGAAGAAAAAGGGAAAAAAAAAAAAAAGAGGAAAAGAAAATATTGTGAGGGAGGGAGGGAGGGAGATGGGCAAATGCAAATTTCTATTTCCTTTTCATTCATCTAGAGGGAATCCATTGGATTTGACCCAAAGGGCAAGTGTTGACTCTATTTCCTGCACCTTGCTTAGTAAAAAAAATTAATTTAACTGAAAAGACAAGTGCAGTTTCTTGATGGCATTTCCATTATTGTTGTTGTCTAGGTATCTACCATTCCATAAACAAATAAAGGCTCTCGTCCAGCATCAGAGAAGGTCCACTCCAAATTCCACAGAGGATGACAACAGAGCCCTGGACTGAGGAAGGGAGAAGATGGAAAGGTAAAGTGGCAGTAGTAGAGTCACATTTTGTCCTGTAAATAGTCAGGTGCTTAAACTTAAGACCACAAATAGCTGCTTTGATTTAACTTAGGTGAAGAAACTTCAATGAGAAAGTTGGTATGTATAAAATTAACCACATACATAAGTCTGCAGGTCTAGAGCTTAAGCCACACTCAGTAGTCTGTCATGATTTTTTACTAACTTTTTTTGTGCCACTTTCTGTAGGCTTAAAGGCAGACTATGAACTCTGAATAAGAAAATGGTAACTTTGTCTAGTGTTTCTCAGTTTACTTTTTTTTAATGCTGCAGGTTTCATAAACAGGAGAGATCTTTTGAAGGTTCTAACAAGTTACATCGGTGAAAGCAGATTTCAGTCCACACAGCCAAATTTCCTCATGAAGGTGCTCGTTGTATTCCTTAATCTGTAGCTCTCACGGTAGGCTTGAGTCACTCTGCCCAAGAAAGAAAAGGAGAATTGTGAGTCACTTGCAAAGAGGTTATGAAGTCTTGATCTGTGAAGCACAGAATTGTCACTTAGGAGTGTCACCTTCCCCTTAAGAGAGTCAGACTTGAGGGTGCATTGTGCTGCTTAGGTTCTAGGCAATCAAGCAAAGCTATGACTGTTGGAGGAACACATGAATAGGTCAAAAGATTAATACACTTAGGAAACAGTTTTTGAACAAGTGTCCTTTTCCTACTTATGTCTCATCTTACCCAGGAATGGTCAGTTGCAGAGGGAGCAGCACTAAGGTGGAGTGTAGTGTGTGGTTTACGTTGTGTTTATGGAAAATTGCAAAAGAAGAAAGTAGCGGATTCATTCACAAAACCCTTCTGTTCTTAGGAATGCTAAGGAAAAAACTACACAAACACAAAAAACCCCCAACATTCCTTAAATAAAGCACCAAGGATGTTGTCTTCTTGCTGGTAGCTTGTCACTAAGGTCTGACGTAATTCACATACACACACAAAACCTGCATGTGGACTGTTTAAATTTATCTCCAACTGTTTTGATTTTGATGATTGAATTACAGGGTTAAATATGTTGGCAGTGAAGGCTGGAAGACTGGACTGAGTACCGAGAAGCTGCATGGTAGGGAATAAGGAAGACACTCTACCCTGCAGGCCTGGGGAATGGCTCCGGGTTCCTGGTGGGGGTTTAGACTGTTACCTAAGGTAGAAATGCACATATCAAATTCAGCTTTCTCATGGAGTTTTGAGTGGGTGATGTGGTGAGAAGACCCACGCGGCTGTGGATCCATAGCTTTCTACCTTTCAAATGAATCATGACCATGTCTGCCTCTGATACAGTCCTGTGCCAAAAGTAATCCCAAAGAGACCTCTAAAGACTAGGGAAGTGCGAGAGATTCATGTGGATTTGCTCATCGTGGCAAATTCTCCTTTAAAATGTGCACTACTAGACTCCTAAAGAGCTGGCCTTCTAGTCTGTGTTTGCCTCTACTGCCAGCGAAAGAAGCACACATCTAGAGAGAAGAGACAGCAAGAGCTGATTAATATTTTGTGGCTATGATAGAGTGGACTTGCCTAATATGCTTTTGCCAGATTTACAATAACAAAGCTTCCCAGACTGAAGCTTTCACTAATTATAACAGGTAGATCAGTAACCTTTGACGAGGCTCAAGGAAAATGGCTCCATAACTATTACCCAGACCTATGCTGTGGTTAATGGGCATATTAATGCCACAAGCATTTCATCCTAGTTTTTTTGAAACAGAATGCATTACCCCGTAGTTTGACTGATTGCCTGAAGAGCTGTTTATAAAATAGGCAGTCTGCTTACGATCATTCTGATTATATTGTCAGTCATTTGACCAAATGCCTGGAAATCTTAGTGACTTGGAGAAATGTTAAGCAAGATGGTCATTTGATCAAATTATTAGGACATTTTATTCTTTTATTGGTTTAATTTTAATTAATGCTGTATACGCAAATAGTGATTTGCACTCTCTGTCTCTATTGTAGGAAGACAAGAATTGTGATTCATTTGACATTATGACTCATTTAGCTGTGCCATATATATTAAGATTAAAAATTGTTAAGCAGAAGAGCAGAGAATTTGTGTGCTTTTACTATCCTTTGGCGTATTTCCTTTAGAAAATACTTTGTCTTTAGTAATAACACAACACTGTAGAAAAATTGTGAAAAATAGATGAATAAATTAGGACGCCTGACACAAAAAACAGTTTGCCAAAGGAGCTTCAGGAAAGGAAATAAAACAATTTCTGTTGTTCTTGTGGAACAAACAGGATGCCACCAAAACTACACAATATACCTGGGACAAACTGTCAACAGAAAGCAGACAGGCCCAGGTGTTGCTTGAGTGGCGCATCCTGCTTCTTTTGAAGTTTTTGTTTTTCCTGGCTATATAAAGAAAGAACTGTGAGCCCTGTGTACTGCAGGTCTAAGGCCAGGATTTTAGGAGTTACTCATAGGAGTTACTGCTCTCACACCAGTATTGACAGCAGTGTTTGCTGTGTATTTATTATGTGCTGTACTTGAACAGACAACGCACACGTCATCTTACTAGACAAGAACACTTGACTAGACTTTATGGAATATCAAGGGAGCTCAGATTGAATTTCTTAGGTGGAACTCCTTATAAGCACAACATACAAGGAGCAGGCATGTTTTGCAAGTTATTGAAGATGGTGGAAATCAATCTGTTAATCACAGCAGATTTCTGTCATTTTAAATATTATAGGAATGCTGGTAAAATACGCGTGCTCTGAAGTTCAAACTCCAACTTCACCTTGGTAAGCCTTGAAGCAAAAATCCAAATTGTGTCCTAAGCCTAATTTAGAAGTAGATCCTGATGTAAACTGAGTTTACATAGCTGAGTTAAGGTCAGTGCAAAACAAAGTGGCAAACACAAACTCTCCCTGGAAGACAGACAGAAGGCAGCGGGTGTGCTCATGGAGCCATTCTGATATGAAAATAATGGAAATTGGTGAAGGATTAAGTTCATGATGTTCTCAGTTTTTGTTGTTAAACTTATTGCAAATGCCAGTGCAGGCAAACTCTGGCAAATGCCAGATTTTTCTTTTTAATTCTGGAAGAACTTGAAGGATTTAGTGTATAAACAAGGAGAGGGAGTTAGAAATAGGGTACAGCCTGAAATGACATTTAGGAAATGACAGAGCATTTCTCCAGAACCTGAGGCTGCAGATCATAAGAAATGAGGAAGGGTTTTTGTTAATCTAAGGTAGAAGTAAGCTACACCTAACTGAAAAATGTTAATTCCACAGAAGAATCAACATTTGAATTAGAATCCAGACATCAATTGACTCTTATCCAGTATTAAATGGAAACACATGCTTTGTACTAGGAGCTAGATCAGGGTGGGAGGAGGAGGTGGCAAGAAGCCCCAAGCTCCTTTTCATTTCAGCGTTATACTCAATCATGGCCACTGGCAAAATATCCCAGAAAGTTGAGCCAATTCAAAACCATTCAGTTCAAGGCTGAAACATCTCTTCTCTCCCTCCCTAACTTTGTTCATAAACATGCTTCAGTCAGGTGTTAATTACAATCCCCAGTAAAGCCTCAGAGCTGCGCAGGTTCTCCTGGGGAAAATGACTGGACTCAGCACTTCGCAGTTCTGTTTATTTTACTTTACTGCACTTTAGTTACCCCAGCTGGCTTGCTGCATACAGAGAAGAGAGGAGAAAGCCCAGCATACAGAAGAGTCCCGGGAAAGGAAAGAGCATCACTCTTCCAAAATGAACAGCTTACATGAGAATTGCTTGCCCGTAGTGTGTTGATTGGGTGTTGAAGTGTCCTTTCTCTGGGGACCTGACCTTCCAATATCCTGACAAGTCTGCTTCTTGCCAGGTCATTCCAAGCCATCTTCTCTTGTGCCGTGCTTCGCAGGCAAAAAGCAAGTGTGAGAACATCTTGCCACATATTATTTATTATTGTTAATAGAAAGAATTATTTGCTAATCTCTGATGACGTGATCGGCACTGAACAAGACACAGATAAGCACAGAGCATACCCTGAGGAGTTTATAATTTCGAAGACAAACATAGATGAGACAACATGCACTTGGGAGACCCTGAAGTGGATGTTGACCTACTAAGAATTTAGAATGAATTAACTGGGAGTGGGAGATGATTTCTTTCTGATGCAGTCTGTTTTAAAGAACAGACGTTTTTACTTCAGCTCTAGCAAGAAAATGTTGTCGTGAAAAGCATGCATGTCTTTCTTACCTTACCATGCCCTCTGGGAAATAAATAAGGCCATACTCTTACTTATCTAAATTGGCAGACTGTAGTTGAAGCAGATGCAACTCTGTTAAGTTCCACCAGGTAGGCATTTGACCACAGAGGTACACAGTCCACCTGCACACTTTAAGATATGCCAACAAGCTAATTGTTATGATCTCACAGAGGACTGAATATGAATTTGAGATCTTGTGTGTCAGCTTGCTTGCTAATTCTTGGAATGTGCGCTTTCCTTAGGTAGAGAGATACTGCTGTACAAGTGAGGAGAAATTCCAGATATTTTTATACTGCCTAAGGTGTGCAAACCAGAACAATTGATTCTTAAGTAAGACTTGTTTAGATGGCAAATTAACTTCACTTCTAACAGTGGCTACCGAGGTAAACATATAACAAAAAAATATAATTTTTAACGAAAGGAAGCAATACTTTCTTTTGGGTCACCTTTATTCCTGTTGAGGTTTTACAGAAACTTGACTGTTTTAACAGTTGACCATTGCTTTCTGGAAATCAGGCAAATTCACAACGCAAAGGCTTGCCTGTACAGGTAAATTACCAGCAGTAACCCAAGAGGTGGAATGACGTCGCATTAGCTGCGCTGCACTGAAGCTCCCTGTGGACATTGAGAGTGCACACTAAGAGTTCCTTTGTATGGAGTGGCTTCCTCAACTGCATGTAAAAGTACACACGCGAGGAGCAGCCAGCCTGGTGTAAATTCACACCCTACTTTCCTTGTATAAGCAAACCCATAGTCAAGGCCTTGCATTCATTCCGCTGGCATAAACCTGAATGAATAGATGAACCTTACACCTTGCCCCGAACGTAAACACGTTTGGGCTAACATGATGCGTAATGGAGGGAATGCTGTCAGGAGCCAGAGCACAGCCGTAGATAATCTTGGGAGAGTTAGTAAAAGTACTTCAGAAATTCTCAAAAGCCGTGAGGGAGAGCGGACATTCTCAATATCAGAGGGAGATCACCTAGCAATCCTGAAGAACGTGAGCATGACGTGAAATATAGCTACAGACTTCTCACCCCGTGTGTCATTCCTTAGGTTTTGAAGGGAATCTCATTGTTGAATAGTAGATTTCTCTACCGTTTTAGGCAGAACGAATATTATTTATTCACTATGTTTGGCAGTGAAAGTCATAGAAGTGCAGCTGAGCTCAGATTGGCCGAGTCTCATGTAGCTGAAAAGGACACTTTCTCACAGCAATCTCTGGGCCTTTCCTAAAAGTCTCCCTCTCTTAATGAGTATTCCTCAAGGTGTTTTAATGAGACATTAAAAATCTTTTTCAAGTACTCTGAACTATCCTTCCAAACCGCCACTACTTGACAGCCCTGTAAAACACAGTCATCCAAGGCTGAGCTGATTCCCATCTGCAGTAGAATAGCAAGGGTGATCTTGTCTGCTCAGGTTTCACTGAAGGTCAAAAGCAGTCTAAAGATTGGGGGGCCCTCTCTGAGAGGAATGAGCGTCTCCCTTTCCTCCTGCCACTGTTACGTTTGCAGGAACATACACAGAGCTGCCTTTCACATTTTATTAGATTCTTCCGTGAAAAGAGTGTCGTTGCCCAAACATGCATGAGCCATCAGGCTGTTTTTGCAACTGCTGTTATTTGATGGCCTCAGGAACCCATTTGCAGAATGTGATTTTACCTAAACATGCATATTTTACTGTGAAGTATTTATCTTTGACTAACAAAGTCTAAGAAATTGCACGTGCTCAAAAATCCACTCAATTGTCAACAACTGGGGCTACAGCAGTTTTGTTAAAAATACTCACTAGCTTGTGTTTTGACCACAAAGCTTAAGAAAGCTGTGAAAAAAGCCTAGGGACTAAAAACTTTTCCCTGCATCCCTGAATATATGCCTACGAAGTGAAGTGGTGTTGATTGCAGACTGGGAAGGTGGCAAGCACGAACATGCTACTACAGCAGTGGAGTCAGAGTGCTGCTGTAGGATTCAAACTGGGCAAAGCACGTGAGCTCCTGAAACCTGTGTATATGGTTACTAGCTCACGCCAAAGGCCACGTCTTCAACGCTCTAGTTAGGCAGAGTAATTCTTGCACGAATGTATACTTTTCTATTTTGCAATACAGCTTCATTTTACTGTCTACCCGTTCCTTTTTTCAACTTTGGAATTGGATATCTCATCTGAGGAAGTTTTAGTTACCTTCTGTAATGCCCACGAGGCACACCCGGGGGTCAATGCTTGTCTCAGACATCTCTCATGCTGGGTTGAGTTCTGTGGAGATTTCTCTTGCTTCTTCCCTCCCTCTGATAGAGATGTGTCTTAGATAACGGGCTTGAACTGGATGGCTAGCTCTTAGCCAGTCAATTTTAGAAGAGATCAAACCAGGTCCAGAGGGTGAGCATAGACTGTATGATCATCCACCCGCCAAACTTACTGTGGAAGAAATAACCATGGACTGCCATGCTTATTCATTATTGGGCTGAATTCTGCTCGTTTTATGTACTTGGGAATTTATTGTTACTATTGGACTCTGACCTGTCTGCTATATAGCGAAAAACTGCACCATTTTAGTAGATGCTAAATAAAGCAGTCATAGCGGTGATGGCTTGCCAGAACTGAAATGCTTCCTTGATCCGCAGGTTAGCCCCTTGAGCCTCTAGTGCCACCTGCTCCAGAGATGTGGTTTATATCTTTCAAAGGACAGCCTAGGCAATATAACAGTATTTAACAACGTACGCTGGGAGTAAACTCAGAGTAATGTAAGTTTGAGGTACTTAGCCCCTGAGGGCTGACATTCAATTATACCCCCAGCACAGGATGTTAGAATTTACGACCGGCTGCAGAGGCACTTCTCCATGAAGGAACTGCCAATGAAGCTGCACTATTGTGTGAAGAGTGTAGATCAAAAAGCGCTCGCTTTGGTCTTAGTAAGTGTAGGGTCTCTGAAAACCATTTCTCCCCTATCCCATGCTGCCAAACTCATGAAACTATCCTGAAAAAAAAAAAAGGGAATGTTGTAGCCACCTTGTGAAGTGCTTTGTTTCGCCTAGACATGCAGGATGCCACAGCCCAAGCTTAAGTTCTCCTTTTGGGACATCTCTTCACATCTCAATTGCTTATGCACTGCCTGTGCTTCACAGCAACCTGCAGCCCAGCTCTTCTCACTGTCCTTGTATTGCGTGCCCGTATTATGGAGTTCTGAGGTTGTTTTAAATCAGAGCACAAGCAGCATGAAACTGTTCTGTTTTGGCACCTGGCAGAAGTGAGCTCCTGGTGGTGATGCAGAGCGTGCCATAGTCAGCCTTGAATATGACACCACAGTTCAAGGGAATGCCAGAGACCCGTGCAATCCCTCCTCTGTTTTGATCTTGAGTGAGCAGGTTGTGCCTGACGGTTACATTAACAACGCATTTAAGTTAGGACTTTGTATTCCAGGTTAATTTTAGGTGTTTCCTACTACCTATCCTTAATTTATCCGGTTCTATTAAATATTGTTGTTTAATTGCTTAATATGTGAATAAGTGAATAAAATAATTTACTACATCACGTCACAATGGGCGGAAGCCAGCATAGCATGGTTCAGTACCTGGCCAAAGTCTTCACACAGCCAGGCCGCTGGGGCAAGTTGCATTGAGAAAGGAAGTATTTGGCTGAAATGTCAGCATTACTCCTCACTCTTGCTGTAAATGCCACAAGATTTGTGACTGGTGTCTGGTTGGCCACGGAGTACCTGAGAAGGGACGTCGGTTTTAGCATATCAGTTGTTCGTGCTCCCTGAACATTGTGTTGTTAAACTCCTTGGGTATAACAGCAAAGTGCAGACATATTGAACTCATTAGTAACATGCAAATTGTTTGAACAGAAAATAGCCCACATTAGTATTATTTTTAAGGAAAGATGAAGTAATGTAATGCAATTATAAGAGCCTGAAATATGGCTGATTTATTGAGAGACACCATATTTGGCTTCAGTGACACAGCTGAAAAAACCTTGGAAGTAAGAAAGACAACAGGGACACTTTTGGTTTAAAAAATGCTTAATGTGAAATGCAGGTTTTGGAAATATTGACACACATTATTTTTTCAGCCAAACATATGTGACTCAGTTGATTATCTACGGGCACAGTTCTCAATTATACTGCTGGAAGTTTGGGTAAAGTGAGATTCCCCATATTTGTCTAAAGCTTAAATTGACCCTAATGGAAAGAGTTGATTTGTTTGTGTTGGTTTGTTCTTCATCTTCTGTTCCCTTGAGCACTCTGGATTCCAGCTGAAAAAGAAATGGAAAAGCTGTAATGTGACCTGAAAGAATAGCTTCTCCTGTGACACCTCCACACTACAAAGGTTTAGACCACTACCAAGTTTTTGGAGTACTTATGCAAACTCAGACTGCGTTGTGTGCAGTTTGCTCTTCCACAGATTTTTAAAGTGACTGATAAATCACGACAATGAACTAGCTGGTCCTTGGGTGTATTGGCATCCTTCTGTTTTACCTAATTCTTCCTGTGTGAAGCTCATTCCGTTCAACTAAACTTTTGTATATATTTAAAAATGGCTACTAAAAGTTCAGTTTTTCATTTTGCTTCTAAACATTTTTTAGAACAGTAAAAGGCTTCCTCACTGAAGAAGAGATGGCATTTTAATTTCTTCTCTGAAGTCCAGGGGTTAAGAAAGCAAGGTGTATTGTGGAGGTCTGGGTTCAGGTCCTTTCTGTCACTGGTTGAGAATGCACGTTTGAAGGAGGGCTCTCCTGTAAGAGTACCTTGATGATATGGCTGAAAGTATTATCATGTTAAAATTCATTTAGAGGATAATATAATGTGGGTGCTCAGGTGGAAGATGTGATACCCTTGCTAGTTAGTATTTTAATGGTTATTGTAGAAAGCCTTCTCAGCATGCCCTGTGACACAGTATTTAGAGTGGTCTGCTGGGGATTGTGGGTTTAAGACTGAGGAACTGAATTTAGATCTTTTGTTTCTCTGGAGAGTCTTTAAACATTTAGGGAAAATAGGTACATGTCATCACACCATCTGTTCACTAAATTTTTTTTCCCATCAGCTAAAACCTTTAAGCAAATCAGGTAGACAGCTTCAATCACTTTTTTTTTTCTTTTGCTTAGAACCCTGAAAATACAGTAGGGATGTTTTAGATTTATCTTTGTGTTGTATTTTACATTCCTACACTGGGAATGGATTTCTGGGTAGAATAAAGGAGGGGTTTTGTGAGATGATCCCGTATAAATCCTATGAGTTCCCTATGCAGTCTGATGTCAGATAAACACTCAAGACAGTTATAAAGTTTTATGATATGGCTGCAGTGCAATCATAGAGAAAAGCAGGTATTCTGGGTACTTTCTGAAATGTCTGCTGTGAACTGAAATCTGTGCCACCTATAGTCCATCCTGCCTGTGATAACTGATCTAGAAATCACCCTGTCTGGTATGACAGGGTCACACCGTCCTAGGCTAAAAAGCATCAGGTCAATTGCAAGATTTGCCAAGTATTTAATGGATATATTTCAAACCTACTACTTCCTTCCTTCTTAAGGAGTGTTGTGTTTACTAAATACATGTATTAAATTCTTTAGCTCGATCAGCCCTATTTCTTTCTATCCCTTAAGTTCAGCTAGGACACTGTGTTAAAAGCCCGGGTGCTCTGGGCTCTTTCTATATTCAGTGGATGGTGATATCTCAAGAGCCCATCTGAGAGTGGTAACAGAGGACGGCCCCTGGCTTAGGTGCCATTGTTTGTTGCCTAAAACTAAGTAGGGTGACTCTGAGGCTCCTTGTGTTGGTGTAAATAACACGGCACTGATGCACAGTCTCTCGGTAAAGTCTGTTTAGATGCTTCTCACACAAAAAAAAGTGCAGTCCAAGTGCCAATAACTGCTACCTGCCCTTCGGGCGAAGGGTGTAAGTGGGGCAGTATCGAGGATGTGGAGATAGCGGGCTTTAAAACATTGTCAGACCTCTTGCTGCAGAAATCTGCACCTGCCTCTAGAACCTGTAGCCATTTATCTTCCCTCTACCCATCTATTTCCTTTTTGTCACTCCTTCAAAAAAAAAAAAAAAAAAAAAAGGTGTCTTAGCAACACCAATTTCTGAATGACAAAATCTGTGAGCAGAGCTGCTCCGCTGCATTGTCCCCTTCCTAATGGGTGTTTTTCCACAATACCATACGAAATCGTAACGCTTGGGCAAGGTAGAAGAAAAGAGAAAAAGAAAGCATGTGTGCGGAGGATATACCCAGAAATCAGAACCGTGCCGTGTAAAATTGTTACAGCTGTTTCTGTTTTTATTGACTGTTTCTTTTGGATCCATTTCTCTGACAACTGCTGCTCATGTGAGCAGGAAGGCATGCGGCATGACATTGCTGTGGGCTGTGGGGTCCTAGGGCCAGGAGTAGGTGGAGAGTGGAGGGAAAGGAAGAGGGTGTGGTGGTGAGGACATTTATGTGGGACACATCAAAGCACATCCTTGTAATGTGTTACAGTAACCCGGGAAATTCAGTGCAGATGCAGTGAATAACCTCATGGCGATCCAGGGTTTGCAATACTGTTACAGCAGCAGCTGTCACACTACTTGATTTTGGGGATTTCGGTGAGCTACTTCTTCCCCTGCTCTCTCAAACAGGTCCATTCTCCTCAGTTTTCTCCTCAGAACAGTCTTGCTACACAGTATGTCAGGCAAATGAAAGTAAGTGGCCTACAAATGAATTAAGCAGTGCCTCTTATAAGCTGGGAAAGAGTAAAGAAAGTGATTGTTATAGCCTCTTTTGATTTGCTTGGATATGGCACTAAAGAGACCGTTCAAACATGGAAACAGAGAATTAGGTAATTCTGCACATGGAGGGAAATAGCAAGTGAGAAGTTTTTCCATAGAAAAATATTTTCACAGGAAGATATTAATCTTTTTTTGGTCAGTATGAAGTATCTGCCTCCTTTGATAGAAACACTAGATGGAAGCTGGAAGATAGGAAATGCGATTTCAGATGCTCGACTCAGTTCCTTGACCAAAGAGGGAAAAAATCTAGAAAGAAGTCTGAAAAGCACAGATGGCTTTTTTTCTGCGCTCTCTTTATCCCTTGGAGTTGCTCCGTTATAATCAGGCTCCTTAAGTAACTGGCCAGTCTGAAAAGGGGTAGATCTTGATATTTTTTGTTCCATATGCAAAATGCACATACGCCCATATGTTCATATAAGTGGCTTGGAATATACACACACCCTTCATATGTCTTACTCAGCTTCTACGATGTTATATCCCATGGATGCACATACCAGGGACCTAGGTCAACAAAATGGCTGTATTTTTTTAAAAAAGCCTGCAATGTTAAGTTTTCATTTTGCTAACCAATGTAAAGAAACAAAACTGTAAATGAAGGGAAAATGCATCTTGTGATGTACATTCATTTGAGATGAAAATAAAAAAAAAGTATTATAGATAAATGCATTATATGTTATTAAGCATTACTTCTTGCTCAGCAATTTGTACTGTAACTCCTTCTCCCATCTGTCCTTGGTTTTCATCCATATGTGGAGCCTCAGTGTGTCCCTGATATTTGTCAATGTGTCAAAACTTTGGCACAAGGAGGAGGAAAATATACCAAAAACTAGAATCTTCAGTCAGAACACACTGAAATCATGTGGATTGGATTCAAATCCCGGAGCCACTCATACCTCTTCGGCTTTTGATTAGAAGTCAAACTCAAAACTGAAGGGCACATAGCTCTAAGGTTCATTGCAGCTTTAGCTAAAATGAAGACCAGAACCATAGACCTGCTTTGAAAGAAGTTGTACTTGATCCAAATCTGAAGAATTGACTTAAGTCACCGTTATCAAAAGCAGCATCTAAATACAAAGATCAGGTAAGTTCATTCCCACTGTGAGGACACCAGTTCAGAGCGGTACCAAAATTCATGTTTTTGATGTGCAGATCATGGAATTTTCTTTAACTAGGCACTGACTTTTTGAACTGGGGTCTATGTGTATAATGCTCGTTTTTCCTGAAATATGTCTGTTTGCATGTACAAATTATGTTTCTGGCTATAAATACCCCCCATAACATGCAGTTATTTGCTTTTACCTGTGTCTATTTACCTATGACTTTTACGTGTGGAGGATTTCTAACTAATGAGTCACTATGAAAAACTGGTGCTTTATGAGCAATAGAGATGCAGGGTGAGATGCCTGTGAGTCCCTGTACTCTGTGTTAATACCCAGAGCAAACCATTAACGAAACATAGGCACTATTTTAAAAACTGGGTGCAGAACTAAGCTGCAAAAACAACTAGTGATGTATCTTTTCTGACTATGCATTTACAGGCCACTGCCTTCTCTGTTGAATGTTCTCCATACAATGATTGAAAAAAAGTCGATGGGGTGTAATGGGAGAAAAATACTTTTTTGATGTGATTTCTAGCAATTCTTGGCTATGGATAAATCAGAAATACTAGTGTAATAGAGATTTTTGCAGATTTTTGGGATGTTAGTTTTAGGTCACAGAGAAATGTTTGAATAAACAAGTGAAAAGTTTGAATAAACAAATCAAATCTCCACCAGACATGAAATAACTGCATCTTCTGGAGTTCAAAACTGCTTGACAGTCATTGATGTAACTTTAAAGTTACCTCTGTATAAACTGCATTTGATTATTCGTTCCTGGCAATAAATGCCTGCAGCTCCGGAGATGCTCACAATAATAAGATAAAAATATTAGAATTGCGAGGATAAAATATAAATGAGTAGATATGAGAATCCTCTGCCTTTCCTTTATTCTTTCACGGACTTATTGGGACAGAGTACTTTCCCAGACACTTTGCAAATCCAAAGCCCAGACTGCTACAAGCATGCTGCTACTGGCATACAAGCACTCATGTTTTCTGTTGATCAGCAAAAATCTTTCTCTGGATTCTCTTCTTGTCTGGTTTTTGAATAAGAAAAATGCCCAAAAGTGATAAAGAACTTAAAAGATGTTGGTTTGGTTTTTGCTTGAAAAAATTTTCGAAGAAGAAAAGCTTTTGATCACTCAAGGATGGTGGGGCTCCTTTTGTTCCTAACAGGGTTATGTCATACTCTCCACTTGCTCATTTTTCATTCTCTAACTTTTCATTTCTCCCTGCTCAGAATACACCAGGAAAATAATTTCTGCCGTGTTTACACATTCTGGAATTTTAGTAATTCAGCCAAAGATTTTTCTTTTTCTGACTGATTTTTCAGTATTTCCTCTCAAATTGTTATGACTTAGCTTTTGGTCTTCAAAATCTTTTTATTTCCTCGCCTGCTATTTTTTTCCTAAGTTCCTTATGTTTCTAACTTGCAGTGAATTACGTACAATCTCTGCCTGGCCTCAGCTGAGTCACTTGAAATTTTACTGTTTGTCTCTCCGCTGCTGACCAGTATGTGCCAATTTCATTCTGTTGGTGTGACTTACAAAATAAACAGAACCAACCTTGTGTTTAGTAAACTAGGAATGAGGTTATTACAAAGTGAGTGAGCATCTCCGAGAGTCTCATTTTAGTAGAAATAAAATTCGCATACCCAAATACCTTGGAAATTCTGAGGTATAGGCCCTCAGCTTCCACCTTTTGGTCATTCTCTTCTCAAATCATGTATTGCAGGTCAAAAAAAAAGACTTGCTGAGAAAGAGAACAATCTACTTTTTCTTCCTTTCTGGGTCAGATGGAGTTTTAGGGGAAACAAGGCAGCTTAATGGAGACATAACAGTAGCCATTGTGGTGGGTAGGGAGCAATGGCAGGAACCTAGTAGGACTACACTAAAGATTCTGGGAAGAGCCAAGTGGAAGATGTCAAATTGGCAGGTTGTGTTGCATCTGGAAAACACTGAAGCAGGATTTTTGGGAGACTAAAGCCAGTCACTGTTTTGACTTTCATTGAAATGATGTGGATGCCTGTTAGTGAAAGAAGTTGGTAATTCCTGTCACACAGGGGGAAAGTCAGGGACTGGTGAGGGCAGGGACTGACTCTGCACATGGCAGGCTGGTTTCTTTGATCACCTAAACTGGTGTCTCTGGTGTGGAAACTTCTAAATCATCTCCATTTGATGATTTCTTTATTAAATCAAAACCAATTACTGAATACGGAGCAAAATATTTCGCAGTGCCTAATATTTAAGTGTTTGTGATTTGCCCTGGCACAGGGATACCTACACAGAAATACTGCTGTTTGTTCAAAGTCCATTCACAGCTTCACATTCTTTTCCACGGGAAAAGGGGAAAACTGGAGACTGGTCCTCAAATTGTCATACATTTACACAAACTCTGGAAACTGTCACTTTCTTGCTACTTATTATTTTGAAGAGTCTTGCCCACAGGAATCTGCTGTCTGTGGTATAAAGTCAGAATGTCTGTATCTTGGGATTGCCTCAACAGTAACTTTAGCTGCCTCCTGCTTCACTAGCCCTGCGAAGCCACTGCAATTGTGACTAGACTGGACAAGGTTAACCATAAACCTGACCTTGAGCAGATTCGTGCTTTACTTTCTTAAAACTTCATTGCCAGGAAAATTGCCTAGCAAGTATTGGGAGAAAATTGCAAACAGGGAATATGTTAAATCTGGTTACTTCTCTGTGTCTGAAAAAAAAAGTAAAAATTAAAAAATATTTAGTCTGTTTGGGAGTTTTTTTACAGTTCAAACAATATAACTAATATTATGGCTGTGGATTAGTCTTGTCAGCTAAACATATAAAAGTTGGCTTCAGATGAGCTAAAGGATAAACGTGATTGTTTTGATGGGAAAAACACTTTGATCAAGCTGGAGGATCAGTGCACAGAAGGTATAAACTGCAAAGAGAAGCAGAGAAAATTGTGACTGATGCTAATCAGTCAATAAAGCGTACATTTAGGATGAAATGAACTAACCAGAGTTAGGAATAATAGTAAAAGTGTAATTTAATTAGAATAGCATACTGATATTCTGGAATGGAAGGAGGTCAGTTTTCTTTCAAGGCCTCTCTAAGCTTGTGTTTCTACTCTATAGTGGTTTATTTATTTTTTATTCCCTTCTAAGTGCTAGTCTCCTTTTGAACAGAGTTACAGCTTTTACTGCTGCCTTTTATAGTGTGTCCCACAAGTTAACCCTTTCAAAACACATCTTTTCTCAGCCAGCCTCAGGGTACAACAAAACCTCAAAGCTATAGTGGAATTCTTCTAACCAGAAAGGCTTAAAACCTCTCTAACGAGTCAGGAACAAGCAGCCTGACATTTCACTTATTAAAGTAGGGGGTGGGGAAAGGGAAGGGAATCATGATTTATGTTCCTTTTTTTTCCCAGTTTGTTAATATAATGCAAGTTCTGGAATTGAATTAATTTCTGGCACTCCCCACACTCATGTATTCAACAATATCACAGCCAGACAATGATAGGAGGATAAAATAATCCAGATGTCTTCAGTTCATGCAGAGAAGAGTGAATGTTCTCTTTCACATTGGCAACTAGCTGTATATAAATAAGATCAATTTTCTCTAAAAATAATATCTGTGTGCTTTTTAGTTAAGGCTGTTTTTAAGATCTGAAGATAAAGAGATAAGCCTTAACAATATCTGTAAGTATACCGGTAAGTGCCTGGTACAGGCATACTTTTTTTTTTTTTTTGGTATGCATTTTTGTGTCATTTTCAGGTGTGAAGGCCGTTAAAGAAACACATACACGAATGACATAAAGGTCAGCACTTTTGTTCCCTTTTAATCGCTACCCATACATTTCTCCAGACTTCTTGCTAACAAAATGTTTTCCCTGTATTTATTGATGCATCTATTGTAGTACGTGTTTTATGTGAACCAGCCCTTTTCTTTCTTCTAGTGGTCCTCATTAGCATTAGCATCCAAGAAGACAAAGCTGAGTGCGGAATGCAGTTGAGGCTTTATTTGTTCTTTTCAACTTGAGGCGTTGGTTTGTTTTATTTTTCTTCCTTTTTTGGAGGTCTCGAAACCAGTGTTTGGTCTTATCTGGTTGCCTTCAGAGAGGCAAGAGGGTCAAGGCCCCTCTCTGAGCTTGCTGCGGCCTCCCTTGCAGGGAGGTGCTACTGAATGGGCTGCAGAGGTGCCTCAGCTGGCTGCACGGAGCGAGCCCGTCTCTTGAATAAAGGCTGGAGCTGGGACTGGTGTTGCTGGCGTGTTTTCTTGTGCTCTTAGAAGCCTTCTTAGCCCAGGTCTTCTACTGATTTCTTCTCCGTCGTGAGGCGATTATGAATGCCGCTCTGCTACAGATCCAAAGCAGTTCTATGAGTCTATGCTATTTAGCATGTGAGCAACATGTCAATTTGAGTATTTTGACTTATTTAATGCATATGACACAGTATAACAACTAGCCAATATCGAAATATAATCTGCATTGTTGTTCCTGGTGCACGGAATACTGTCCATGAGATTCCTGGACCAGCAGCTGTTTATCAGCTTCGGTGTTCCTGGAAGGACTAGTGGGTTTTGCTGATTTATTATAGCCGTCTGAAGCAGCTCTCATAAGCACTTTTTCTATGTTTGTGTGCACATGTAAGAGAAGCAGGCATAGGAGGGAGAGGTGACTTTAGTCACCTTCTGCCCATTTGTGGAGGAATGGGATATTTCCTGACAACTCCAGTTAACATCTGAATCAGGTTTATTCTTGCTGCTAGGCTCGCAATATACTGTTTTATGTAGAAAACATATTGCTCTGCATTTCTAAATCAGGTTGTAGGCATGATCTAAAATTCTCTTGGGGGCATTTTAAGGTAATATTGTTTCTTTTTGTTGCAAGACTCACAGTGAAAAAATGGGTAATCATACCACAGAAATACCTGCATTACAGAATTCCTTCATGACGTTAGACTCCACTGAACTCCAAGGCATAACCTATATCACACCTAAAGTCATTAAGCGTAGAGACAAATTGCTTCATGGAGGCAAATCTCTCGTTACTGGATTTTTCGTCTTTCATGTTAGTGTTGTCTTTGCCATATGTGGTCTGTGGAATATTATGTGGATTGCTATTTGAAAATGATTCAGTTGGCTTGGTTCGAGAAACCTCCACTCTCACCTCTTGTAACCAAATTTCTGAAGTAAATTATAGCCCTGTGGAGCTACAAGTGGAGAAAACAGCAGCTTCAGATGACATTTTGATAGTTAAAGGGCCTATTGCTGTTGTATTACTTGCACCACTGATTATTTCTGTTTCTTTATTTACAACTATAAAATTGTTAGCTTTGCAAAGGAGGACCTGCCTCAGGTGAGGAATAATGATTCTTAGTTAAGGCTGGACCCAGAGGGAGTGAGGATTTCTCAAAGGAAACGTAACCACATTTTGTGCTGCACTTCAGTGCCCCACAGATTCAATCTAGCATGCAGACAAATGGAGCTAAATACAGTGCTTAAATGTGCATGTTAAACCCTTGCCAGAAGCTACAGTTATTAAATAATACCAGGATCTCCTCCGGTCTTCTACTAAAACAGTTGGAGCTGACTGCCAGGCTCATGTTTTCTGGGCAGATTATTTCAATCCTTTGGGAAAAAGGAGAGCCACTCTAAGAAGTTAGTACCTCTGGGGCAGTATACTGGAAGGCTTCATTTGATCTTCTCTGACATGTATGACAGTATCTCATTTTCAAGCTGAAAAAGTCCCATCCATGGTTTATGCCGCTACCAACACGCATAAATAAGGCTCCAAGTAGAAAAGGGAGAGCGAAGGGCTATTGGAATGAGTGGCAAATGTTATCTGAAGCTCTTATTAGAATCCCACTATTAAAAAAATACGCTGACAGAGCTGTCTGGGATAACTGCGGTACATTGCTGGCTTATTCGCGCTGTTTGGCTGGGTGGATGGTAATTGTCAGGACAGGGATGGTGTCAGTAATCAGGGAGCACCAGCGGTTTAAATGTCTCTGGCCAGATCTGTGAAAGGACAGCTCACTGAGATCACATCCTCTCCGTTGCTTAACCACGTCTCACAATTCATCAGCGTGAATGGTGCTAATTTTGTTGTGGGCTAACGTATGGAAGGAAAATAAACTGTTTCCTCCAAGGATCCCTGAGGAAGCTGTATAAACCTAGCGATAGAGGAAAAAAAGGGATGGAGACGTAGAAAGAAAGAAGCTCCTTCCCCAGTCCGCATCGGCTGTTAAGAAGCTTTATTAAAAATGGCTGCAGCTCTCCTCTGGGTGCTAGAGCTATGCTGGGGAATGGCTGCTGCACAATAGGTTAGGCAAATTGAGATACAGAGGCAGATGGGGGCAATTTCTTGCAAATCCTTGACTGCCTTGGACATCTGGTCCTCCTGGAGAAGGATATTTCCACACATGTTTTTTATCAGTGAGACAGAATTGCTGGACTATACTGTTGATTCCAATTACAACACTGTGTTTGAAAAAGGCTTTAAAAGCAGCACCTACTTCTCCCTGTTTCTCCAGCTCTCTAAATCTTTCTGATACTGTTGACTCTGAAATAGGTTGAATGGGACAATGGGAAATAGCATTTCAAAATCCTTCATTGTGCAAGGTTTCTCTGATTTGTTTTTTTTTTTATTTTTTATTTTTCCCTACTGCAAGTAACAGCTATGTGATTCTGCCTTCTTGGCAGTATAATAGCTGATTCAAACTGAAATGAGAAAATCGGGACCATTAGGGCAAAAGTCAACAAACATTTGCAATCCATGATGCAGATTTCTTATCAGTAGTGGGGGCAAGATATTCCTGGCCTATTCTTCACTGAAACAAATACAATTCTGAGATGGACATTTCTTCTAAGGGCTGGTGTTCTTTTGTAATTTTTAATCCACAGAAAGGTCCCTGTTTTTAGGAAGGAAAGCCTTTTCAACCTGTTTTCTTGCCTTTCCTTGAGCAGTATCAGAAGATAGTTTCTGTGTTTAAAGACTGGAAACTGGGGTTTTTTTGCCAGCTCTGTTATGGCCTCTCAGACTTTGGGAAAACCATTTTTCCTCGGTTATGCCTTTGTGAAATAGAAGCAGTAGTACATCTGTTTTCCATGCCTCTTGTGAGACTTGATTGATGACTATAATGGGCTTGTAGTTTCTCAACTGGAAGGCAAGAAAGAACAGAACACTGGTACAGTGGTACCAGTGGTCAGTGTGGTACCTTCTCTTCTTGCAGAGTGAAGGTCAAAGCTCCTGCTATAACTTAGACCTTATCTGACCAGTATGCTCACTGTAAGCTGATTTAAACTGTGCAGGCCTGTCTTCACTAGAAAGGAGCAAAATTTACAACTGTGCATGACAAAATTCTCTCTGTAGAATGGATTTTAAAAAGTACTAAACTTCACTGGCTTTCAGTTTCTTATTGGGAAGGGGGGGGTTGATAGAGCTACTGATATGAACTGGCAAAGCTCCACTACAGCCAACAGCGCAAGGGAAAATTTGGTGAAACTTGGCCCAAAGCTTTCATGGCTTGTATGTGAAAATCAAGTCAGGAAGAGAGAATTAGAAAAACTTACTAAAAGAAAAAATGAAAACACCACCAGAAAGCTGCATGTCTATACTGGATAGTATTATTACACAGTTACATTGCTGATATAACTACAAATCAATGAAAGGAACATTAAATATTTTTAAAAATGAATAATGTAGTAACATAGCATGTAGTTTTAAAGTGCATTGACCTGGATATATCAGGCCTAAGCGATCATTTCTTGGCTCTTGTGAGATCATTGCTTGACTCTGAAATTAGAATCATTTCATGAGTGTGTGGAAACAAGAATGAGGTCACCTCCATCTTAATTAGAAAAGGATAGATCAAATATCCAAGGCATACTTTCTTGTTTGCTGTTGACTGACTTAGATTAGTGTGATATAGTCCTGGGGCAGTATTTTCTGATAGCCTGTTTTGCTGCCATATGTATTGTACTTCTTTTTGCCATTCTTTCTGATGGTAATATAAGGTTAATCATGCTTAAAAAACTGTTACGTTCATTCTGTTTCTATGTGAAAAAAGGAACGAGGTGAGCGAAACATAACATTTAATGCAGGTTTTATATAAGCCAGAGGTCTCAATAAAATTTTAAATCCTTTTAGTCAGCTATTCTTCTAATTACTTTTTATTTCTCCTCTCCTCTGCTGGAAGAGCTTTCAGGCTGTGTACAATGAACATGCGGGTCTTTATTTCACATTAATATGTTCAATAAAATAAAATGATACAGTTGAGTAATATGGATCACAAGCTAATTTATATAAACATTGATTGTTTCAGAGTGCTGGGGAACTTCTTTGTCTTGGTCTGTATGACTGCATTTCAGTAAACCTGAAATATACTCAGGTTTTGTGACCATTTTTTTTTCATTTTCAAAAACCCTAATATGGAAGACATTGACTGACAATTGGTTCTGCCACGTTCCTCCTTCCTAGACTAATGAAATAATAGCCTGAAAATGAGAAACGTCACTGCTACCTTTCCTATTATTTTGTTCACTGAGTGTCTGAGTCAGTACTCTGAAATCCAGCGATGATCTTTCACTGACAACAGTACTGTATGAGTAATTTTGGCATTAAAAAAATGTATACAAATAATTCTAAATACACAAAAAAATAGAATAGTATTCTTTATATTAAGCCCGAGGCTGGGTCTCTTTGCACTTTGATGCCTGTTATGAATCTATAAGGCTCACTGAACTGTCATGCCTCTATATCACCCTAAAATATACCCACGTAAAGGGAGGCCAAAAGCTATGGTTTCAATTTTGCCATTTTTGTCAGTGTGACCAGAGTTTCTTGACATTACTAATCAGCGGAATCTGAGTTGTACTCAGGTTGGCACTTGGGTCATTTGTCTTCAAAGATACATGCACATCTGGGATTTCAGCTTTCTTTACAGTTGGTCATTAGAAACCTTAATCCTAGGCCACAAAACTTGGCCCCCAAATTTCCAAGTATAGGGCATTTGGCAATAGATCAACATTGAAATTTAGTAGTCTACGCAGAGCTATGATGAGAGCGCAAGAACTATTTGGGCCCAGAATCATAGTCAAGCTCACCTCCCTAATAACACTAATCCAATATGGTCACTGTCTCTGTTAAGCTAGAGCCCAGTCAAACATTCAGTTAAAAAAAATTCCTGCTGCATGGAAAATATACTGCATGATAGCCAAGACCCTTATCACCCACAAGCAGCAATTCTACCAGGTGAGGTATTGTGAGAGGAAATCTTGCAGGTGCTAGGGTAAGCTTTTCTTGGCTAGGAGCTAATCCAACCTTTTGTTGCTGAAAGCTGCGTCAGCTAGCCCACTTCGATTTACCCACATACACGTGAAGTTGCTTATACATCCAGCATGCCACACTTCCAGTATGCTTCCTGCTGACTTTTAACGCCCACAGATGCAAGACAAATAGAACAGAAGGCCCAAATGGGAATCTCGGCCACACAGGCAACAGTAAACTCTTTACAAACAGGGTTGCCTTGAAGAGAAGAACAAACGCATTTCATGTTAGGCAGTTACACCAATAGAGAACTTGATTTTAGTGAATGGCCCACACCAGCATCCCTCTGTGAAGTGCACTCGGAGTTCTCAGCCAGCTGGGTATCCGCACCTTACAGTTAGAAACACAGAGAGGCAGCAGTAACTAAAGTCTGCAAATGGCTGCAGGCTGGATAGCAGATAGATGGGGGGGAGGAAATCTGAACCCACTCTTTGGAAGTGTGGATTTCACTTCAGAATATGCTGCGTCAGGTCCATCACTAATTAGTTTCTGTGGGAAATACAGAAGTTGAGTGTTACATACCTATAACACCAAGGTAGCTGCTTCGGTGGGGGTTTTTTGTTTGCTTTTTTTTTTGAGGGTGAGGAGGATGTTGCCTTGAGCGTAGGTGCATAGACCTTATATGATTTGTGTGAGTATATTCCATTTTGTGTTTCTCTCATTTAAATGTCATAAAATGGCGAGACTCATAGGGCATAAGTATGAAGAGAAAATTAAAGCTTTTATATAGCTTTCTGGGAACATAAATTGCCCTAAAATGGAGTTTAATATTTGATTCAGACATGCAGTCACTTGGAGCAGCAAGCTGGAATGCAGCAATGTACTTAACAATCTTACAGGCTGGAGGGATGTCTTGGGAAAGTGTTGAAACATAAATCAGGTAGAGAATGATTCTAGGAAAAGGAGATCTGGGCTGAGCAAATCTAAACTTGCACAAACCTGTCAAAAATGTGTTTTATTGTCCAATGTATTATCCTCCTGTGATTAATGTGAATTGGAAATATGTGATGGGGTGTGATACGTATGCAGGCTGCAAATCCATTAAGAACAAGCCTTATATGATTTATTTGTATTAATGTCATGTTAAATGCTAAAAATAGAGTTGACGTTAGAGCACAGGTGCAATCCAATAAAAACAAGGGCAATTTAAGTTAGGACAGCCTTACCTTATGTCAATTTTACTCACTCCTAGCAGATTAGTAATGTAGCACCTACACTGTGAACAACCCTAGGCATAGTAGGCTGTTTTTCAAGTGGGCATCCAGAGTAGGAACACTTTGGTGTGGTAAAGTTTTCAGAGAATTTGGCTTTCTGCAAATACACGTTCAGAAATTAAATCACGTTTTCCCTCTTCTTTCTATCTTTAGTTTATTCCATGTATTTATGCAGACCACAACACAGATTTGAGACACTGGATTTTTAAGCTGGCTTGAAACCCCTCTAAAATGTGTCTTAATAGTTGAGCACCTAAAATCACTTGTTTATGCAATATGTACTGCATTCCCAAGGGATCAAGCCTATGCTTTCATGGCCTTCTTTTTAGATAACCAGCAAGACAGGGCAAAAGAGAAAGGCTTTTCTGAAAGCACTGTACAAATACTAATGAATTTGTTCTCACAAATCCCCTAAGAAGTATTACTGCCATTTTGGGCATTACATTAAATTCATATATGGGCTATACTGTATTTTTAAAGCTCCTTTTGGGTGGGATCTGAAAAAAATCTGTGCAGAGACTACTTTTTGTGTAACAATCCTTGTTCTTTTTAAAAGTCACTTCTTTCTTCCTGTGACAGAGGGAAATGACCTTTTTTTTTGTGAATTCTGGAGGCAGAATCAAGTCTGTGGAAGGACTAGATGAAAGTCTCAACTAAAAGGAAAGCTAGAAAAGGAGACTATTAAGATAGCTCCACAAGGAGTGCAGGCTGTAATACAACAAATTAAAAAGGTTTGTGCCTAAGCCAAAATGTAAAATCATTACTAAGCACTTTTGCTAAGCAGTTTAATTTATGAGGGAACATAACTTTGCAAAGCCACTACTCTGTAAGTCTCAAAATATGACAGCAGCTTTAGAATGAACAAAAGAGGTACTAAACCAGTAAATCCCCAGCCCAAAATATTCTGAATCCCACAGCAATGTGGCTTTAGTGTGGGATCTCTGTGACTTGCAGTGTATGATTATAATCCTTTGGAATAAATTGACACTGACTGCTGCAACATCTTAAAGCTATTCAGGCAGCACATACAAATTGAGAAACTAAATTACAGCCTGTGTCCGAGATTTCACCCAATATATTTTTTTAAGTGAAGTATCTCCTCAGAGATAGTGAATTCAATTCTTTTAGGACAAGATTTAGGGGCACATTGAAAAGATTGAACCTTTTCTTTGAAGATAATTCAGATTATCTATAGAATCTATCTGTGGCAGCTCAGTCACTATGAACACCATTAAATCAGACCCAAATATCTTTTTAGCTCACGTGGGTCAGAAGTAGGAGTTGCTCGCTGAAGTTTTATGGGCAGAAGGTCAGCCTAAATGACAATAATAGCCCGTGAAGTGTATCAGAGAGCAATGCAGGTGCCTAAAAGTAGGGCTAATGCCATTTTAGATGTCCTTAGACGTCTTGTCCAGCCTCTGGCTGCCTGGTCATCAGGGTAGGGACTCCTGTGCTGTATCGGCTAAGTATGTACAAGTGTCTTAGATACCCAATGACACACAAGTGGCATTAGATGCCTGTGTTCCAGCTGCTGAATACCAACCTTAGATGAGCAGGTTTCTATAGTGCAGTTTATTAACAGGGTTGAGCCCGGTCTGCAAAAAGGCATTCAAGGTATTGAACTTGGAGCAAAAATATCAGTGGAGCCAGAGCTTCAGGTGCTACTCGGTGCCGGGTGCCAAGTGTGCTTGCTGCAGCTGTCGTTGGGTTGCTGTGATTTTACTGCTCAGTATATGTCCGTGTATTCAGTTACTTGCAGTGAGCTCTTAGTTATCAATAGTCACTTTATATGGGATATGACTTCTTTGCCCCCTGCATGGAGTACCCATTCAAATCTGATAGGAACAGCACTATTAAAATCAGAGCCTGTTTGCCAGGCTGTCTCAAGTCCAGAAGCAATTTAAGCTATTTTTGTATGGCCTGAAATACAAACTAATATACTACACCAGAGGAAAGGGCTTGCATTGCACTCCAGGAATTGGGGTGCTGGGCAGTGCAGCGCAGCGCAGGGGTACATCACTCCCTAGGATGAAGCATGGGATATTGGGACTTACTGGTTCATCCCTGGCTGTGTCACCGCTAGCCCCAAGCTGGCTGCGTGTGGAGCTAGGTGATAGCCACAGTAGTTGGAGCCTGGGGGAGGCGAGAGGGAGGTGGAGAGCTGGCTGTGGTCTGCTTTGCTAAATGTGCAGGTGGCATTTCTGAATGCAGCCAAAATGTCCACACAGCTCTGAGTCATATTGTTCGCTGTCGCCTGCAGAAAGGCGTTCATTTCTTAGGCCATAATACGCTTTCTACCTGAACTTACAATAAAAGAGGTCTTGGTAGAGTGAATTCCTCATGTACTGAAATCATGATCTTCCAATGACACAAAATCACTCAAGATTTGGAATATTTCAAAGCAGAAGACAAATGACTGCAGACATTTATTAATGACAATTAATGAAAGCAAAGAAAAAGCTGAGGGAAAAAAATTATCCCCATAATAACACACCAAAGAACAATAATCTTGTATCAAAAAAGAAACAAGCGTCTCAGGAAGGAGTTTACATTAGTTTTATCCGTGCAGTAATCCTTTGTAATGTCCCAAGGCCACTTGCATGTGTCTTGCCCTGAAACTGATGGATAAGGCTTTCAGAATCTCTCAGGCAGCAGTACACTTGTAACTTTAAATTTAAGGAAACCTTATGCTGACCACATTTGTAGAGAAGCAATTAGGTGTTTGGCCCTTCTGACAAGAAGGTCGTTTACTTACTACCTCTCAGGAATAACCAAGGCTGCTAAATGTCATGCGTTCCTCTTGCGCGAGAGAATCAGGTGTGGGCTGCAGTCGGATGGGTGCGCCTTGTGCATAGGACCTGGGCTTGATGCTCTTAAGTGCTAGGAAATTTCTGAGTGGGTCTTTCTGGCAGGCAGCCTTGCCGCTACTCTAGCGCAAAAAGGGCTTGTCCTGGATGTAATTAACTGGCATATTATGGCCTCAGACAGAAGGGAACTCCTTTCCACAGCAAAACAACTCCTTTGCAGTAGAGAGAATGCAAAACAGAGTCTCGCTCTGCCAAACCACTGCCACTGTAAAGTCCAGCTTGTTGCATAAATGGCAGTAAATCCTGGCTGTCTTTGAGGCTATGCTGGTTCAGGATCTAGCTACAGACAATCCCTCCCTTTCCCACCCCTTTGGTCACTGAGTAGAGCCAGGCTGAGGATTGATCTCTCTTTGGGCACTTACGCAGTTGAAATTAATGTTTGCTTGGAAATAACAAGCAGTTTTAACTAGAACATACTGCTTAAAATACAGTAAGCTAACTGTGTGCAGCAAAGCCACTGGGGAATGGGGTCTGGTTTTCAGTTTGGAAAGGAACAAGTGATCTGCCCTGCTCTGATCACATCCCTTAGCCAGAAAGCGCGGGAGTGTGCTTCTCCTCCTCTCCCTCTCCCTCTCCCTCTCCCTCTCTCTTTTTTGTATTTTATTTTATTTTATTTTATTTTATTTTATTTTATTTTATTTTATTTTATTTTATTCCAATTCTGACAAGGTGTTAACTGATCTGATTCACCCACACTGCTGCTCTCTGCTTCAGGTCACAAGTGGGCCACAGGATTTTTGGGAGCACTTCTCATACAGTTGGGGGAGTTCCAAAATCATCCTGTGCCAAGTGGAAAATGAAGCTGTCATCAGTCCAGGGTCAGCTCAGCATAAGGGCAGAGGAGCTCCTTCCTCTCGCTTTATTTCCTTTTAGTCTGTGGCCCATTTTTATTGCTGGAGAATGTTTTCAAGGGTAGTGAAACCCTTATGCAGCACCGCTTGGCTTTGGATCTCAAATCTATAAAGGAAACTTCTTATATTTGTGTGCTTGGCTTGAACTTATTCCTCCAAGGGAAAGACAGTTATTAACTTTTTGGTGGTGATTTCACCTACACAAATTCTCTTGTGTTCACAGAGCTTTTATAGCAGAATTTTAGCAATATAAGCCTCCAGCTAATGTGGGACTATGTTGGGAGATCCAGCCTTTAGCTAAAGAGCTGTTGTTCAAAGCTGCTTTAGTCTTTCTTGCTTTTATTTTATTCAAAGACCACATTGGAGTAGGATGTGGTAGTCGCTAGTCAGACATCAATTGTATTGCCTTTATTTCCTAATTAGTAGTCCATCTGTGCAAATAATTGACTTTTTTGTTTTGTTTTGTTTTGTTTTGCTGGTTTAATCAAGGGTGTGGGGGACTGTTCCAGGTTAAACATTTGGTTTCATTTTAATTTGTTGTTGAATAAAAAGTAAAATGTTTTCAAAGCCTTTTGAGACTAGAATCTTAATATTCTGTTTTGAAAATCTTGAAATGAAATGTTTTGGCTTTTAGAGAATATTTTTGGCTGTGAAAATCTGATGAGCTTGATTTGTGTATTTGTGATAAATTTGGGTAATCCAAATTTATATTTTGTTGGCAGGCAATGGCCAGCTTAAATGCCTTCTTTAGCTCTAATTGCTATTTTACATTGTACAATACATTCAAATAAGTTTGCTGCCCACTATCTTTTCTAAGAAATCGTATCAAATCTATACCTGCAACAGAATGTTTGTTGAAGCTTTCTCCCCCACCCCCACCCCCCGCTTTTTTTTTTGGAACTATTTGAAAATACATCTGCTAATATTTTTCAGGTTGGTAGTAAAGCTGAAACAGCTGGCTAGAAACACTCTGCTTGTTTTTGTGTTACACAAGGCAGCCGGAGCAGCCAGTAGCTGAAAACCCGACCACTTGCTGAGATCCATCTTTCATTTATTTTATCTCCTTGCCCGCGTTTACGTCTGGTGACGTGGTAGGCTGAAGAAAGAAAGTTGAGAAGGTCAGTCTATTGTGTTGCCTCTGGAGCCTGTGTATTTGCCCTTCCTGAGTCTGTTTATTCTCTGAATCATTTGACACGCTGCACGTTCTGCTCTGACCTTCAGCCTATTGCTTACTTTATTGCCTCGCCTAAAGGCCATGGTTCTGCAATACAAGAAAGAAACTCTAGGGTGTCTCATCCCAGATTAAAATCCCCACGGCTTGAAGCTTTGGTCCAGTTTAACCTCATGTTGCTGAATTTTCCAACTGAACGGCACTCTGGAAAACTTCATGGTCCTTTTGCCTTGTACCCCTACCAGCATCTGATTAAACCTTAGAATGGAAAATCTGACAAGGCAGGCAGCCGCGGCTGTGGCTGTTTCCACTCAGAGCTGAAACTGGGAAAGATGGGCACGACCCACTGCCCCCCCTGGATGGCACATCAAGCCCCAGCTGAAGTGCTGCCTCCATTCCCTTTTCAAAGATTTTTTTTTTGTCTCTTGCGCGTGTTTTATTCTATGTCAGAGATTTGCAGTAGAGAAATGAATGTTGCTGGTGGATAGGTGAAACAAATCACCTCCCTAAAGTGTGTATCTTGACTTATTAATTCTTAGAAATTAAATGGCACTGTTTCACTATAGCCTAGCATTTCACTATAGCAAGCATTTCCACACAATGGGGAAGAAAAACTCTTCCTGTTCATTATCTGGCCCTATTTTCTTGCAGGAAAAGCCTTTACTACAGTTACACACCTTAGTCTTTTACATTGGGTAGTTTTTGTTCACTCCTGTGTTTTTGATGTGTAGTAATGTGTGTTTCAATGATGTCTGCTCTCCTGTAATTAGTGTGGGACTTGGTTCTGCTAGAGATATTACACAGAAAAACCCAGAAGATACTCTTCACGTGTCTTCTGAAAACTGGGAAAAGTGGCAAGGATTGAATGATAAGCCCAAGTGCCTATTTCGTGTGATCAGCCTTATAGCCTGAAGATTGCATTGAATTATGCTCTGCTATATTATCATAAGTGAAATAAACATATCTGAAAGGGAAAAGAACTAGAAAGATGTTGAAACCAACAGTATTTGTAAATGGACAGATGCTACTGTCTCACAAGTATTCCCTGCCCTAGCATGGTAGGGCTATTTTTTCATCTACCAAAGGGCATCTGCAAAACCGTAAGCTAATATTTAAAAGAAGTACTTAGAGGAGCATTAGCAATGAGAACAAATAAATCATCATTTCAATTCCAAACCAGACTTTAATTTTGCACATATATGTCATAATTTGGTAGTTTTCCTTTTATATTTCCAACTGGAAAAGCCACGGGTTTCCAGTAAGTACATGGGATTTCAGGCTTGCTAGAATCTGGATGGTCACGAGCCTCTCCCTCGCAGGTTTGCTTGTTCCTGTGCCGTGCTCAGTCCACTGCTCCTGAGGTGCCTCTCCTCTGATGCAGAGAGTGAGTGCCATTTTTATTACAGGGTAAGAGAGAGCTTCTTCCCAGGCAGCTGGCGGGAGGAGTGCTGTGGCACTGCCATCTGTTTCAGCGCTGCCTGCTAGAATTCTCCCCTCGCTTGATGTGCCGTCGCCATCTAATCAAGATATGGAAGTGGTTAACGTTAAAGGGACTGTCATGAAAAACACCCTCTCCAGCCTGAAGAGCTGTCAGAAGCTGTAGCCATAACTCTTCTTCAGCTGCTGGTCCTCTTGGTATTTTTTTCCACACTTCCTTTTTGAGAGACTTTGCTGTCTTGCTGATCTATGAACTGCTGTGTGTAACTACAGACCCATATGCTCAGAGAAACTGTTTGTGCGACACTTTAGATGGACCCTGAAAGCATAAGATAATCTCCCCTTGATTTTTTTTTAAGCCTTGTAACAGCTTCCTGAGGTATACACAGGAACTGATTACATCATGCAAGGCAAATGTGGACTCCCTCCCCCCATCTCCCATAAATAATCTTCCAAGCAACTGGAGACACTGACATATTTATCTATGGATCACAAAGGCTGAGGACTCTGGCAGCAGCTAGGAGTGAAAATCTAGAGAAAAAAAAAAAGGTGCAAAGTTCCTTTCCACCTTTTCCCCAGTTTACGGGGACTCATCTGGCTGCAGGCCACTGAATGATGCTGAGTACTCTTCCAGGCAATTCATTCTTTCATATGAGTCAACTACAGTCACATTCGGGCACACGATAAATTCATTATCTTACTGTCTTCTCCAGGTCATAGGGGCCCCAGGTTGTGTATTTGACAGCTAGTTTAATTGAGAAATGTGCTACAGAAAAGTCATCTCACCAGGGAGAGTAGAAGGGTGTAAGTCAGGAGATTCCCTTGGCCTTTGGGGTAGGAAACAGACTACATGGCGAAGTGGGGATGGTTGTCTAGGCATCCTTATAACCAATAACCTGGGTGTGAGGTTGACAGTCAGCCTTTCCAACAGACCAGTTCTTTGGACCTCCTGCCAGGACTTGAGGAGATGGTATCACCTGCAAAATCAACAACACTGATGAGTGGTTTTTTTACAGCCCCACATCCTAGGGAAATCAGAATATATGCATTATTGGGAGTGCAAAGTATCTGTGAATCCTTAATATATTAATAACTTAAAGATAATATGTCTCCAGTTGCACTTATTGCCAAACAACTTAGGTGGGAGCTTCTGTGTGACAGTGTAGCGTAACATGATATGAGCAAGACAGGGTGGCTACCATGGGCTAGTCACTGCTTTATAATCACTAGGAACCATCAGGTGAAAAATGTAAATTTTAAAAATATAGCTTCCTTTTTAAGGATTAAAACAAACAACTTGCCACTGATTTCATTTGCTCTGTTGAAGTTTTGAAAAGAAAGTGGTGATGTTTTAAGTGTAAGGTTTTAGTACCTGTCAGAACCTCATCACCCAGGGAAGTGGTGTAATTGCCATCCCTGGAGGTATTTAAAAGATGGGTAGATGAGGTGCTTAGCGATATGGTTTAGTGATGATTTTTGTCAGTGTTAGGTTGATGGTTGGACTTGATGATCTGAAAAGTCCCTTCCAACCAATTCTATGATTCTACGATCACATCCTTCTCACAACATTAAACCTTTTCCCAAGATGCCAAACGGGAGTGCACCTGAGATAAAATTCACTAGTTTGCTGTACCGTATCTGATTTTCTAAAAAATCCCACAACAATGAACCAAACAAACCCAACTTTTCTTTTTTTTTTTTTTTTTTTTACTGCCTTGGTGACCTGCCTCAACTCTTGTTTTCAGCTTTTTACTGTTGGAACCATAAATGTAGACTTCCTGCATCCTTTCATGGATCTGGGCAGCAGGTGGACAGGAAGTCATCACTGAGGGACGGGAAACAGAAGGATTAGGAAACGGCCAAGGTCTACTCAGGCATGATGAGTTAAGGGCATTAAGGGCAGCTACAAGTGCTCCCCAAAGTGAGAGGTACTTGTTTCTCAGTGAGATTACCTGGACAGTGTCATAGCAGTTAACGAGCTGCACAATCAGGCTGAGTGATCGGGAAAGTATATTCTGCAGCTAAGAAAATCTTTGATAATCATCACATTTTACCAATGGTTATCTGCCAGTGAGCCACATACATTTGTGACGAGGCAGATCAAAGTGAAATGGAGGGTACTTTATGGCGGTGGAGAAATCTGAGGATGCGGGATGAGGATTTTGAGAGCTGTTGTTACAGATTGCAGGAGTTAAATTTGATCTATTCTTGATGTCACGGGGTCTTCATTATGAAACCAATTCTAGTAAAATTTTTCTTTTGTGCTCAGCATCAACCCACTTGCAGTAGAAACCTTCTAGAGAAAAGGGTCTTGGTCCAGCTGTGCTTCCATTTTTTGTAAACAGAGTCACTTTTCTGTTGCTTTTAAGCTACTGTACCAAATGGTTTGAGTATAGTTCAAAGTTACTTGCATGTAACATACTACTAAATGCCAGAGAGTTAAAAGCATTGTAGCATCATCTAGAGGCCAGACATAAACTACAGTGCATTGTTAGATAGTCTTTCAGTTGAATTAAGCACGCAGATGGATGTTAAAATATATGATTACAAGCAGGATTTTCCAAAGAATATAAATACCAGAAAATAGGTGTTTTCCAATGAATTCTTTACCAGCAGAGTTACAGTGCATAAACAAATACAGCACAAATTAGTAGTTGGTTTTGGACAAATTTGCATTTTCCCCCACATGTGTAAATAAACAGTCAAAGGTGGTAGAATAATTTATAATCTGAGTTCCATCTATTTACAAATTTGATGGACAGCTGTCAACTTGAATGAAGACACAGGTATGTACGCCCTCTTGTGCAGTTGCAGCATGTGACAGATTCAATCTGTATAGCAGCTACATGACCCAAGATTCTAATTTTATTTAATATATGAAGAATAAACTTCCTTGTTTCCATTTGCCAGTTGTAAACTTTCTATTTTGCTGAACGTATTTAATGGCCAGAGTAAAAACGGACTGTTTGAGAGTTTTAATGAGGAATGTCTTGCCAGCAAAGTGCAGAGATTTGAGAAGTTTATCAGAAGCATGTGCATACGTGTGGGCAGGAAATGTGATTTCAACAAAGAAGCCTGAAGAATTTTCGTGTTCAACTTCCACTGCCACGCAATGGGATTTGAAAGATTTCCCTGAGAATTGTTTGAAATTTGTTTAAAATCAAATTTTAAAGAGAGTCAGCCTCTCTTCATTCAAGTAACTTACGAGAGTGCCTTACAAATGTCAGAGTTATGTTGTTGCCACTTCGTAGAATTGGAAACTGAGCAGTTTACTGATTTATTCAAACTGATTTGCTCAAATTGATACGATGAGTGGGCAATGTTGAAAATGAAGCTAGTTCCCTTGTGTCTTATTCCTGTGTACTGAGACCTGCTGGCCCCTCTAACAGGAAGGTTGATATGGCTGACCAAATTAATTGTCTACAGATGTATATGAGACTAGAAATACAGATGCAGGAGTACTGGCCTGTTGTGCAGATTTACTGCCCTTTAAAGCGAATGTTTCTTTTTGGGACATAACGTCTGGCTCAAATCAGAAAATCTCATGAGAAGTCAACACTGCAGATTGTTACATTGCACTGGCAATCTCCTGAGAAGATGGGCCTTTCCTTTTTCAGTCTGAACTAACAAAATAGGCCAGTTGAGAGAGCAACCAATGAGCAATTACCAGATGTGAGGAACTAGGGAGAAAAGAGGCAGACTAGCTGAAGTACTCTCCTAAGCACTTTTTGCTTTGTGTGCTATTGTAGTTTTGGTGAATACCTCTGCAAGGGTCAGCGGCAGGGGAGGTTCTTCTGCCTAAACCTCAGCAGTCACTAGGCATATCAGTGCAGGACTAGGATTTTGGTTCTTTTGGAAGCCCAAGACCCGTCTCTGAAATATTCTCCTCTCTAAATGCACAGTTTTCTTCAAAACAAATCTCATCAGCTGACACTACGTCTGCATCGCCTCAAAACGCAAGGTGCCAGGTTCAGATTTCACACGCAAAAACTTTTGTCTGGGACTTGTTTCCCAGCAAGGATCCCTGCTTGTGCCTGTATGCGTGTTTGTTGAGCAACAGAGATCTGGTTTATATCTTGTGTGATGTTAATTTGCCTAAAACTATCCTGTTTCAAGTATTAATATAAAGTCTCTGAAAGCACTAGAATCCAGCAAACTGAGATTATTAAACAAATAGCCGTAGTTAAACTGAAGAGTTCAGAAGCCCGAATTTATGAAAGATAAAGAGAATTTGAGCTTGTTACATATAATTACATCTATTTATAATTAAAGCGACACATGCAAGTCTTTAGATATTCATGTTTAATCAGGTGTGTAAATATATTGAATTAAATAAAAGCTTACTTAGGGATCTTGTTTAACACATGCTCTGTTCTGCTTGTATGTGGAGTGGCATTCAGAACATTAAAAGCATATGTTTATTTTAGAGCTGTTTCTCCATATGTAGGGTTAATATAAGAGTACCTTATAAAGAAAAATGAGAAGTAGAAATTAGACTCTAAAATTAGCATTTCACTGATTTTAGACCATATATATTTTTCTTTCCTTGGGACATTCCCTTGGAAAATTCCATAATTAACCCTTTGCCATTTCAAATTAGATTTTCTACTAAAAAGCACAATATTAAATTAGAACAATTAAAGTGATAAAGCTTATCCAATAACACTTCCTAGACTAAGCATAGTAAAAGATAACACAGAGAAGCTAGGCAATTAAAAATATATGTGCATTGGAAGTAAAGTAGTAAGAAATACAAAGAGAACTGACATAGCAGTTGATGTTCATAAACACATGCATATGTATTATTACTCTCAGACTTTGGTGAGGTCTATTGGTTTGAAATCATAAACTTTCCAGTATGAAACCTTCATGGGGGAACAATAGGATGGTCCGATTTCAGGTCTCATTTTGTACTTCCTCTATCACTTTTCTATTAGAGATTGTTTGTGATTAGATCCTGGAGTAAAAATTCAGATATTTGTCTGTGATGGCAGTTTGTGCCTGTTTTTATGATGGCCTTAATCCCACCATGAAGCAATCAGCTCGACCTTTGTGGAATTTATTGATTTCTACTCTGACAGTTTTGGGAAGATGGATGCAGGGTTTTGAGCTCAGTGTTCAGATTTCTGTGAAGAAGGATGCTGAAAACCCATTGGCAATTGGTTTTAACCACAAATTTTACAATTGCAGCTGTATGATGTAGATGAGTGATAGTTTCAGAGGTGCCTGAAGCACTGCTCAGGTTCAAGGGTTTCCTCTTGTTGGTTCCCTTCTTGTGGGATTCCTCATTAGCAGCTCCATGAATGAATCATTAGCGGTGTCTAAAAATTAGGTCTCAACACCAGGCCCTGATGTGACTTTTCCTTGATCTACACAGTCATTGTTGAAATCTCCTAATATTATTGTTTCCTGCCACTGCAATTTATCTTATATCTATCAAAGTCAATAGCATCAGCCTAGTGGGTGGTCAGAAGGCTACTTGCCTATTTGGAGATAAAAGTTAGACCAAAAATAAGATGTGCAAATATTTTCATTGTTTTAAAAATAAATGAGGAAGGGAAAGAAGCATGCACGTGCACACACAAGCTCATGTATATATGTGTATCCATATGTGCCCACCCATGTACAAAGTAAATCGCAAGGTTATACATTCTGTACCTAACAGTGCAGCTTTCTTAGGAGTAGAGCACTGGGGTACACTCTTAGGAAAGAACTGCCTTCATGTTCAGTGGGTGCGGCTTCACTGAAAAAGTGCTTCTCTCTTTCAGAAATGAGACTCTAACCGGTCTTTACTTAGTCTTTTCTGATTTTATTTTAAAATATCAGCACCAGAAATTTTGCTTGGGTATGATGTAACACATTGTTGATGAGATACAAGCGAGTACTACCAGACACAAGCCTTCCAGAATAGAAACACAGTGTAAACTCTCTGTCTTAGTTCCTGCTGGTTTAACTGACTACTACATTTTTGTTTACCTACTCTAATATTTTCAGCCATCTCATTTTTTAATTCTATGGAATCTTTCTTCCCTACCATCTCCTAGGGTGTTTCTCTTTGCAGAAATTGCATTCCTTAGTTTTACCACTTCAAATCCTACATCAGTTTAGCTAGACGGAGACTTCCTGGAGACTTTAATAATACTGGGAGGTCCTTGAATAGGTATGTATTTGTGGTGATTTTTTTTTTTTAATATTAGTGTAAAAGGTAGTGCTGAAACATTCTTCTTTAGGACCTCATTACCAAACAGGCTAGAATGTAGAACATGTAAATATATATGTTAGTTAAGAACAAACTTTCCAATGTTGTTAAAACAATTAGATTAATATAGAACAACTGTAACATTGATGTGTTGAATGGCATTGATTCAAAAATGCTGTGCCAGACCTTAGATGGTTATAAATAATATTCCCTTCTGTACACACACATACAAGAAAAAAAAAATAGAAGCAGTTCCAATCATTGGAGGATTTGGTTAAACAGCACAGACATATGCTACTGTACTTAGGGTGTTCAAAACTCAAAGGACACATAAAGCATTTTGTAGTCTTGGGAACATTTTCAGAAAAAAAATGAATTACTTCAAATTGAGAGTGTAGCAGTTCTCTGTTTTTATCTTATTTTCTAGACATTTTATTTTTAGAAGTCCCTGCTTCCCTCTTAACGTAACTCTACTGTCTCCAGCTAAATATAATACTCATGCAAGAAATGACTGTCCTGCTATCTGAAGTCCCTATGCAACAAGTTCAGTATAAATATTTCTCTTGCTGTGCTTTAAGAGCTGTAAAACCTGGCTGATGAGGCCATAAGCCAATCTTTAACTAGAATACATTTTCCCTTTGGGCATAGTTGCTTACTGGTAGCTGCTAATAAATGGCCAAAAAAAGATACATGCAGCCGAGCCTAAGTGAATCTGAAATAGGAAACATCTTAAAATTTTCCTGGTTCTCCCCCTCTTCTTTTTTCTCCTAGACTTTAAGTCAGTGAGCAGTATGTGGCCTGTGTACAACAGGCTCAGGCATTGACAGCACTCCACCCCATGTACCGGTCATGGTGTCTCTAGCACACAGACAGAAGCAAATGCAGAGCAGTGTATGTGTAGGTTATTTTAATCAATGTGGTTTTGAATGCAGCTTTGCACCTGAGGGAGGAGCCACTTGTGTTAAAACATGCTTGATGGTTGTTGTCAAAATTTGTAGGTATTTTCTTAAACAAGACCACCCATATGCTTAACAAAGCCTGTGTTTGGGCCTCTTAAGAAAAAAAATAAAATTGCTTGGAATCACAAAGGAAATTTTAGGTATGGGTGTTGAATAGGGATGTGTCTTCCATGCCTTGATACCTGTTCTTCTGACACTGAAGTCAACAGCACTATTATCCATGAGAGCAGAAGTGGAATGTTTTGTCACAGTAGCGTCATATCATAGAGCAAGACTAATACTGTGAAGGACCCCATCCCCTGTTACTCCTTAAAAATCTTAAACAGCATCTGTGAATAGGTGGTGTAGCTGTTTAAATGATACCTATAATTGAGATAAATCGATTAATTGATATATCCCATTAAATATCAGTAACGTGTAAAGCAAACAAAATCAAAATCTCAACATACATCCAGTACTTTATGACTAATGCTGAGTTAATAGGAAGTGTGATGGCACAGGAGAACTAGATGGTGCCTTGTGGGAGAATAACATTACCTGAAGAATTATGCTTAAACTCTGATTTTTGTGAGTTGTTAGACTTGACTAGTATCATGTTTTGCAATATCTAGAGAATTAAGTAGAGGCCTCTTAACAATTAAGATAAAATACATTATTAGAAAAATTCTTCAGCTGAATATTTTAGGAGAAAAATAAAATTGGAAGAGAATGGAACCCAAACTGTTTTAAATACATGAGCTGGATCATGCAATGGAAAACTACATAAAAATGGGGTCTTATTCTTACTGCTACATATCATTCCAAACATATGCTTTTTCCATTCCTGAGGTCCGTGTAATAAAATATTAATGGGGGAATGAAGTGATTCCTTGAGGGGAAGGGAGGACGTTCCGTAGGAGAACTAACTTCACAATTCTGTGAGACCACGGGGGCGGTTTTGCCCCTCACTTCACATGAGTAGGTGATGGACAAGGCCTCTCTGAGGGCTGTTAAGTTCAGGAATCTGTTTTGCATGAAGCAAACTACAAGATCATGAACGTCCACTAGAAATACGAGCAACAAAGTCTGCTGAGGTTTATACACATCAAGAGAGGAGGAGACTCTTTTGCTTCTAGATCCTGTAATAATGTATACTAATATAATTTGTATCTTAGTACTATAACCCCTTGATCTTTTCCCTGCCTAGGTTATTCCAGACATGGATTTGGAAGTAGCTTCTGTTGTCAGTGTTCTTCATGCAATTGCTAGTGTTTAATGCAGGTACTCACTGCAGCATACCAGCAAGCTTCGAGCTGCATCAACAGTCTCTGACCGAAGCCTGCAGCTCCACAGTGAGGTAGCTGGCCATGAAAACATACATCTTGGAGCATTCTGAAAAAGAAAAAAAATCCCCGTTCCTCTGGAATGCCAGGGTTTTACCTGGGGATTAAAGATCTCTTGGGTTTTTTTTTTTTAGAATCATGTAAATATCTTTATTGAGATCTGTTTAATCAGAAGACGGTACTAGACACTTTCAGATTTTACTGACTGAGTGTTGCTATGCCTTCTCTCTGCTGTAGAAAAAAAAAAAAGTCAAGACAGTTCCCATGGGAAATAAGATGTAAATTAGCAAGAGTGAACCACTGGACCAGATTTTACAAATTTACCATATTTTGGAATTCCTAATATGTTCCTAAAAGACAAAAAGTCTATGGAGATAACTCTATTTCTAGTCAGCTGACTATAATTGACACATTATTCCTACAGGGCCCTACAGTGGTCATGACCTGCGCTTTCTGTAATAAAAAACTTGCATCCCTCAATGGGTGCCTTCTGTGTAGCACTATATCTAATCCTTCATCTCAGTGCATGACAGCATTGGAGGATGCTCCCAAACCTGCAGTATAATGTGAAAAAACTTCGAGGTCTGAAAACACTATTATCAAACTTTTAAATAGGCAAAGACATTCAGTATTCTTAAATACTTAAATTATGCATTCTCATTATAGAAAGTAGGTATATGAATTGTACTTAACTCAGTGATTATTGTTTTAAGGAGATTATTTCTTCAGTAATGGTGCCCTAAAAGTAATTTCTTAGGCTGGTTTTAACAACAGTAGGTATAAATAGTAATCTAATTATACTTAGGAGAGATTTATAGCTCTGATTACTATCGCTTTAAAATTTCAAAGGGACTGACATGAGCAATCAACACATCCCATACTGTGAATTCGTCTCACTATTGTAAAAACTACCTGCCAATTGCTTGTCTGCAGAATGATATGCCATGCTGCACATATTATTTCAGGAATTAGTGATACATGTGCATAATGTATGCATTTTGTTCAATGCTGAGGCATAAAACCTGAATGCTCTCTGGTAGGAGAGCTTAGATTTCCAGTCCTATGGCTGTTTCTTTTGTTTTGTTTCTTTTCTTCAGATTTTTTTGGGGTCTTTTTCTGGATTTGCCAACCAACTTATTATGCAAGGCTTGGTGTCCCTATATGAATTACACAACACACAGACAAATGCTACTAAAAGCACATCAATGAAGTTTCAAACACAAGTGCATTTATTTGGAAACACCAGATCGGAAGATGCTGCCCTATGTATACATGATGATGTTTTTTATTTACATAACATAAACTTCTTGCATGGAAATCTGGTCTTATTGGCTACACTTATTCCACTAAATGAAACAGGGAAAGTATATGAGCTTAAGCATGGGATTACCGTTCTCCACACTGTATAGATTTTTAGCACGACCCCCTTGGTCTGTTTTTCATTCAAGCCAGAGAACATTTGTGCAGCCAATGCCTGAACACGAGCTGAGGATCTGTTTCCTAATAGATAGTTTAGATGCAGCCAGTCTGGTTTGGAGATGAAGAGAAGAGTTTAGCCATGTAGATCTGGCCTCTGCTGTCACTTGCTCTCAGCCAAAGAGCAGTGCCTAGCTTAGTTTTTTCAGTAGCATAGACACAAGTGTGCACGTTATTTTTGGGAATTAATGAGGACTGTTACAGGAAAAGGGATTTGTTCATAGAATTGTGCCCCTCCTCCCTTGCATTTTCTGCAAGAGCAGAAAGTGAACGAAAAAAAAGGACAGAACAGTCAGCTAAAGGAACTGAGAAATCTGGGAAAAAAACAAAATATCGAAGACTAGTGTGTTAGTTCAGATCGAATGCATCCTAATTCTTGACTAAGACAAAGGCAGTCTGCAAACATTATATGTTTGTCCTAATGCAGCTGCATGAGAGGCTTATACAACATAGATATAGCCTTGGTTCTAGCATTTCCTTTTTCCTAAGTGTTTGACTTTGCAAATTTAGCAATACTCATTGAGTGTTCTTTGTGTACATGTATAATTTCTCCTTGCTTTGAAAATGAGACCAACAGTCTTCTAGAATGGTTAATCATAATGTTTTAGGTGAACTGCTCAGATTTCTGCTGCTTGAATTAAGGAATAATTGATTATAAGTTGTAGTCCTGCGTGAATGATCATCACTAGATAAGCATAAGATATTTTGATAATGTCATTTGTAATGGTCAAACAAATTGGGATGCTGTGCTTCATTTCAGGCTCTGCAGGAGCACATTCTCTGCTGGGCACAGACTTTTCTACTCATTCCCTTTCCAGCTTGATCCCTTTTCCTCTTTCTCCTCTAAACTGTTTCTGTCATGTCTCCATTTCCTTGCCAGGCATCTTCTCCAACCTTAGGTTCACTTAGCTCATGAGAGTAATTTTCTCCATCTTTTGCTTCCCCACAGTCTCCCAGTTAGTAATATATTTGCCTAGACTTATCTTTATGCCTGTTTTTCTTGTGCCCCACTCCCCTGGTTTTACTATTCAGTTTTTCCTCTTATCCTTCCTGCATTAGGATGAGATGGTTTCCTGCCATATACTGCTAGCAGGGGGATTACTGGGAGGGGTGGAGAGACAGGTTCTTGGTCACAGTTCCAGCCATTACAGCGAAATCCTGGCTCTGCCAGCTGCAGCAGCCTTGGGCTGGAGCGTATCCGTTCGGGTTGCACATGTGCAGCCTGAGGAGCCTGGGGAGCTCTGAGGGAATGGAACATACTCACTCAGCCTCGGGGGCAGGCACATGTGCAGCCCGGGAAGCGGTCGCTACTGGGAACGGTGAGAGCCTCGAGCACATTTAATGCAGAGAAGACCTTCAGGGACTTCTGGCTGAGGGAATCTGAAGTTTCTAATGACGCTGTGTAAGCTGGGGTTTTTCTTCTCCCTCCATCCATCTTTGTTGAAGCAACAATAGAGGGCATACCACTATTCCAGTAAGTGAGGCCCTTTAAAAAAACACATATCCCCAGGATTTTTTAGTATTGCAAATAATTTTCTTCATTGCTGGAAGCAGCTAAATATTTTAAGGGCAAATTCCCATTCCCTCCTTCCTGCAAGTAATATGGCTGGCCTTTGCTGCATTCCATTTGGGGAAAACTTTATTTCCTGGCCTTGTCAGACCATCTCATAAACTTTTAAAGGGATTTAATTAAGTAACTTTGTTCTCATAATAAAATTACCTAACTTCCTTCATGTCCTCCCATCTAACTTCAGTGTGCTCTCAGGTTTCTTGTGTGCTGCCACTCTTTGGGTTGTGTGGTCATGAGCAGAGGTGATGTATTGGTATGATTAAGTGAAATGCACATAGTTGATTAGCTTTTCATTGGGCAGCCGCCCAGAGCACTGAAACTGTAGAGTGGGAATGCAATACTGAGGAAAACTTTGCCTAGCTATTCCAAAATGGAGAAAAGGAGCTGCCAAGTGTAAATGAAAACCATTTGGTCTGAATACTGGGGATAATTGTCTCCTTCGTTCACCAGGTTTAGATACAGTCTGCATTGCTTGGATGTTTATTTTGTATCATATTCTTATTTCACCATTAGGCTATTATGCGCAAGTCTCATGGAGCATGCTTGTTGAATACTCTTACTCACCCTTGTGGAACAAATCTTCAGATGAATAGCTCTTCATATATTACTATAATCATACAAAGATCTGTTTCTCTCTTCAAGTCAGTTTTATATTGCTGTCCTTTTGCTGCATTCAGTGCTACATGTAGATGTAAATGAGACAAGAACTATGAAACAGCCCTTTCAAAAAAAAAAAAAAGCCTCTTCACATATACTTTTATACTCTCTAAACCTGCTGTACTTTACTTTGGGGGAAAAAGGTGGGTAAGGCTACCAGCATTAAAGCATCCCTAGATACTAGCCGTCCTACACTCTCCAACCCTTTGCACTATTGAGACTCGGTGGAGGGAAATCTTTGTTACATGTTTTTAAAACTCAATTTCAGATAGTTAAGGACACCATATTCACAGGAGAACATGCATAAACACAGGCTTGTACATGTATATGCACACACGTATGAAAGTATGTACACACTCACATGGAAAGTTATGTGAGTGCACACACACACACACACTCAGGCAAAGACTTGGAGAAACTGCCTGTCTGCCAGTTTTTGTCTTAGCTGCTTCTAAGATTAGCAGAGGAACTCTTCTACAGCTCTTCTGACAAAAGAAAGGTGCAGAGGACAATTCTGTTCTCATTGACTCAGAGACACAACAGCAGGAAGAGACCATAAGATCTTGTTTATCTCAAATCCTAAGGAAGGATCTTACAGTGTTCTCACCCTTGTTTCTCTAAACGTTGTTTTTTTTTTTTTTTAAAATACCTTACTATTAGGAACATTTTCCTAAAGTTTATTCTGCATGTCTACAAATGGAGTTTAAACCTGTTATTTCTGTTGTAGACCTGGTGGATAAAGAGAACAACTGGTTCTTTTGTGTCGGTCTTTACCATATTTTTTAGACTATCATGTTCCTTCCTAGGTCCCTCTTCTGTAGACTAAAGAATCCCGTTCTTTCTTTGCAGTCCGTGTTATTCTCCTCTGGACACTTAGTGGCTGCCGTCCTGCTAGAATAGTGCTCCTACAGCTGACACAATGCCCAGCTGTGGGGCTAGGAAAAATGAGAGGATTCCTTAGGTTGCCTTTCTTATAATGCTCCTGTGTTAAATTTTTAACCGGCGTATGGTTTATTTTTGAAACAGCCTGACTTAGATGACTCATGTGCAGTTTGGAATCCCCCAGATCCTTTTCTGCAAAGCTTCTGATCAGCTGGATTTTCCCCCTATTATATTTATAGAGCTGTTAATTCTGATTTAAGTGCAGGAGTTTGCACTACTCCTTTCTGACCACGTCTGTATTTCAGAGTATTGCTCCAGTGGACGAAGATCTTTTCCATTCCAGTCTTATTCTCAGCAGTGCCTGTTACCCACCCTGTTTGATGCTGTTTTCAAAGGTCACAAAGGTTTTCTTTACTCTATTTGTTAATGAAACTATATAATACCATGGACTTTGGGAGGTCATATTTAATAAATATGTCCTGTTTGACTGTGAATGCTGATAACGACATTTTAAATACAGCCTTCGGCCAACAGAGCACTCATCTCAGAATAATTTCATCTAGGCTGTATTCCCTAGTGCACTTGAAGGAGTTTAGTAAGAGACTGATAAAGGTCTTACCAAAGGTGGGATCTGTGGCTTTTCACAGGCATTTGTGGAGACAGTGTCTGTTGCCTGTCACAGTCCACCAGACCCCATTGATCTGTTTGTCACCAAAGGGTGGGTGCATTACAGAATACTTTAATTATTGACATGAATACTTCAGTAGCCTCGTTGCCAAAACTGGAAAAACACTTTCGGTGACTGTGCGTACCTGTGTGTCTGTCAATAGAACCGAATTTAAGATCTCAGTATACAAACACACAAGTTGTTTCATGTTAGGAATACTGTTGGGCATTGAGAATACTTTTGTTGGCATTCTTTCAGCAACACCAAGTTGACAAACACCTAGCTTTGACACCATTTCCTTGATTTGATCCAGTCATTCATGGAATACCAGCGTTGTAGAGTGGTTCAATTCTTGCTGTCTCTTCAAGAATTCTTGGTAGGGTTAGACATGCAAATACGTCAGAGTGACATGCTGACACAAGCTGGTGTCACTGACAATACTGTCTGTGGAGAATCCTCAGGGAATGGCCTTCTACTTGATGAGTCAATTTAGAAGATTTCAGCTAGGTTGTGCTAAAAGAGTCAAAAATTCACATATTCAGAGGGAGAGGGAAAGAGTATTCTGTCCATGCTTCATGTATCCTTTTTTCTCTGTGAATTAACGATTGAAAAACTTAAGATACTTGGAGGGACCTATGAAAGTACAAATTGTAAGCACTAGATATTGCAGAGGACTGTTAGGTTTTTTACACGTTGAGGTTTGGTGTTCATTGCTAGATTATATTCTTGTAATAAACCTTCTGCTATGCTGCTATTAATGATTGCAGGTGGCAGTGAAATTCCTTTAGCTTCAATTTCTTACACAGGTATAAATGAAAAAAGGAAAAAAAGAATGAGGCTGCTCTTTTTTTTTTTTTTTAAAAGCTCTCACTTTTGCTGCTGGGCTTATGAAATGTGCAGGCCTTTTGTACTTAAATATGCAAGTAACACCTGACACTTTCTGCTACAGATAACAGAAGCCTCGTCATTTATACTTCAGTCTCGTTTGCTGCCAGTTGGGAAGTCTGGTTCAGCAAACTGAAATCTGGATTTGGTGAAGTGCTTTAATTGTGCATCATTTAAAGTCTGTGAATAGGCCAGTTTTCCCCAGTGGAGTTATTTGTATTTTTAAAGGATGTTAAGTATGTGTTCCTGTATATGCTTTGCTGGGGTGAAGTATTGTTCTTCTCAAATGAGGAAAGATTCGATTGAAATTAGCCATTTTGTTTATAAAGCAGACATTTGATTGTAAAAGTATTCTCATATTCTTAATCATTTTGAAGTTTATTTGCCTCTCCACTGACAGAAGGCCAGTTCTTTTTGATGAAATGTGCTCTGGAGGGTGGAACAATTTCAAGTCCTTTGTTTTCTGATCCTCAAATTCTTTGAGTTGGGGCATAGTCCTTTCTTGGTTAGTTCTGTGGAGGCGTAATCTCTAGTGTGGTGGCTTGGTTTTCACATGCAATACTGTTTGTCCTCACTTTGCAACTTACAGTATACTAAGCCCATCACATGGCTGGTGGAACAGTTTATTTATGTTTGTTGCTTCCTGGGACTGAATTTCAGTGTGACTTAAAAATGCTTTGTCTGGGGACTTTGAGTCATGGATACTTTTTCTTTATGTCTGGCACAATGTTAAATTCCATTCTTGATTGCTGGTTCAGTGTTTTTGTAGAGCTAGAGATCAAGCACTAGGCATAATGTTTAAATGAACTAGAGTTTTTGGATGCAAGGCCTAGTAGCATACTTCCTGCTGTTCATAAGATTAACGTGTGTTTATGGATGACGTCATTATTTTAAATCTCCTTGACTGTATTTCCTCATTCTGTGGGAGTACTACTAAACTGGTGGGATTTTCAGATACTGAGCTTTCCTTCTTCCTCAGAGTGCTGGAATATTTCATTTCTTCTCACACCTTCTCAGAACAAAACAATTTATTTTTGTGAACAAACCATTTTTCTATCAAAAAGAGGGATGACTGCTGGCTTTCTAGTGATAGCTGAAGATTCTTCGTATTACTTGAAGCACTGGATACAATGGATATCTGGGACCTCTTCTAGGGAATTCAGTGGCAGTCTTGAAAAAGTTTTCTTTTGAAATTCAATCAGTCATTAAAGGCTCATCAGTGTTCTTGGTCTTTGTTATTTCTAAATAGAAATTCTTGCCTTGTTACAGCCTTTCACCTTCTATTCCAAAACTGCTTTGAAGCTGGAAGGTGTTCCCACTCCTGGCGGTGCAACATTGCCTTTTGCACTGCTATTCTGTTTTCCTCAGAACCTCAAGCTATTAGCAATGTCAAAATGCCTGAAAATTCAGGGAGCACATGATGATGTTTCTGTTTTCTTCTTGTTTTCACCTGAAAAATTAAAGGCTTGTCCTCATTTGGCCTTCCAAAAATCTTTTTATTTTCGTGTTTGGACCTAAAGTTACTAAGAAGACAAACTGAAAGGTCTGCTCCAAATGAGTATCAGATGCACTACAACCCCAAGGGCAACTTCAATTTACCAGAGGTCTGCTAGAAATAAAAAACAGTGGAGACAAAACAGTCTAGGAGGTTCCTGGAGTGTGTGGAAGATAACTTCCTGACACAGCTGGTGAGTGAGCCAACTAGGGAAGGTGCCCCACTGGACCTGTTGTTTCTGAGCAGAGAAGGAGTTGTGGGTGATATGACAGTTGGAGGTTGTCTTGGGCATAGTGATCGTGCAATGATAGCATTTGGGATACTCAGGGAAGAAGGTGGGAAGTCAGCAGAACCGCCACCTTGGACTTTCGGAGGGCAGACTTTGGCCTGTTTAGGAGCCTGTTTGACAGAGTCCCTTGGGAGGCAGTCCAGAAGGGCAAAGGAGTCCAGGAAGGCTGGACATTCTTCAAGAAGGAAATCTTAAAGGTGCAGGAGCAGGCCCTCCTCATATGCTGAAAGACAAGCTGCTGGTGAAGAAGACCAACCTGCCTGAACAGAGAGCTTTGGATGGAACTCAGGCAAAAAAGAGTCTATGACCTTTGGAAGAAGGGGGATGCAACTCAAGAGGACTACAAGGATGTTGTGTGGTTATGCAGGGAGAAAATTAGAAGGGCAAAGCCTAGCTAGAACTTAATCTGGTTACTGCCGTAAAATACAATAAAAAATGTTTCTACAAATACATTAGCAACAAAAGGAGGACTAAGGAGAATCTCCATTCTTTATGGGATGCTGGGGGCAAACACAGTGACAAAGGATGAAGAAAAGTCTGATGTACTTAATGCCTTCTTTGCCTCAGTCCTTAATAGTAAGACCAGTTGTTCTCAGGGTATCCAGCCCGCTGAGTTAGAAGACAGGGACCGGGAGCAGAATGAACCGCCCATAATCCAAGGGGAAATGGTTAGCAACCTGCTACACCACTTAGATGGACACAAGTCTATAGGGATGGTGGGATCCACCAAAGGGTACTGAGGGAGCTGGTGGAAGTGCTCACCAAGTCACTTTCCATCATTTATCAGCAGTCCTGGCTAACCGGGGAGGTCCCAGTTGACTGGAGGTTAGCAAATGTGATGCCCGCCTACAAGACAGGCCAAAAGGAGGATCCAGGGAACTACAGGCCTGTCAGTCTGACCTCAGTGCCAGGGAAGGTTATGGAGCAGATCATCTTGAGCACCATCACATGGCCTGTACAGGACAACCAGGTGATCAGGCCCAGTCAGTATGGGTTTATGAAAGGCAGGTCCTGCTTGACTAACCTGATCTTCTTCTATGACAAGGTGACCCGCTTAGTGGATGAGGGAAAGGCTGTGGATGTTGTTTACCTGGACTTTAGTAAAGCCTTTGACACCATTTCCCACAGCATTCTCCTAGAGAAACTGGCTGGTCATGGCTTAG